>NC_088884.1:152725033-153035129 GCF_037157495.1 Lathamus discolor | reverse complement strand
GGATTACACAAAATGCTGTAGTAATGCTGACAGCTGAATTGTATTTTTGTGTTCTGTTCCAGGGCCTAAGCCACAGGACTGTACTCTCTCCTCTAAATTGGGTTGGTGATGGGTGTACTCCCTTTTCATGCTGTAGTGGAGGTTTCAGTCCACAGTCATTTGTTTTCTATTCAAATTTCTAAACTTCTGTGGTGCTTACACCTTTTCAGAGTATGTGCCTTCTGCATCAAACGGGTCATGGTGTCATGAACGGATACTGAAAGCTTAAAGGAACTGCTTCTCTGTTCAGTTGAAAGAATTTTGCTGTAATATAACCTGTAATAGCCATTAACCTCTTGGACGAAAGAACTAGCTTTATTTTATAATGCAAGTGAGCAATTTTCTTCTTTTACTCGTTTTCCTATTTCTGAGTAGACAGATTTCAACGCTACTTTTCCAAGGTGAGGGGACAATGCAGTGAATGAATGTAGCAGGTCTAAAAAAGCCCATGACCTGCAAACATTCCCTTTGTCCAGCTTTCCTCTCCTGTATGGGGAAGCCACAGAGATTATTTTCCTGGCTGTTATCTTCTTTATACTTTGTAATTTGTCTTTTATTTACAAAAGTGGAAAAGAAGGAAAGGTAAATAACGTTTATTTTATCTCACTTTTCTGAGTGGTTGCCCTCCCTCTAATGATCCCATTTGCATAGGCAGATATTTGGCAATTTCAGTTATATTTACACAGGCTGACATTGACCGACTGTTGCTTTTGCTGCATATGACAGTATCGACTAGCACGGAATTGTGGCTGCACGTTAGTGTGCAGTCCATGTCAATGCAAACCCGTTTAAAGCAGCTTGAAGTTTTTTCTCCCTCATCCCCTCCCTTAATTTTTTCATTGCCCATCTTCCCGGCAGAAGAGCTAAAATAATTACCTGCAGTCTCATTTTTCACTTTCCTACATGCAGATCTTGTGCGGTTGGGCAGTGAGCGGCTGACGGGGAGGGGCCTGCTCTGATGCAGCACAGGCAGATGACAGCGGTAGCAGCAACAGCAATCAGAGCCCTTCTCCGGGCGGGTTTTGCTGCAGTACGCTGATTGCCACTTTACAGCATCCAGCAAGATCCCCAGCAGCAGGCACTTGGAGGAGACTCTGCGTGGGCACTTGTTTAAGGAGTACCTGACTAAACAATTGGGTTATTCTTTAACTGTCGGAGAAGTGCCTGTATTCCCTTCACGCAAGCTCCCTACTGGCTTTCTGCATTCATAATTTATCGGAGCTGTTTCTCCCTCCGATTTTTTCCCATTACTTTTTTCTTTTCCTCCCCCCATCCATTTTTTTTTTCTTTTCCGATCGTTATTCACCCTCCCAAATCTGTGCTGCATCACTAGCGCTCATTATGCTGTGCTCAGTAGCCCAGTGTGTTCTCCGCCTCTGCTAGGCAGTGGCAGCATGGATGGTGCTCTTGTGACGACCTCTGCTGATGCTATCAGTCCACTGCGGATAGGCATGCTGAGTAATCCTGCTGTAAATGGGCGAGGACACGGACACACGAAAAATTAACCACAGCTTTCTTCGAGACCACAACTATGTGACTGAAGGTAACATAAATACTGTCATTATTCTCTTCTTGCATTGCATTTTCTATGCCAGGAATGCACTGTCATGTTTGGAGATGTAGGCTGTTCCTTTTTTGATTCCTTTTTCTTTAAACAGGGAGACTTTCAAGCCGTTTTCCTATGTGATGTAGCAACAGAATCTGTTTGAATTTGCTAAATCCCAAAGGCATTCTGCCATGCTATGGCAGTATATGAAACTATATGGGCTGAAGGTGGTCTTGCATTGTGCTGAGTTTCTGCTAGTGAGGTGTGCAGCACCTGACATTGAATGCACAGTTTAGCTGCAGTGTAGAAGATTGGAAGCAGTTTATTACTTAAAGAAAAGATGAAAGATTTGAGAGCACTAAAGTAAGAGAAATAATCTGTGAAGTTAACTGTTTGCTGGTGTAATAAAGGTTATGCATCTCATTTTGGTAATTATAGCCTGAGCGTTACAGACATTACTGAGTTGATTGTTCCCTAGAGAACAGTATACATTTAGAAGGGATATGTAAGCATAATCTTTGAAATCTTGCTGCCTTCTTTCCATCCTCTGCATATGTGTAAGGTACATGAGAAAAGAAAAGGTACCTTCATTTTAAATCATTCGATGGCTGGTAGCTTATTACATAAAAAGGAATTTTCCTGCAGGTGACACACATTACATGCTGAGAGAATTTACCTTGAGACCAGTGAAATGGTTGGGTCAGGTACTGATCCGCATTTCTTTGCCAGAAAGTTGGTTTAAGACTAGGCCATTTTAAGATTGATTGATTGAGCAGGAGTAATGTATTTGTAGATGCTTGACTTTGAATATATGTTTGTGTGTGCCGAGTTTTAACAGCACTTTCCAGCAGCAGAAGTGGTACTTTGGTGTAGGCTTATATAATATGAACACACTTAACATCAGGGTCAACCAATACTACTTGAGACTCCAGATTCTGTCGTCATTTGATCAATGCTCAGTCACTTAATACTCCCATTGCTGCATCCTGAAATGCCATCAACTGATGCTCTCTTGGCTATTGATGATTGGCATTTTTTTAGGATGTAGGAAAGGGCAGGATGATTTTGCCATCCTGGGAACACAAAGCAGATTCTTCAGAAGAAGAATGCCAAATGCTGTGTATTGTCACTCTCACCAGTGGCTGGTATAATTGTTTGCTGATCTTGCCTCCAGGACATTCTTTGCATTCTGGTTCATGTTTTGGTGCATTCTTCAACTTGCTTTGATTTTTTGCTTAATGCCTGAATGATGGTTTATGTTTTGAGGTGTCATAACGTTTGAAGAAACTTTGTCTTAAAAATGTAGAAATTTATGCTTTAGATTCTGCAAAGAGCACAGTATAATTACTGCAGTGTACTTGCTACATGTTGAGATACAGATGCATATTTAATGGACATGTGCAGCTATGTTAAAATTTGGACTTTCAAGTCTGTCAGTTTTGTAACAGGAGGAAAATAATCCCTTGTGGATTCTGCAAATCAGTATTCTCTTCTTCCATGTATTAGGGGTGTTTGCAAAATTAGGTGGAGGTTTTTAGTATTTTTGGGAATGCTGCTGACACAAGTGTTAGGTTTTTCTCAAGTTTTATCTTGTTATTTGGATCAGCAGGACTGGATGTTCTTCTGTGGTTGCACATGGACAGCTTGTCTGAAACGGGTCAAAATACTTAAGTATCAATGTCAGCCTGTTTTGTATTTTCACTGTTATCAGAAGTCATCTTGAAATAAGTTGGCGTCTGATGTTGAGGTAGATGAAGTATGGGGAAACCTTCAGTAGCAAAGTGTTAGCTCTTCAGCTCCAACTAGTGTAATGTTTCTTGGGAATGCTTAGTTGGTCAGCTGTAATGGAACTTCACATCTGTTATATCTGACATTGCCACACCTTTGAAAAGATCATGCAAATCAAGTGGGAATGGATTGATCTGTGGAATTTTTCCAGGGACACCTTCAGCTCAAAGAGCACCACCAGAATTTTTTATTTCTCATTGGCATTCTTGGTTTAAAATGCAAAATGAATACATAAGTTAAACCAGTGCTTAAAATGTGCTTTGTATGTTCTGGTTTGTTCTTCTTTGTTTTCTAATTTTGTTTAAAGATTGGCTCCAAGAAACAATCTTTAACACTCCTCATCTGTCAAGGCCTGAAGTCCTTTCACAGTCCTTGCATTTGGTCCTGTGGTATGTTAGTGCAGTGTGTACAGTAGTAACATACATACAGAAATGCAGTTGCAGGTAGTAGTGCATTGCTTTATTACATTGGAAAATAATTTCATTTGGGCCAAACCCAAAGACTTTCTTTTGGGCTCTTTGGCTTTTATAATCTGCTATTTAAAACAAAGAAATACTTTATATTGTATCCAGTATATTAGAGAAGTTACTGGTTTTTTGTTGTCTGTGAGTAACTGTGATTTTATCTTGTGTTTAAAAATCTTGGTCAGGGGTGTCCTCTCTCCTCGATGCTCTATGCAGTAGACTAAATTCATTTACAAAAGGAGGTATTTCTGACCTTTATATGCACTTTCTTCCTCTGTATTCCCTGAGGAAAGTAAAGCCAGCAATAATCAAGAAGATGAGGGTTAACTAGAGCACTGCTTCAGTTCTCTTCCTCTTTTACTTCTTTAGTGATTTAAAACCAATAAACAACCAGGTGACATATGAATTCACAGGAAAACTGTGAGCCAAATTGGATTTGCTCTGCTCTCTCTAGTGGACTGTGTTCCTAATGGAACTGCTTGCTCGAGCAAAGTCAAATTTCATCTCTTCGATAGGTCATTATTTTGTAACACTGGGGTTATCTGTATCAAACATGGCTTTAGCTTGACTATGAAAAGTCGGATTGTTTTTTAAATCTTAAAAGTTCCTTTATTTGATGGTTGATGTTTTACTGTTTGTTATACTGTTTCTGGTAATAGGCATTGCAGACACACATGGCAACAGTGACTACCTGGACTTGTTGCTCCTGTTGTGTATGTGTATCTGCAGTAAAACCAATGAACTTGAAACGCGCAAGACTTGCATAATTTTGTCACCGTCTTTAACTTATAATACAGTTGCACAATGGAAAAGACAATTTAATTCAAGCAGCAGTATATAGTAAGTTCTTTAATGATCACTTTCAGAAGTGTTTTTTGAAGGAAACCTCTTTAATCGGAGTTGTTTGTTCAGGGAAAGCAGAGAAGGCCTGATGAGACTTGTAAAGAAAGAATGGAGAAAAACCTGAGGCCAGAAAAACGTGACCTGTGAAGAAAGGTTGAATTTTTTTATGTGAAGGTGATGGAAGACTGGGATATATTGCCTAGGGAGTTTGTGTAGTTCCTACCACTGAGGTTTTTAAAAGCAGGTGACAGAGATGTCTGTAAGAAATGACATGAGGATAGCTGAGCCTCCCGTGGGGCAGAGGGATGGGCGAGATGACCTCTGAGATGTGTTCAGGCTTGTGATTCATTGCTGAGCTGCGTTTTATCTTTATTGCCTTTTCCACCTGGCTCCGGGAACCAGCTGCCCAGGAGGTGCTGGGTCAGTAAAACGTATTATTTCCACAACACCTTTAGAAGAACTAAGAAGAGAGGAGAAGCAGTGTGTAACATGGGAAACAAGATGGGCTGGATGGAGAAACAGGAGCCTTCATTACTTACAAGTGAAGTGTGTTAGGGGAGGTGGTATGATTGCTGTGAGTTGGGGAAGGGATAAAGGAGGGAAAAGGCTTGTGTGCTTTTGGGGACAGAGAATGTCCTTCAGTCTGAGAATTCTCTTGACATTATTAGTGGTTAAACTGACAGGACCACTGATGCGCTTTGCTGTCTTGGGACTTAGGGATCAGCCGCGCAGGGTCTAATACAGAACAGTGAGTTGTGTGGTCTGATTGCTGTATTGCTGGAAGGGGCAAAAAGCTATAGGAAACAGTGCTGCTCCTTTGATCAATTGCACTGTAATTTGTTATTCTGTAATTTGTACATGTAATGATTGACAGAGAAATAATGAATAAAATTCACTGTTCTTGCCAAAATGCATTAAGGGATGTGATTCACCTCTGTGATCCCATATTTATCAGAAAAATGCTTTTCTGGTGGCAAAGGCATTCAGAAGATTGTATGCAAACAGGCCTACTGTATTGATTCATCCCTGCCTTTTTATGAAGTATCGCTATCTTGGGAAAAAATAGGAAGTTGCTTATGCTTTCAGTTTCTAGAGAGAGGTAGGTTCATTCCTTTGGTCTAGGCCTGCAAATTCAAGTGAAACCAGTGAAGTTGCTCAGGTGCAGTGGGACAGAAGCTGACCTTCACTATCTAGTCATTAATATGGCCAAATGGTGCAGATTGGTTCCATATGGCTTAATTTCTATTAAAAAGTTAATCATGTTAATGGTGTATTAACCTCCTCAAATGTGATATTTGGAGAATGAGAATTACCAGTGTAGTGTAAAACATATTGAATCATAACCATGTGAAACATTTATTAGAGAGGATGAAAAGAGACTTTTTTTTTTTTTTCCTTTACAGAAAAATCCTCTGCAGATAATGAGAAAAGATTTGGGGGGCTTTTCCCCCTTAACTAAAGAAATTAGTAACTCTGTTCTGTATTAATCAAAGTTAAAGGAAATCATCCGATGTTTTCATCTGGCGAGAAGTAATCTGCTTATGAGCTGTTCTTTCATAAACATCTCAAATGTAATTTGAAGAAGAGCTGACTACCTGAGAACATTGAGTGAATATAGTGAACAGGTACTGCTCTGCTGGCTCAGGCTCACCGTCAGTCCAGCCTGTTCACTTATTTCTGAGGAGCGTATTAAGTAGAGTGCAAGAAGTAACTCTTCCTCTCTTAACCTCCAGCAATTTATGTTGTGAATACTGATGACTTTTGTCTTTTTACAAAACTCACTCAGAAACAGTTTTGGAATGACCATAGAAATTATTGCTCATTGTTATTCTGTGCACGTGTGTTACTTAGCTTTTTTTCTTCGAGTATGAACAGAGGTAAACCTTGTTAAAGCATAACTTTGCCCCTTGTTAAACAGGATATAGTTATGTTCTTTTGTGCATGGATTTGGTTTTCCTTTCATTCACAATGCTATTCAGATAAATGTTGTGGGTAGCCTTGAAGATTTGGATTAATAAGGTTTATTCCCTCCAGCTGACAGTGCTGGCTTTGTAATCTTTATTCATGCAGCTTAGCTGGTAGAAGCCACAGAAGCAGGGTGAGAGCAGAGCTGTTGTGCTGGCTCACACTGAGGCCTGAAGTGTTTGCTCACCCACTCAAACCTGCTGCTGGATGGGTGGTTCAGCATGTAGGAAAATGAGACACTGGTACTACCCGAAGCTTGGGTCTGCATGGCATAGACATTTAAGGCAATGTCCAGTGTGGGCAACATGGGGCAGTAATTCACTCAGGCAAGCCTGGAAAAAGCAATATAGGTTTAGCCAGACTGAATTACTCTGTCAGCAACACTTGTCACTATGCAGTATCAGCTACATATTCAAAGTACTCCATAGATTCAATTTCCATACTACCTGTGTTAGGCACTCATAATATCATCATCTCTATTTTACTTGCCAAAAGTGCCTTATGAAGAAATCATAATCGGGAGTAGGATTAGGACAGTTGACCCTAGACTGCGATTCTGGAGTTAATTTGCAGCATTCCTGGAGGGCAGGGGCATGTTAGTGGTAATGTGTTACAGCCTCCTCAAAATACCTGCCTCTTCAAGGAAGGGTTTAGTTCATGGGCTGGCTGTTAGAACCTCTTAAGAGAGCACTTCAGGCTGCTCTGAACTGCAGGACATGCTTAAAAGGCATGGAGTTAACTTGGTTTGGATCTCCATTTAATGTCATGCATCCACTCAACAATTATTCACCAGTGACACATGTACCCTATGGAATGTTACCCAGAGTGAGTAAACTGAGTGGCAATGTTCCCCGTTTGCAAAGGCATGAATCTCCAGTGCTGGTTTTGGTGGGTTGCCCTCAGGGACCAATTGTAATTTTGTCTCTCTTTGCATAGATCATCAGCAGATGATCTCCCACTCAGTAACTAAATAATAACTAGCTATATATAGTTGCTGTGTAGTGTTATAGGTCCTGGAGAAATGAGTAAGACGTACTAACAAAAGAAAAGAACTGTCTAGAATATTAGCTGCATGATAAACCAGCTGAGCTGCTTCCATGGCAGTGAGTACACAGAGCTGCAAAAGAATGCCATTGTGTCAGTATGGGGCTTTTCTCAGCTGCCAGCAGTGTTGAGTGGCACAAAAAGACCAATTAGTTTCAGCAATTTAGCGTATATTCAGTTTATTCCTAGGTATATTATGATATATAGATAAATATGGACTAGAAACATTATAAATAGAAATGTTTAGAGTATATTTATAACTACTATCCAGAGGAGGGCCACAGAAATGATCAGAGGGATGGAGTGCCTCTCTATGAGGAAAGGCTGAGAGAGATGGGGTTCAGCCTCTCCTGTGAGGAAAGGCTGAGAGAGTTGGGGTTCAGCCTGGAGAAGAGGCTTCAGGGAGACCTTATTGTGGCTTTTCAGTACTTAAAAGGGGCCTATGAAGAAAGATGTTGAGAGACTTCTTAGCAGGGCCTGTTGCGACAGGATGCAGTCAATGGTTTTAAACTAAAAGAGAGGGGAGATTCAGGCTGGACCTGAGGAAGACATTTGTTACAATGAGGGTGGTAAAATGCTGGCACAGGTTGCTCAGAGAGGTGGTAGATACGCTGTCAGTGGAGACATTCAAGGCCAGGTTGGACGTGGTTCTGATTAATTCGATCTAGTGGAAGGTGTCCGCGCTCATTGCAGGGGGGTTGGACTAAATGTCCTTTGAAGATCCCTTCCAACCCCAACTATTCTATCATTCTATATAATAGATTTAGCTACGTATAAAGCTTAAAAAATGGAAGTTCAGGGGTCAGCAGTGCAGCGTACATGGAAGATAAAATGCTGGCACAAAATGGGATCTATGCAAACTCTCTCTCTGTGCCAGATTTCTGTCTAATTGAAGCTGACAATTCAAAAGCATTGAATAATGTAAAGCTAAACACCACCGCGCAGGTAGAGTCAGTGTCCTTGCTCACTGTAGGAGCAGTTTATTTAGTATATGCATCATGGTGAAAAGTAAACTGTACCTTGCAATGTATTTTGTTTTCTATGTAGACCTCAGACATTCCAGCAATATATCATGTATTTAAATGGTGAGTTTAGAGAATAATATATGTGGTTCTTACATCAGTTTAAAATGTGAAGCACAATACAATAACACTGAATATTTTATAATAAAAAACTGAATATCTTTTATTACAGCCATAAAAAAAGGAATCGATCATTGCCGCTTACATTGTTTTACTATATCATTACCAGTTTCAGCATCTTTGAGAATTTCGTTTCCTAGTTTATGTCATCCACTGTAGTAAGGCTTTGCATAGAGGAATATATGCTAAGGGAAGACAAGGTATTTGCTAATATAAATGTAGTTCTTTGGTTGGGGCAAGGATGTTAGAGTAGGTAATTATCTCAGAAAAAGTAGAGGAAGGTATTACAGGTATTTTTGGTTTTTAAACAAGAAAGGGTTTTATATGCACATCTAGGCATGTTCAGGCACTTTCTTGATCAATTATTTCTGTAGTTCTTAGATTAACACTAAGCTTGCCTTTAGTAATGAATGTGGTCTGTGTTACTGGTTCCTTGTGAAAGTCTCACAATTCTTTACCAAGAACAAAAACCTCACCTAGCAAAGCAGCCTTACGGAATGGTAAGAGAGCTCCTTTTCTCAGGAATGTTTCCTTGCTGAAAAACTACTGTGCCTGTTATTTTCATTGCTTACATGCAAATGACAGCAGTCTGTGTTTTGCCAATGCAAATATTGGTAATAAGAATGTACATTAAGAGAATCAATTTCTAATAAAATCTTTCAGCAAAATGTGTCATGCAGTTCAGTGACTTTTGTGAATTATTAATATGACAGGGGTCTGTGATCTGTGCTGTTAAATGCAATGTATTTAACTGGGATCTGTATTGTTAAATATAGCAGTGCTTTTTCTTTTGTATTTACCGATTCATCTGTTTAAAAAAAGAGAAAAATATGGAAACATCTGTGTGTAATATAATGGTATTTGTGTGTGTTTTACTTAGGAGCAGAGTACATAAGAAAGTAAAGGACTGAGAGTTGGTTTATTATCTTCCAGTTGCAGTTCAGCTCAAGTCTGAGTAGAACTTAATTAATTGTCACCTTAATTCTTCCTGTTAGTAGTGCTTTTGTTTGTTTATGTGACCCAGACGTTGCAAGTAGTTGATGACTGTACAATATAGCACTGTTTGCATAAATTCCGAGGTTAATGCTGCCCTGTGATAGCACTGCTTGCAGTAAAGAGAGCCATAACATGCTCTGCTTGTTGGGCCGGTTTCTAGTAAAAATAAAGACTATCAGAGTTCAATGAAAAATAAATGATTGCTTATTTCTTTCTTTCTGTTCTTAATGGATCTGTATTTTTTCTCCTTAATCTAAGACATTAAATGAGTCTTTCAAAGGCAATAAAAATAGTTTTCAAGCAGTGAGCTGGTCAGTAAATTTCAATAATGTATTTCTAAACTTTTACCCAGTCAGGGCAACCTCACGTTCTATTAATATTGACATGTTTCAACTGATGATATAACTTGGCACAAGGTCTTTATCAAATCTTTCCATCATTTTCAGATGTATAGTGTAAATCAGGCTCTGTCTGTCACTATTTCATAATTTCCGATAGTGTCTTTATTTCTACATTATGATAAAAAGAAAAATTCAACTAATAAATTCAGGACTAATAATTAATTAGGAGAATTCAACAAATAGGCCCAGTGAACCGGTAAGCACAGGGCTAAATTGGCTGTGAGGGTAGCACACAAAACTCGCGTTATGCTAGAAGTTAATTTTGACACCCTCCTTGTTTTGATATCTTTTCTTTCTGCATGCAGATCTGTGATATGGGAAAAACCAGTGCAAGATGAAGTCAGATGTGTATGCTGTAGTCTTCTTTTGAATGGGAGATTTAGGTCAAGCACACTCTCTTTAATCAGCAGTGAAGCTCAAAGCAGAATTCACATATGCAGTCTCTTTTGAAATGGGTAGCTGTAAATTATTACACATCTTACAGAAATTCCTGGAATACCTGATGCCAAGAGTCAAGTTATGGTCATAGGGGTGGGGGTACTTCTCATTGCTTAACTGCAATGTGAATGTGATTTTGTGCGTGTTGTGTACAGTTATGCTTCTGTATATGTTACACTCACAGAAGTGTTCTGGATGCCTGCTGGTACGTGTTGTGTGGTGTGTCTGTATTCATTCCAGTTATGCTTGGAATGTGAATCTGGAAGTATGGAATGGCTGTGTAGAAATTTCAGCATTGGGAGATGAGACAGTAAGAGCTTGTCTGTAGGGCAGTGTCTGTCTTTTGGGTCCCATATGATTCGCAGACTATTTTGGTCTATGTATGTCAGTGTTTGCTGATCAGGGAAGTGAGAGTTGGTCTGTGACTGGAATGAAACTTCCCTTACACCGTGGCATGAGAAGCAATGTCCTTGCATTTCTAATTTTCCCATGTGGAGGTGATGAGCTGCATTTTTGATTACTTGGACATGACTTTTGGCTTCCAGGGCCGGGTATGTACTTAACTGCTAGATTCATATTTCTGTGCTTCCACTTGCATTTCAGGAAAATGGGTCATACAGAGTAGAGGCCCTTTGTGGCACTATATAAATGTTATAAGGGTTCTAGATTAGAAACAAGTAAGTTGCATCTGTAGTAGTAACGATACTGAAAATTAACCAATTATGTTAAAACTTGAAGATTTACTAGCTGCGAGAATTTACCTAATGTCCAAGTGAAGAGTTTTAGTTGTTTAAACTTTGAACTGTCCTGCAGAAATCACTGCAGAATGTGACTTATACTAACAGTCAGTCGTTTGTCGCATTGACCTTTCCTAGTTTTTCGGTTAGGTTGAAATACTGAGAATGTTTCTTTTACTTTTTCATACCTTCAAATTAATATCAAGGTATTTTAATTTGTGGTTTGGTTTGAAACCGCTTGTGGATGCTGTTAACAGCAAACAGTCCATTCTCCAGAGGAAGTTGTAGCTTGGGCTGCCCACCCTTACTTCTCTGCTGCTGTGGGTAGCTGTCCCATTGTAGAGGGAGTACGGGCCGAGGGGAGACCAGGGTGAAAGAAGCCCTAATGAGCCCAGCAACCTGAGTCCAGCTTCTGCTTAAAATGTCAGCAAACTTGGCCTGTTTCTAGACTTGTCCCTTGCTAGCAGAGAGGGAAACACCACACCTGCCTGGCCCGGAGAGCACAGCCTGGGTTGAACAGTGCTGACTTCTGTCTGCCATCAGGGGCCTATTGCTGCACCATGCAAACTGTTCAATGTGCACCAGTTAATCTGTGTTGTAGAGACTTACATAGTAGTGATGTTTACTGTAAAGCCTCTTCAAAACCAGCTTTCTATAAGGCTTTTGTAATATTTATGCATGGTAGAAGGCAAGGGAGAAATAGGAGCTATAAGTATGTTGAAAAATGTTTGACAGTTATCCTGGATGTACCTGGGAAATGGTAGTAATAGTACTAATATTAGATCTGAAAGCAGAAAGCTTTGATGCTTCTGTGTTATAAATAATTACTAACAAAGAAGATTGCCAATGTGGAGAACTGTTTGCAGAGGAATTAATTCCTGATTGTTAAGTGTAAGTATATTTAGACAGAAAACGATTTTTGTTCCTGAAAGCCAAGAAGTTGCTGTAAATTGGAGGAATTAGTGATTTTAACTCCTCATAGCAAACATCAGCCCAGTCACTACAGATGAGACCTGATAGATGTATTGAAGTTGGCACAGGATGCTATTCCTTTAATTTATATTTTAATGACTGAGTTCAGTCATTTCAGGTGGCATATTATTGTTAGCAATAGAAATTACAGTTTTCTATAAAAAATACCTAGTTTGGCAGTTTCCTATCCTGAATCACTGGAAATATTTCTAAGCTCTTATTGTTCCTCTTGCTAAGTCACCTCTGATCCAGAAAACTACGTTTGTAATATGTTCGTGCATAAGAGCATATACGTTCATGGATCTTCGTTGTCCAAGTCAATAATGCATCTAGTAAATCCTAACACTTTTGAGATTTAATTTTAAGGCTAAATAGAAAACCTTATCTGAATTTTGCTAAGATTTAAAAAGCTTTTAACTTTGGAGCTACCATTAACCGTTTTGCCTTGCTTTAAATCTGATTTCTCTAATGTATTCATGTGTCATCTACCCATTCTAAACTGTTTTATTCTGCAGTGTGACAGATTTAGAGTAACTTGGGAAAGCACACTAGTGCTGTAGTTTTACATGCTTTGAAAGATCTGTATATAGGTTAATGGTGCCAGTATCCGAATTAACAATTCGTTAACTGAGGATGCCTAAAATATATAGAATTGTAGAATAGCTTGGGTTGGAAGGGACCTTTAAAGGTCATCAAGTCTGACCCCCCTGAAATAAGCAGTGACATCTTCAATTAGATCAGGCTGGTCAGGGCGCCATCCAGCCTGACCTTGAACATTTCCATGGATGGGGCACCTACCACCTCTCTGGGCAGCCTGTTCCAGTGTTTCAGCACCCTCATTGTAAAAAATTGCTTCTTAATATCTAGTCTAAATCTACCCTCTTTTGGTTTAAAACCATTGCCCCTTGTCATATCGCAACAGGCCCTGCTGAAAAGTCTCTCCACATCTTTATAGGCCCCCTTTAAGTACTGGAAGGCTGCAATAAGGTCTTCCTGGAGCCTTCTCTTCTCCAGGCTGAACGACCCTAACTCTCTCACGTGTGAAGACGCATTGTTTTTTCTGTTCCTTGTTCTGTGCCTCACTGAGAAAACTCCTGCTGGAAAACAGAAAGATTTTCCTCTAATTGTTTTCATTTTGTTTTTCAAAACCTGCCTTTTCTGGTGGAAGCATGGACAGAATTTATTGACAGGGTGCAATAGCAGCACACAGCACAGAAACAGAGATGAGCCAAAGCACCTCTTCATTCTAATAGCTCTTAAAAGCAATAACCCAGCAGTTCCCCGAAGCTTTTATCCAATTCAGAATCCCCAGAGCTCCTCTTTCCAGCTGTGGGGGTACTGAGATCATATATGTGGATAACTGATTGCTCTGGAGCCATCTTGTTCCTGCAGTTCTATGAGTGAGTCTCAGTGAAGCCGTGGTCTGGCCTCCCCTCTGTAGGTCCCTCTGTGTGAAAAGAGCAGAAAATGATTTAGGAATTTCTATTAGTTTATGCTTTAGAGAGGAGAGACTTTCTGCATTGCAGGCAAAGTAAATGCAGAAGCTAATATTAAACAGAAATGCTTTGGAAGCCCAGTAAATACATGGGTATAATAAGCATGTGCATTCTGTCTGTGTCCATGTGCTGCCCTTTTTCCCAGTGGTGGTGAGGATGCCAGCTTCTCAATTCACCCCTGAATCACTGGTGCTACTAACCCTCTGTGTGACAATGTTGGACACATAACAATCACCTTTTTTACCCTTAATACTACTTTTAAAGATTAAGTCTTTAACGAAGTTACAAAAAATTAGGGTTAAATAATGAGCTCTGTGCTGCCACAGTTGGTCCTACTGGAGCCCTCGCCTAATTTAAAGCTATGTAGTTTTGCCAGTGTCCTATATAATCTTTCCAGATTTCTTCTGTTGCTGTTTCTAGTTGAACTTCATCATATTGGTGTTTCTGTAAAGTCTCAGTTTACCATCATAATTATACATGCCTGTAGCATATATTTACCACAATATATGTGATAGAAGACATGAGCTATAGTTTCTCTGTGTTTAATATGTTTTAACTCACAGATAGCTGGCATTTTGCAGAATCTGAATCTCAGATGCAGTAGCACACTGTTCTTGAAGAAGAGGAAGAAGGATATGCTGATCAGTTCTCATATTTCAGAATTAGGGCTGAATCTGAAATACGTCTTTTGTTCTATATGTCTGATGCGTGGTCAAGTCTGGAAATTATACAAGAAAGTATAGATATTTTGGGACTAAATATTTCACAAGTGTAATTTACATTTTCCCCTCATTCACACTGTCTTTTACCCAGGCAAAAGATAATTCTTTAAACCTAGTGGTCTGCCTTGAAGTCCCCTTTCATATGCTTCTGGTATATGCCTTCATACTGCTAAAGTTCCTTTGATCTCCTTTTGGCCATTTTCCAGACTATCTTTTACATTTTTTGTGAATATTCCATACCAGCCTTAATTCCTGCCAGAAGGCAACTGTTCCATCTCTGTTCAGGGCCTAAAGCTTTAAATTCTCCACGTCTCTCTGGAAGTAATACTCTGCTCAGACAGAGGAGAAAGTCAGGAATATGTAGATCCAAGCTGTGGTGGGAGGGAAATAAGAAGATGGAACTACAGTCATTCCTTCCTTGACTACAATTGTTCTTTTGCCATGTGCTGTTTCACTTGACTGTAGTGATCCTGGGCTTTTATTTGCAATCCTCTCTACTTTTCAAGGTCCAGAAATCTTTATCTAGGGAAAAAAAAGGAAATCCAGCCAGAATTGTAATGCGTGTGGCACTCTTTGCCAAGTTCTTTCTGCTCTCTGTACTTATGTTCATTGGATCTTGAGAGGGCGAGGTCTGGAACTGCCTATCAGTACCATCAGTACTGTCATTAAAGGACTTGGATGTGACTCAAAATCATCTTGGACCTGGAGTTAGTTATTTATCTGTCTATCATCCTCATCTCACATGCAAGCGGAGGGTCTTCTTGGAATTTTTAAGAGTCCCTACTTCTACACCATTCTACTGAAAAGCAATGTCTGACTTTGGAAGGAGGCCCGACAGGCTTCCTAGGTAAGGTCCCAGTTAAATAAGTTAGTATCAACAGAGATGTCTGAAGAATTTTCATCAATGACCTGGATGAGGGAACTGAGTGCACCCTCAGCAAGTTTGCTGATGACACAAAACTGGGAGGAGTGGCTGACACACCAGAGGACTGTGCTGCCATTCAGCGAGACCTGGAGAGGCTGGAGAGTTGGGCGGGGAGAAACTTGATGAAATTTAACAAGGGCAAGTGTAGAGTCTTGCATCTGGGGAAGAACAACCCCATGTACCAGTACAGGTTGGGGGTCGACCTGCTGGAAAGTAGTGAAGGGGAAAGGGACCTGGGGGTCCTGGTGGATAGGAGGATGACCATGAGCCAGCAATGTGCTCTTGTGGCCAAGAAGGCAAATGGCATCTTAGGGTGCATTAGAAAGGGAGTGGTTAGTAGGTCAAGAGAGGTTCTCCTCCCCCTCTACTCAGCCTTGGTGAGGCCGCATCTGGAATATTGCGTCCAGTTCTGGGCCCCTCTGTTCAAGAAGGACAGGGAATTGCTTGAAGGAGTCCAGCGCAGAGCCACAAAGATGATTAAGGGAGTGGAACATCTCCCTTATGAGGAGAGGCTGAGGGAGCTGGGTCTCTTTAGCTTGGAGAAGAGGAGACTGAGGGGTGACCTCATCAATGTTTACAAATATGTGAAGGGTAGGTGTCAGGATGATGGAGCTAGGCTTTTTTCAGTGATATCCAGTGATAGGACAAGGGGCAATGGGTGTAAACTGGAACATAGGAAGTTCCACGTTAACATCAGGAAGAACTTCTTTACTGTAAGAGTGACAGAGCACTGGAACAGGTTGCCCAGGGGGGTTGTGGAGTCTCCTACACTGGAGATATTCAAGGCCCGCCTGGACAAGTTCCTGTGTGATGTACTGTAGGTTACCCTGCTCTTGCAGGGGGGTTGGACTAGATGATCTTTTGAGGTCCCTTCCAACCCTTGGGATTCTGTGATTCTGTGATTCTGTGAATGGGGTCAGGATTTTACCAAGGGAGTTTTACCTGATTTTACCATGGGAAAGGCTAGAGGTGTTTCCTTTTTCAGGTTTACCACTATGCTCTAGAACTGGAACTGACTGGAAATAATGAAATTTGTATGAAGGTTTTAAGAACTGGAATGTACTACTGATTGTTTTAGGACACTAAGATCTGCGTTTCCATCAAAGAGCAGCAATTTCTTCTTTAAAATCCTGACAGGTTGTTACAGCCTTCATGTAATTATGGTTTAGTATCCAACCAAGTCTATTAAGAACCTGCCACTGGCTTGAGTGGGATTGGACCAAGGTGCCTGGCTTTGTATTGCTGTATTCTATATATATATTGTAAGTCCATAAAAATATGTCTGTATATACAAGCCGCATATTTTATTTGTGTTTTAAGCGTCCTGATTTTAATCTTTACATCTATTTTTCCGGATTACTTTTTACAGTAAGCTTAGTTACTTTTGTCTTCAGTACTACATTATATACATATAGTATATAACCCCTAATAGTGGAAAAGGTTTCTCTTTTGAAGAGTTTGACTCAGTGCAAGAATGGATAAATAATTACTTATCAAAAACCTTTCAGAGAATCTCAGTGTGCTGAATCTTCAGAGATTCAATGCCATTACTGGTTTTGTTCTTTAGGGCAGAAATAGATAAAGGTGGAAATTTGGCCTAACTGCTGTATTGAGAAACCTTAGCTTCTACAAAGCTTAATTTTTTCTACGCACTGTTAGGAAACATAAGTACATTTTGCAGTTTCTTGAGAAGAAACCTCTGGGAGCTGAGATGATGTGCATTTGTTAAAGGTATTATTTTTCTTCGGGTTTACTACATTCCTGCTCACCAGCGAACTGTATATTTAGCCTATCAAAAAATTATTCTTTAACCAAAAGAACAGATTTTCCATAGTTACTACAGCCATTTATGGTTATCATTTTGTTCCTTTGCATAATAGGTTGGGAAATCTATCTGGAATTTCTCACACTTAATAGAAGTTGTTAAATTAGGATACTATTAAAGTTATCCTGTTGAATGTTGTGATCTTAATACTGTCCTTGCAAGTTTCCTTAAGAACTTAATACATTCAAATTTATGATAACCTGGGTACAAACCCATTTGTTTTAATTTGACCTCTTTGCTTACTCCTTTATGATTTACCCTTGCTGCATATTGTTTTCTTGTAAATATTGTTGTATGTCTTCATGTGGAACAAAGCTATTGTCCAGATTTTCTCTTTGAGGTAATGTTGCTGCAGGCTACTTTTTAACTTCCTGAAATTCAGACTAATTGTAGTTCAGGTTTTAATTCTGTGTCTGTTTCTTCTTTTCAAGAATATACTGCCTGGACACATTATCAGTTTGTTATTTAATGGGCTGAAATATGTGTCTAAGTTGTATTAATTTATGTTGCAGGAGGATTCAAATTAATGCTAACCAGAAGATCTTTCAGTGGATGAGTAGCATGAAAGGTATAATTAAATGTCTCTGAAAAAAATTACAGGATACTTCCCGAATGTCAGTAACACGGTTTCAGACCTGAAATAAATTTGTTACAGTTATTTTTCAGGGGTATCACTACCAGAACTTCAGAAAATGTGCATGTCTTAGGAAAATAGTAATTTCCTCTGATCGGTATTTTTGGGTTTGTACTTGTTAGTTTCATATTGTCCCCCTAAATTATGCTTTTACAGCTTCCAAAAAGTTCATACTGTGACAGTGTAATACTGACACAGTGGGGGTTTATGCTATATGCAGAACATTTAGGTAAATACTTAAGCTGATGAGGTGTTTTCCTGTAATCATGATAACTGTTAAGAGCATTCCGGAGTTTTTTGGTTGAGATTAGTCAACCTCAAAGATTAGTCCACAATCAAGGAGTAGACTATAGCTGAAGAATTACCACAGTTGCATTATTGGGAAGAAATTGTTTGTCCAATGCAGAATTAGTCTTTTCAATTAATCAGTCTTAAAAGATGTGGTTAACTTTAGCATAACCTGATTCAGTCACTTGTGGGAGTCTATCAACCTCTTGTGGTCAACTCCAGTAAGCTGAGCAGAGATGAGTTGCCTTTTCTAGCTCTGGATATCTGAAGCACACTTCTTGGTGCACATGTTGTATCTTTGTGCTTTGTTTGGGTTGTTAGTGACAAATCTTGGGGCATGGTGATCCAGCCCTTTGGAACAGGCATTTGTTTGCTTAATCTGTCGTATGACATTGCATTGGACACTCAAAGCTTCTTAGTTTATCTCTCTGAAAGTATCATGGCAGACAAGCAAGGAGTGGAGGCTTAGCAAAGGGATTTTGCTCTGCAGAACACCAGAATGGTTCATGTCTCATAAACTGACATTTTGTAGAAGTACAGAATCGGTGTATATGGGGCAGGGCCTCTGCAACTCTGTGGTCCAGTGAACTATTGGAAGCACAACCTTGCCAAAACAGTAGATCAGGTCAGCTGTGGATTTGTATGGTAGGGTCTTGAAAACCAACATGGGTGGAGATGCCACAACCTCTTTGGATAACCTTTCCAGTTCTGCACTGCCCTCCTAGAGAAAAAGCTGTTCTAAGTAGCCAGTCTGAACCTCTCAAGCTGCCTGACAGTTGCTTTTGACCTTACAATGTCATGCACTACTACCAAGAAGTGTTTGGCTCCACTGTCTCTGCAATCCCTGTCAAGTACCTGTGAACTGCTATTGAATTGCCCTCAGCCTTCTCTTACCAGCTTCAACAAGCCCACCTCCCTCAGTCTCTCCAAACTTCCTAACGCACCTGACCAACTTCATAGGTGCTTAGGACTTTGCTGGATTTGTCCAATTTTTCTGCTTCACCTGGTGGGAGGAAAAGTTAGGAGCTGGACACAGTGTTTGAAATGCAACCTCATCAATACTGAGCAGTGATAGACCTCTTTCTGCTGGCTGTTTGTTTGGTAGCAATAGCCCAGCACGTGGTTTGCTGAGATGAACACACTGTTTGCTCACACTCGGTCTAGCATCCTGGATGACCTAAGGTGGTCTTTCCAGCCAGGCTGCCACATTGCCACTTGCTTTTCAGCCAGATGTGTGGAGCTCTTCCGCCCCTAGTGCAGAATTTTGCACTTCTTACGGAACCTCCTGAAGTTTCTTGGGGTCCAGCCAGATTCTCACAGATGGCATTTTTTTTTTTCCTGTGGCTTCACAGCCATTTCTTGTCCTCCCTTAGTTTGTAATTGAGAGGTGAAACACTGAGTTTGTATCACTATGGATGTTTCTAGATTGGCAATGTCTTGCAGTCCACAGTGCCCAGTGAATATATACTAAGCATGGATGATACCAAATTGAATTTTCTTGTTTTTTTTTTCATGAGTCAATGTCAGTTTTTGGCTAACACCAGCTGACAGGGTTGTTTGAAATACCAGAGAGCCTTCCTTAGACATTTCTGCTTCTCAAAAGACTCGTTGACTCTTTTCTTTTCATGTCATTTTTATCCAATACCTCAAATGTCAACAGTGGGAATTGCATTTAGTGTGCAGTGGACTTGAAAGAAATCAATATTCTTTTAGCTTGCATAAAAAAATCCTAGGTCCTCAGGGATCGGTGTTGGGACCGGTCTTGTTTAACATCTTCAACGCTGACATGGACGGAGGGATTGAGTGTGCCCTCAGCAAGTTTGCCAATGACACCAAGCTGTGTGGTCCGGTTGATACGCTGGAGGGAAGGGATGCCATCCAGAGGGACCTTGACACGCTTGTGAGGTGGGCTGATGCCAACCTTATGAAGTTCAACCATGCCAAGTGCAAGGTCCTACACCTGGGTTGGAGCAATCTCAGGCACAGCTACAGACTGGGCAAAGAAGACATTCAGAGCGGCCCTGCAGAGAAGGACTTGTGGGTGCTGGTCAATGAGAAAATGAACATGAGCCGGCTTCAGTGTGCGCTCGCAGCCCAGAAAGCCAACCGTATCCTGGGCTGCATCAAAAGGAGCGTGACCAGCAGGTCGAAGGAGGTGATCCTGCCCCTCTGCTCTGCTCTTGTGAGACCTCACGTGGAGTATTGTGTGCAGTTCTGGTGTCCTCAACATAAAAAGGACATGGAACTGCTGGAACAAGTCCAGAGGAGGGCCACGAGGATGATGAGGGGACTGGAGCACCTCCCATATGAAGATAGGCTGAGGAAATTGTGTCTGTTCAGCCTGGAGAAGAGAAGGCTGCGTGGAGACCTCATAGCAGCCTTCCAGTACCTGAAGGGGGCCTGTAGAGATGCTGGGAAGGGACTCTTCGTCAGGAACTGTAGTGACAGGACAAGGGGTAACGGGTTAAAACTGAAGGAGTTAGGACAAAGGAGTTTGCTTTGGTAGATGAGGATTGGGTTAGGGATCAGCTATGCAATCTGGACATCTGTAAATCGATGGGTCCGGATGGAATGCACCCACGGGTGCTGAGGGAGCTGGCGGAGGTCATTGCTAGGCCACTTTCCATCATCTTTGGTAAGTCGTGGGAAACGGGCGAGGTGCCTGAGGATTGGCGGATGGCAAAGGTCACACCAATCTATAAGAAGGGCAAGAAGGAGGACCCGGGTAATTATAGACCGGTCAGCCTTACCTCCATCCCTGGAAAGGTGATGGAACAACTTATTCTTGACTCCATCACTAGGCATATCAAGGATGAGGGGGTCATTAAGAACAGCCAACATGGTTTTATGAGGGGGAAGTCATGTATGACCAACCTTATAGCCTTCTATGAGGAAGTGACTAGGTGGAGGGATGATGGTAGAGCGGTAGATGTAGTTTTTCTTGATTTCAGTAAGGCATTTGATACTGTCTCCCACAGCATCCTCATAGATAAGCTGAGGAAGTGTGGGCTTGACGATCAAGTAGTGAGGTGGATCGAGAACTGGTTGAAAGGAAGAAGGCAGAGAGTTGTGGTCAATGGCGCAGAATCTAGCTGGAGGTCTGTGACTAGTGGAGTCCCTCAGGGGTCGGTGCTGGGACCGGTGCTGTTTAATATTTTCATCAATGACCTGGATGAGGGAACTGAGTGCACCCTCAGCAAGTTTGCTGATGACACAAAACTGGGAGGAGTGGCTGACACACCAGAGGACTGTGCTGCCATTCAGCGAGACCTGGAGAGGCTGGAGAGTTGGGCGGGGAGAAACTTGATGAAATTTAACAAGGGCAAGTGTAGAGTCTTGCATCTGGGGAAGAACAACCCCATGTACCAGTACAGGTTGGGGGTCGACCTGCTGGAAAGTAGTGAAGGGGAAAGGGACCTGGGGGTCCTGGTGGATAGGAGGATGACCATGAGCCAGCAATGTGCTCTTGTGGCCAAGAAGGCAAATGGCATCTTAGGGTGCATTAGAAAGGGAGTGGTTAGTAGGTCAAGAGAGGTTCTCCTCCCCCTCTACTCAGCCTTGGTGAGGCCGCATCTGGAATATTGTGTCCAGTTCTGGGCCCCTCAATTCAAGAAGGACAGGGAATTGCTTGAAGGAGTCCAGCGCAGAGCCACAAAGATGATTAAGGGAGTGGAACATCTCCCTTATGAGGAGAGGCTGAGGGAGCTGGGTCTCTTTAGCTTGGAGAAGAGGAGACTGAGGGGTGACCTCATCAATGTTTACAAATATGTGAAGGGTAGGTGTCAGGATGATGGAGCTAGGCTTTTTTCAGTGATATCCAGTGATAGGACAAGGGGCAATGGGTGTAAACTGGAGCATAGGAAGTTCCATGTTAACATCAGGAAGAACTTCTTTACTGTAAGAGTGACAGAGCACTGGAACAGGTTGCCCAGGGGGGTTGTGGAGTCTCCTACACTGGAGATATTCAAGGCCCGCCTGGACAAGTTCCTGTGTGATGTACTGTAGGTTACCCTGCTCTTGCAGGGGGGTTGGACTAGATGATCTTTTGAGGTCCCTTCCAACCCTTGGGATTCTGTGATTCTGTGAAACAGGGGAAGTTTAGATTGGATATAAGGAGGAAATTCTTTCCTGTTAGGGTGGTGAGGCACTGGAATGGGTTGCCCAGGGGGGTTGTGAGTGCTCCATCCCTGGCAGTGTTCAAGGCCAGGTTGGATAAAGCCTTGGATGACATGGTTTAGTGTGAGGTGTCCCTGCCTATGGCAGGGGGGTTGGAACTAGATGATCTTGAGGTCCTTTCCAACCCTAACTATTCTATGATTCTATGATTCTATGATATAGTATATTGAAACTGTCATTAGTCCTTTTTCTGTTGAGTCCATCTGTTAAAATTCAGGTACTGGCCATGTCATTTCTGGATACTGGAACCTAAGTATGGGTTCTCTGGCAGTGATGACTAACAGGATTCAGCTGTAGGTTCAAATTCCTAGGCTCATTTTTCTTCACTAGGTATATGCAGGCTGGGGAGACCCAGGTGGGATTACAGTCCACAGTGGTACTGTCCTCTCACACGTGCAGGAAATGGGCAAGGTTGTGTTCAACCTGAATGTTGTCACTGGGTGAAGAATGGAGATGAGGAATGCACTACTGCAGTCATAGATTCGTGGATTTATTCTTCTAAAGGGCCACACAGTGGACTTTACACCATTTCTTTTTCCAGCCATGGAGAATGAAAGGTAAGTTTCCTTCATTTCTCAAAGGGAAACGAGCTGTAGAAAACACAATGATTTCCATAGGACTGACAGGACAAATTCTCATGGATCTAATGCAATATGATAATATAATGTAATAGAGCATCCAGGAACTCTATTACAGTCCTTAAATGCGCAATAGGGTCTACCCAATATTTAAACAAGGAAGAAGAGGGGATATTCTAGCTTGGATATGATGGTTGGATGTGAGTTTATGCAAAAAATAGCATGAACTTTCTGTCATGAAAGAGCTTTCTGTTTGAATTGGACTAATCTCTGGAACATATCTTTCTCCTGTGGCAAAATTGTTTTCTTTTTGAATTCCATGAACTATTCTCCCTGACAGTGAAAGTGATCCTACATTTTAGAAATACCCCATATGGTTAAAGTGCCTCTTGAAGTGCTTGGGGTGTGCAGACTGTAGAAGTTTCAGAACAATAGTTAACTTGGGGGGAGAAAATCAGGAGGATGTAAGCAAAGGAAAGGCTCTTTGAAGCGTTTAATGCATCGGGTGCTTGTTTCTGAATGCTTAAGGCTTGTTTTTGAAACAAAAGTAGGTTACCCTGACAGTGTGAAATACTTGCCATTTGGTGTTTTTTGGGGATTACTAAAGCAAACAAAAATCCATACTGTCTGTTGCAGCTCTTGCTTTCAGTTGTAGCTTCCTCCCCATCCCCCAGTTTTAACTTTTACCAGTTTGCATTTGAAGGAGGGTAAACACATTAACAGTTGTGGTTTGGGGTGAAACCTGTTTGCACTAATGCCAGTCCTTCCAAGTGCAGCCTTTTGGTGACTCTGAGAGGGGTTTAGGCAGTATGTAGGTTTTGGTTCTGGTACTCCTCTAGTGTTTGCCAAGCAAAGAAAATGAGCAGATTTACTGTTAGTGCTTAGAATTATCACATCTAATTGTCTTAGAAAGTGAACAGGTCATTGATTTATAGTGCTCAGGACAGAATTAATCGTCCTATTTTTTTGAGCCAACTTGCTGTACCTTGTTTTATATTTAAGTACTAGATTTATTGAATATGGTGCAACATATGTGACCAATTATTATTATTTCTCTTGGAGATACCTCATCCAAATATCTTGGCTAAAGTCAGACTTAAGCCCAAAACATACTTTGTCTGTGTGTTTCGAGCATAAGTCAGTTCTGCCCTAACGAGAGGAGAACAACTGTTTACCGCTACATTTACAGCATATACCCAGCTGATAGATCGAGCTTAAGTGATTGATAAGTTGGGTCTGTTTGTTGGTTTGCTTTTTTTTTTCCCTAATAGAGTTCCTCTGCAATATTTTTCTAATCACTTTCTTGGCTCTTCCACCTGCTTGTTGAAGCTGGTAAGAGAAGGCTGAGGGCAATTCAATAGCAGTTCACAGGTACTTGACAGGGATTGCAGAGACAGTGGAGCCAAACACTTCTTGGTAGTAGTGCATGACATTGTAAGGTCAAAAGCAACTGTCAGGCAGCTTGAGAGGTTCAGACTGGCTACTTAGAACAGCTTTTTCTCTAGGAGGGCAGTGCAGAACTGGAAAGGTTATCCAAAGAGGTTGTGGCATCTCCACCCATGTTGGTTTTCAAGACCCTACCATACAAATCCACAGCTGACCTGATCTACTGTTTTGGCAAGGTTGTGCTTCCAATAGTTCACTGGACCACAGAGTTGCAGAGGCCCTGCCCCATATACACCGATTCTGTACTTCTACAAAATGTCAGTTTATGAGACATGAACCATTCTGGTGTTCTGCAGAGCAAAATCCCTTTGCTAAGCCTCCACTCCTTGCTTGTCTGCCATGATACTTTCAGAGAGATGAACTAAGAAGCTTTGAGTGTCCAATGCAATGCGAGGGTCTACAGATACATGTTCAATGCTTTTCAGCAGCTCTGAATTATATATAAACCTCACATGTATAGGTTTTGTCTTGTCTTCCAGTTCACTTTCAAGATTAATATTGCTGTTGACCAAAGTTAAGCAAATGTAATGAAGGCTGAAGTGTTTCCAAATAATCATTGGAAATTGTTCCTGCCTGTTGTCGTGGTTTAAACCCAACCACAAACCTCGTCCACTCACTCCCCCCCTTCTTGCCCTCCCCCTGCTCCTGGAGGGACGGAGAGGAGAATCGAAAAGAATGCAACTCCCACGGGTTGAGATAAGAACAGTTTAGTAACTAAGGTATAACACAAATCACTGCTGCTGCCACCAATAATAACAGTGCTAAAGGAAATAACAAGAGGAAAGAATACAACACCTCAACACCAGTTGACCAATAACTCGCCCCACTCCCCCCAGCAGAGCACCGACCGATACCTCCTCCAACCCTGCAGTCCCTCTAGCCCTTCCAGGTCACTCCAAGTTACATCCTGGGCATGACGTGCTGTGGTATGGAATACCTCTTTGGCTAGTTTGGGTCAGGTGTCCTGTCTCCGCTTCCTCCCGGCCTCCCCTCCTCCCTGGCAGAGCATGAGGCTCAGAAAGTCCTTGGCCAGACCAAACATTCGAGCAGCAACTGAAAACATCAGCGTTATCAGCACTGTTCCCAGGCCAAAAGATCAAAACACAGCACTGTACTAGCTCCTAAGAAGGAGTAAAATGACTGCTGCTGCTCAACCCAGGACACCTGTGAACATCAGTACTCAGCGTATGCTCCTACCAGAATAAAGTAGTTGATCATTAGCTTCCAATCCTCTGTGTCTAAACTTGACATTCCCTTCAACAAAAAATATCGTGGTTCTCCTGAAAGATACACAGGAATCACTTTTGGAAGCAAACATGCTTGTTTTAGTAAGGCTTTAGGGAATTGCTTTTGAAATTGTAAGACATTGTAATCACCACCACACTCAAAAGTATGAATTATGTATTTCAGATAGAGGGTTTTTTCCTCTTTTTTTTTTTTAAAGGACTATGCTTTTGGTATCTACAAGTAATTTCTACGTGTCACACTGAAAGTGGTGGCTGAAATCCATTGTCCTAGCTGGAAACAATGAGGATAATGGAAAGTTTCCTTTTTTACTTTAAAAGTTGTTTTTGCTAGGATCAGTTCTTGAGGTAATTCTATTTAGATTAATGTGGAAGTAAAATGTTGTGCCTTTATGGAATGGGTGGGACAGAAGAAGTAAAAAGGACTGTTCCTCTGTTAGGAAATTTGTATGGTAATTGTTTCTGTAAAGGAATGATATAAAAAGGAGACTAAGAAACTTGTCATTGTGAAAGGGAGGTAGAAGGGAGAGAATTACCCAATGGCAAGAACTTGCTTGTGTCAGAGTTGAGAGACTTATTTAAGCATGATTTCCCATTTATTTTACTCAGGCTCTTTAGTTGATTCTCAGTGGTCCTATCCCAGCTCGCTGTATAGGTAACTGGCAAGAGCACCATCAACTCATGAAACAAAGAATCCAGCTTGCTGGCTGGGCAGACAAATGGAGCTCCACAGAAGATGTGAAAGTAACCCAAATACTTGAGTAGAAGATGGGAGTTCTTCAGCACACCCCTAAATGTACTTGTTGAAAGCAGGCATTGTCAAATTCACTTCTTTTTCCTTTACTTATATTGTGGGAGATGCTCACTGCAGCCCTGGAAATTAAGTCCTCTATTTCTCCACAGGACAGGTATAGCAAAGGGCAGCAGCAATGCAAGCTTCCCCACATTGTCCTGCCAATGCTCCTCAACCCAGTTCTGAAGAGGTCACTTCTGGAGGTGAGTGGGTGGAGGAGTCTCTGTCCATGCAGTGACTGCTGCCAGGCAGTGGTTCCTGCAGGACAGGCTGCTGGACAGAGACCGACCCCTTGTCTTGAATGAACTACCGGTCTTGAACAGATAACCAGTTTATGTTTTGTAAAGCGTCGAGGGCTGGATTCACTGAGGTTGCATTATCCTGCTTGACTGATCTCACGGTTTGATATTTCTTTGTGGTTGGGTGGCACCTTTGCATCTTTATTTTCTTTTTGCACTGTTTTATTTTCAGAGACGTTGTCAATGCTTGATGTACACGTCTACAACGTAGCATGCGAATCACTGAATGCAGTCTGGTATAAATGTGAATCAGAAAAACGGCCTTGTGTGCAAGAGGAGCTTTAGAGGACTACACCAGGAGGCATGCTTTGAAATGCACTAGAAATTGATAAGATAGTGAATGTTGGTTTGCAGTATCTAAATGAACTATGAGGTTTCTGTTGTAAAGCCGTATCTTCACATTTTCTTTTTTTGTAATTACTATGTAATTTAGATATTAACACCAATTAAGCTGGTAAATTCATGTTCTTTTTTAGATTAATTTACAATTAATGAAATCTGCCTATCTAAAGTTAGACATGCAATATTCTACGCTATATGAAAGTAATGGCTATGTATTGCTGTTACAATAGATAGTTGTCATCTAAACCAGAAAATATGTGATGAAGCACAAGAGAGGAGTTAATGTCACTGAAGGGAGTTTTCACAACAAAACTAGTGAATGCTCACAAATTTTTGGCAAATGAATCCTCATATACATACCTGGATTTATGTAAGTACTCTACAGACTTCAAATACAGTGATGAGTGTTTTGTTTTAATCTAAATTTACGTCCCTTAAGTATAGAAATACAATTGAGAAAATGGAAATGAAGGCTTGTCAAGGCTCTTAGGTTATGATGAATTGCTTTCATAGCTTCAGATGCTATGTGAAGGATTTGCAGCCACTTGATTGTCAATTGTATTTGAGGCCCATAAGCCTGTTTAACTCTGCTTCTGTGGTTGTTTGTAGACAGGTATGATAACAAGAGAACATAGTACAATTTGATAGTTGTCTAAATTTACCAATATTCATGACTGTTTCCAGAAGATCTAGAATAAGAAGGGTTAATTTTCATAACTAGAATAGAATTCCAAAGAGATTTCTTACCTTTTTTACTTTAGAGGATGTGAATCAGAATAGTATTCACTCCATATACAGCTAAAACAGTTCCTGACTTCTCTTTTTGTCAGGCTAGCAAAAGATACCGGATTTGGTTCATAATTAAAATGAGTAACCGAGTTAAACTGGGAAGTAGTTTGGGGCTTATCCATAAATTCATTTTAAGTGAAGACAGTTTGAGTATCGTCACGACAGCACACACCATTAGATAGTATAATATTAGGTATATTTACTAATAAGTCACCTTACTTAATGTTTGCATGGTGCCAATAAATGACGTGGATCTGATTTTTCAGCTCATTTGAATGCAGTGCAGATTGTTAACCTCTTACTGTTGCTGACAAAGCTGTGGAGAGGTCCAGAGTTGGACTCTGGAATTTGAGCTCAAACCTACTTCTATGCCATGTAAACCTTTGAAGATAATTATATCCTTATCACAATTAAGCGGTTCTTATAATAGACTTAATTTTAAATTCAAGTACAAAAATACAGTTTAATCGTTGTCAGTATGAGCACAAAAGAATGGTCAAAGAGACCGTTTTCTTCACGCTGTGTTTTATTCATACTGCATTTACCTTTCTGTCTCTGCATATGACTTCAATGAATTCTAACTAATACAGAGTCTGATTTTTCTGCATGTTTACATTGAATAGTGGTGATCTAAAGGAGCAGACTTGTAAAACGACGTAGTATCTAGAGCATCCCAGAGCAGGATAAACCTCATGACCTTGATCCTGGAGTCCTAGCTTGTATAAGTAATTCTGTTGATTCCACTGTGACTGACCATATAAGAAAAGGCTTCAGTGTTACAGATCTCTATCTTAAGAGCTTCAGTTTTATTGCCTTTTTCTTACCTCCAGTTATATGCTAGTGATTGTATACTCTTGCTGGTTATGTCCAAGGATTGACAGTGGACAGAAGTTAAACTAGTCCTTGGAGAGGATATATAACTATCTTTCCTAAATTATAGTGAATTGGTTTGAGGCTTCAGGCTGAAGTCACAAACTCGTTTTTCTCACTGACCACTACATAACAGTGGAGTTCAAAGGGACATATCCAGAATTTTGGGTCACGTGTTGGAGGCACAGGTTGCAAACAAGGATTAAGAAAACTGTTCAAGTTCACACTGAATAGTGTGTGACCATGCCCAGGCGCAGTTGGGAAACCTCCATGCTAAATCTTATTTTTTCCCTTTTGTCTTTCTGTCTGCGAAGATAATACAGATCTGTATTTACATGTAAATGATCCAGAGGGGATTCCCAGTCTTCTGGAGGCATCTTCTGAAGGGCGTTTCCCTAGCAGGTTTGGAACTAGGGTGGAGTATGTCAGGCTGTGTGTGATGATATGGAAGGAGCTGTGTAATGTTAGATTATTCAAAATGAAGCATTTGCTTGATGTATGTTAAAAATGTTTCATGTGTCAGCACCAGACTTCTAAAAATAAATGGCTGAGATGCAGCAGAAGGAAATTCCTTCTCATCAAACCTTTTCACTGGCATCTGTAAGTAAAAGGGAGACTAAAGTGCCAAAGCTATCAAGAACAAAACCTCCTTTGCTCAGATATCAGGCTGTGCAACTGATTTCATAGATTCATTAGGTAGTTATCATAGGCTCCTAACATGTTACTATTTAGTATTATTGTGATTGTGGGAAGGAATTTGTCACCTGTCTCTCCAGGTTTCATGAAGGATGAGGCTTTTATCCTCCATTATAATCTAGGTTCTCAGTTTTGATCCAGCCAAGTTCATAAGTGACCAGGTTATCATTATCAATCAGCAGCTGTTTAACAGTGTATATGAAAAATGTTTGTTATATATTTAGTTCCCAGTCATCTGCAGCATTATTATGCCATCCATAAAGGTTCAGGTGTTGCCACACATGGAACTCATTGCAGAATCATTGCCAATGCTGTGAACTCTTACAGGGCAGGAAATGCGTTTTTTCTATTTGCCCACAGAAACCCAAAGCTGCTTGAGACTTTGGATACTCCTGTAATGCAGATAATAAGGAAATATGTATTTGTAGCTGTCTCTGTGCAAGGAACAAACAAGCAAATAGTGCCCAAATCCCACAATAACAGTTTCACCCATTTAATTATTTTGAGCACGTAGAAAATTGAAGTCCATTGAAATTGCTTTCGAGAGTGTCACCTTTAATCTTGTAGCAGGTTATTTGAACTCAGATGTCGAAGACAGTTTTAACAGTCAAAATACTGCAAACCCAGGTTGAGATATGCAGACAAAAATGAAAAGGTGATACAGAATGTAAATCCTCCTTCAGGGGCCTCATGCGAATGCCATCTGATAATCATCGCCACAAATACAATACAGGTACCTGTCTTCCTTTGCAGTCCATAAAAGCATAACTCACAAATGAGTTTTCATAAAGTCAAACTGTCAGATCAACCATGAAACCGCATTTAAAGTGGTTTTTGTTTTGTCATTATTCTTAGGGAGGTTAGTGAAACCTAACAGCTCAAGAGTATTGAGGTTGATAGAATCTAAAAAAGCAGAGTTTTCTGCTTTAGTATGCAGCAAATTGAAAGTTCGCAGAATAAATACTGAGACCCTGTAACTGTGAGATTTTCTGGGGCGAAGAGAAGTTTGCTCTTAAATACTGTTTGCAGTTTCATTCTTAGGCTCATCTACTGTGCATTTGGAGTTGATGGAGAATTTCTCCTGTGCTTTAATTGCCGTTGCACCAGGAAGTGTGGATTTTTGTAGATGTTCTTTTGCTCGATCAAATAATTTGGGCTTTTCCAGGGAGATGAAACAAATCAGGAAATGTGTTCATGTGTTCTGTTTTGAAGTACTTCAGAATGTGCTTCAGGAAAAAGAAAACTCTTTTTTGTAAAGGACAGAAGCATCTTAAGAAGCACTTTAATAACATTTAAGAGATTGGTTAAAATTTAGCTGTAATGAAAAAAACAGTGATTAAATTCCAAGGAAATGGATCTGAAATTCCAGGTAAAAGGAAAAATAAATATTGGGATGTTAGCTGGAATCTGAGAGCAAAGATGGCTGCAATTTAGACAGTTTGATGTAATATTGTCTACCAGATCCTATCTGTGGAGATGTGATAGGAGAGCTGAGTGATGTGGTGACATTTGTATTGTGCTGTGGTTTGTCAGAAGAGAAAAAAGAAGCTTTTTTTGCTGTTAAGAAGGAGAGAATGATACAATGTATTGCGGCAGTTTGGGACCAGGCTGGAAGAACAAGGTCCTGTTTGTTCTCTAGGATGGAAACAGTAGAGAGAAATTCAGAATGAAAACATTTATTCTGTTGAAACAGTTGTTTTTGTGAAAACTGGAAGAGATTTTTATTAGTGTTTACACAGACACTGTCATTTTGGGAGGAAGGAGCCTCAGTACCAGTTCGCTCAATGTTGCAGGAGTGCTGGTGTGAAGGTTGCCCATTTATGTGAGGGGGAGCACAATGGGACAGCATCCTTGAGCCTCCAGAACTACAAAATAAAAAAAAACATATGTAAGGAAAATTGGGTTTTGGTTGTGTTGGTTTGGGTTTTTTTGTGGGGTGGGTTGGGGGTTTTGTTTTAAATTGAGGCTTGGCTGCCCAGTTCTGGATGCTTGGGAATAACTTGGAGGTCTGTTCGGAAGAAGCTCATTCCAGGTTGTCTCCTGCCCCAGTCCTGCTTGGTGTCTAGTGGCTTGTAGCGCTGATGGGGCAGAGGACAGTAGAAGACCTTTGTGAGCCCCGCAGGGAGGCTGCTGCTAGATTAATGCTGATGCTGCTTCTTTCCTCCCTCTGTCCTCTCATCTAAATGCTTGTGTGGAAGAAAAGTGACGTTATGGCCTGTGTACTTCACCTGCCCTAGTTACATAGCTGAAAGTGCCGTGGCTCTGCCAGGTGTGCTGTGAACTTGGTGCATTTGAACCTCCCAGGGAATGTATGGGGATTTCTTGTTTGGAGTAACCTCAGTTGCTGTGGGTGGTGCAAGTGTGTGTTTTCATACAGCTTGTGGAGGAATCTGACACAAGTTCAGAGCAGACCTCATGCTGGCTTTAGCTGAACACTTCAGAGGAACACAAGGTAAAAGAAGCTGAAGACAAATTGAATTGTGCCTCTGCCTTCAAGTAACAAGATTTTTCAATCCATGGTGCTGCTGGTTTCACGCTGGCAGAGCTCCTTATTTTCTAGTATTTCTCTCATGATGGTGTTTTTCTTCCTTAATACTTATACTATTTTGCTTTTGCTGTTAGCTTGGTTACATAGGGTCTATGTACTGAAACTCTGCTTATAGAAGAGGCTGTGTTGTAGAGGTCTATTCCACGCATTGACCACCCCCATTGACTTCTTTTCACAGGAACAGGTCATGAATAAATAAGAAGTTACTGGCCTAATGTTAGATAGAGAAAAAATATTCTCTGTTTTACAGGATCAGTTTTGTAGTATCAGTGTGCAAAAGAAACAGCTGAACTGCTGTTTCAGGCCGCTAGCTGTAGAACTGCATGGAAATGGGAGTGAAGGTGTGATTGGTATCAACGGAAACCAAGCCACTGCAAAAAACAAAACCCCCAAACCTTTCCCTTTCTGCAAAGTTGTATAAATTATGCCAGTCAGCAGATCTGTTTCTGCCCAGACTGAGGCTTACAGTTTAGGTTAGAATTTTGTTGTAAAACAGGAGATCTTGTTTTGCAGTATGACCAGTTACACTGTGCTTCATCTGGACAGCAAAGTCTGTCTTTTTCTTTTGGTCCATGAGCCAAGTGAACCCAAAATCTAATCTGAACATCTAGTGATAGGGAAAAATCACTGTTGCTCACCGTATCACACAAGATCCTGTGGTATGCTGGAAGGCAGAGAGCACTGGTATGAAACCAAACATTACACTGACTTCAGTACTACTGACTTCACCTAAGCGAAGATTTCCATGAGCTCTGTCTAGAATTGAATATCATCTGGATGTTAGATGTCACTTAAAAATACATGACGAATAGTGGGATGGAGACAAATAGTGGGAAGGGGAAGGAAGATGAGACTGTAATAGTATAGCTATAGGGTTTACTCACTTAGGACCACCTTACTCCTTGGGCAGTACCATAGAGGCTGAAAATCCTAATCAAAGCCATGCTTTCAGTAGAAATAGCAAAGGAAGAAGGAAAAAAAGATTAATTAAAAAAGCCCTATGAGTATTTGTGAGAAAGCATCATGTACAGACAACTCTGGCAACATGTGCTGCATCTGCTCAGACGCAGAACAGAACAGCTGCTGCCCTTCTATGCAGGGTGATGCCTTCAAGGGTGCATTTTACCCTTGTGAGGGTGGGAATAGGTATATGTAACAGGAAAGGCAAAGCCAATGAAGCTCTAATTTTGAAATGTGTTTATATCTGTATATATATGTATGAAAGATATATATATATCCGTGTATTTGAAATACATATAATTCTTTTTTTGCTTTCCTTAAATCAGAATAAGTTCTTCCATTTAATTTTACATTTTTGTGTCTTTGTTCTGCCTTTTTTCAAATGTGATTGAGGGAAACAGCGTGTTCTGTTATTGAAACATAGGCTGCACTGCCATGCATCTGCTGTTTGAATGCTTTAGGATTGCATGGGCTTCTGTAGTAATAAGTTAAATAAATAGACCTGTAGCAGCAATTTTGAAGATACGAGTTTAATGTGCACATATTTGTTGTATTTATTGGTCACTTCTTCACTGCCCCCACCATGGTTCTGTGACCATAACCATAGTATTCTGAATATAAAAGATAAATTCTTTCATCTGTTCACTTTTCTCCTCCTCTTTTTATGAAGACTCTCTTCTGTCTCTTCTGATGAAGGGCTTCTATGTTGAGGACTTCACAGCAGGTAAAGTTGATATACTAAAGTCTTAAATCTTGCTTGTGGTAGCTTCTACTATTAGAAGTTTTGAGAATTAGGGAGGACTTGGCAGTACTTGAGTGTGCACATGAATGATTCCCCCCCCACACTGTTCTTGCTGGCAGATGGTCCTTCAGGAACTTTTGCCAGCAAGCGCAAGTCAGAATAGCCTCTAGGAGTGGCTGCAGTGGTAAAGATACTGAGCAGCTTTCCTCTTGCTGAGCTTAGCAGAACCAGGCTGCCAGTGAACCTCCTCTGTCGTTTTCAGAGTTATTTCATGTTTTTCTCTCAGTGCTCACAGAGCTGTAGAGGAGGGTGTTCAGCTCCCCACAAGAGGTGTTAAACGTAACCAAATAGGAAATTAAGTGATTGTTACAAAATAAATGCCTGGAAGAGTGAGCTTCCAGTCTCAATGCTTCTCTGAAACAATAGAGGTACATCTTAAAATTCAAGCTGTAACATAAGATTTCTGTTCAAAACAATGTTTCCTTCTGAAGCATAATGTGAGATAAAGATCCAAGAAAGAAAATGAGCAATCTTTATCAGCATTCCTTAAAAATGATACATGCACTTCCAGACATCCCTGAGTAGTAGTATGACATCGTACAAAGACTTTTAAAGGTCTTCCAAATTTCTCGCAGGCTATCACAGAGCTATCTGAACTGTCTGACTCTCATTAAATATCTTAGAAACCTGTGTTACATTTGTAGGTATCTCATACGTTCTGATCTCTTTTGTAATTGCTACAGTAGCATGCTGGTTTTCTGCGGCTATGCGGAAGTGGCGTTAGGTGCTTTGTCATCTGTGAGTGGTTATAGAATATATGTGGACCCCTCATGGACCAAAAGCATGGACCAAAGCAGGTGTCTTTTACTAATCTTTTTGATGGATATCTTCCAAACTGCAGTGATATGAATTCTGTGACTTTGTGTGCCACCAGGCTTGGCATAAATGATTGATAGAAAGAGATAATTTGACCGAAGTCCCAGTGAAAATAATATTCCGACTTCCATTTTGTGTGGTTATGGTGATAATCAGAATAATGATAGTCTGAATTGATAGGTGACTGAAATGGTAATCAGAATAGCTAGACGAGTAAAAAAACCCCATTTTCATATGAAAGATGATTTGTACCAAGAAGATACCAACCATGATGATACAATAGGAAAAAACTAGCCTCAAGAATAAAAATCTCCTTTGACTTTGATAATGCAAATTTTTCATTGAATATGTTGTTCAACTCTCTGCCATAAATCATGATCAGATGCATCTCTGTCTTGTTATTTATACTGTGGTAGCACTGGGGGTCACTAGGCACAGCTGGTTCTGTAAACACACAAGAAGGAGGTGGCTTTGCTCAGAAGAATCTTGGTGTTAAGTATGAGATGAGAGACAATGTGAGGATATATTAAAACAGGGGGAACTCGAGGTCATGGTGACTGTGCTGATCAACACAAGAAGCAGCTGTAATATGAGCCTGGCTGCCAAGTGTCTATTTGATGATTATGTGTTTGTTGCAGTGCCCTGAGGAATATGGTTTGGTTTAGCTGAGCTTACAGTTCAAGTTAGATCAAGCAGATCTTCCAGTCTCTGAAAACATCTTCACATTGGAAATAATCTTCTGTTGCCCTTAATCACTGTTTTCTGCAGATGTTGTTGATGTTATAATACTTAACACTAAAACAGCTAAGCAACTGTACTAATACACAGTTGTGTGACTGTCTCCTTGGGCATCTTTGGGCTCCAGTGATTACCCCAGAAACTCAAGATAAGCTAGACAACTTTGCTGGTTACCAGTGAACTACAATAAATGTTTCTTCTGATCTCTGACACGCTGGTTCTCCCTTCACCCACGCAGCAAAATATATAAAAAAGCATCTGAGGGCTCTTCAAAAGAGGGAATCCATGTCAGTCATCTTGTTTGGACAAATTTAAGAGGACTTCAAAGTGGATGAGAGAGTCCTAAGCAATTTAATCTTAGTGGAAGTAGATCAGACACAGAGGTTTTTTGTGTTTATTTGAAAGGTACATACTGCAGAAATCTGTAACTGTATTCTGTAGCGTGAATGTAGTGCAGTAAATCTATAAGCCTTGTCATGGGTACCTGACATGCTTGAAGTGCTTTGTCTGTTCATAGGTGGCCCTGAGGTGAGGTGAAGGACGGGTCATGCAGGGGTCATGACAGAGCGAAGTGCTTTCCTAAGTGGCTTTGCAGCACGGGTGTGAAGATACCTGCTTGTCCATTACTGGACTCCAGGCAGATTCAGTCTCTCTCTCTGATGGGATCCTATGCCAGAAATGATTCATAATCTGTCTTAAGAGACTTTTTTATGACTCTCTCAGTTATTCCTGGCTAAGCTGGATTGGAATTGTATTCAGCTGGTCTCAGCAACAGAAGTCAGGCATCACTAAATAATGAACAGTCATGTGTGAGAAAGGCAAGAATATTCACTCTGTAATCTTGGCCAACTTAATTTCATATTCTTTGCATGTTTTCCACAATACTTTTGTGTCTTTACTATTTGGGAAATCATAGAATCCTAGACTCACAGGATGGTTTGGGTTGGCATGGACCTTAAAGATCATCTAGTTCCAACCCCCCCTGCCCTGGGCAAGATATATATAATGTATGAGCATTGCTGCGGAATTGAATACAGTTATATTGGGAATGTGTCTGGCTCAGGTTTACTTTTAATTCATTTTTCACTGATTATTAAATGTTAAAATAAAATAGAGAATCACAAGTAGCGCCATAAATCAATTTGTGTCCTGAACTGCAGAGCAAGCCATTTTTAAAACAAGGCAAGCCCCTGTATTTATAATAAATCAAGTTTGTTATCTTTTGAGCATTGTGATTAAAGTAATTAGTCATTTATGCTGATACAAAGCCATCAGTAAATACATTGCTTTGTTTCCCAGATGTTGAATCTTGAAACTGTTTTGTAAGGGTCATTGATTATAAGCAACTGCACATTGTCTTGTAAGTTTGTTGTTTTCTTGGTGGGGAAGTGATTTCCTCTAACCCAAATTAACTGAGCAACTCTCCCGCAGTTAGAAAAAACTGCCTTTAAGACTGTAACATGGAAGCTGATTTATGCTGCTAGGCAGGACATAGCAGGTGGAATTGGGTGGGGAGTCAGTATTAACTGAGGAGAGGGTCCCCAAGTTAGCAAGGGTTACTCCAGATTGTGCAGGTGCTTGCCTTTCCTCAGGGTTTGCTGTGCCCCTTTCCCTACTTCTGCAAGGGCTGTGCAGAAGTGAAGGGCTGTGCCTTCCCACACACAGCTGTGGAGGGGTCTGGTTAATGTCATTGTAGATTTGGGAACTGGATATGCTTTTATACCTGTAAAATAACTGCTGTTATCTGAGGGGCTTCAGTTTGGAATATGAGTTCTTCTTTCCAGCAAAGCACAAACCATTGCCAAGTTGTAATTCCTGCTCTTGAGCTATGGAAAAGCCTGCATGGAATCGGAGTTCTTCCTGCTCTGCTTTAGCTGCTGCTAAGGTTAGTCTGTCCTGTGGTAGGCTCAATCTCAGCCTATTTTTTGGTATGAAAGCATCATGTACATCTGGAACGTGATAGTTTCTCCTCTACTTCCAGACATCAGTTCTGACCAGTAAACGCTGCATCATTTCCACCCTTAGTCTGGAATAAATACATACATTGAGGACAAAAGGTGATGCTTCCTTGGAGAAGAGGTCTCAAGTCTCCTGAGTTATTTTGGGGATTTTGTTGTGTGTGCCAGTGCTTATAGGTAGAACTAAGGAGGATGAGCAAAATAATTTCAGTGTAAGTCTAGCTTTTCCTCTGGTGGCATTTTTGGTTTCATCAGTACTGCTGTCCTAGACTGGGTGTTCCCAAGAAGCATGATGCCTGTGAGCAGTATAATTCACTGCTAATTAATCTTCCCTTCCTAAATGAGATGACAGTTCTGGTTCCAAAATAAGAGGCTTGTTAAATTTTTTAATGACTTGCACTAAGGAAGAAGTTAAAAATAGTGGAAAATAAATTAAATGAAAAATAGTGGAAAATAAATTAAATGGACTATGACCTATCACTGGCTCCTTCAACCTCATGCTTTTACCATACTTTCCCTCTGTTCCGTGGACCATAAACCCAAAATTTTTCCCCCCTGTCTGTCAGTAGCTGGTTTGCAGTTACTGCAGACACTGTAAAGCAAATGAAAATGGATTAAGCTGCTCTTCTGTTCAGTGTCCTTCCACTGAAAAGCATTGCATAATATATATATGAGTTGATGTTAGAGTAATAGGAGTGTATGTTGTCTTTTCAAATCCTACACACAGTTAGCTGTTACACTCACTGCTTGGTCAGGTAGTCTGAGAATTGCTCCAAATTCTGCCCCATACCAGGAGGTGCGATGTCTTTCTCCACCCTCTACAGGGAGTGCTGGTGCCTGATACCGATGCCCAAAAGCCACAAGAGCACAATTATGTTCCTTTGGATGCTGCAGCTGTGATTTTAGCAGGAACAGAAAAAAGCATTTCAATATAAGTTTTCTATTTATATCAATGGCAAAACTTTTATTGAGAACTGATCATAACATGTTCTTTACTGTAAGGGTGGTGAGGCACTGGAATGGGTGGCCCAGGGAGGTTGTGAATGCTCCATCCCTGGCAGTGTTCAAGGCCAGGTTGGACAGAGCCTTGGGTGGCATGGTTTAGTGTGAGGTGTCCCTGCCCATGGCAGGGGGGTTGGAACTGGACGATTTTAAGGTCCTTTCCAACCCTAACTATTCTGTGATTCTATGATTCTATGTTACAGGATCTTGTGAAATTGTAACATTAGAAATGCCCTAATGATCTACTTTGGCTAAAGCTTTGATCATGCTTGAAGAAAGCAAGTAATTTTTTAGATGTGGTTTTTATGTAAAACTCTGAAGGTAATTATGAATCTCCAAATTCTTTCATTTCATATCAGATTCCATCCCTTATTTATGGTTAAAATAAGGGAAACCTTCCCATCAGTTACTTTGGTCACCTGCTGTGCAAACTAATAATGCCATGCTAATATAAAAAGGAGTGACAATCATTCACATTTGAATTGCAGCAAAACAGGAAAGAGACAATTAAGAAAGGGAAATTAGCTGAATTAGTGCTATTTTGTACTACTTGATTTTAAAATCTGAAGTCAGTCCCATGCGTCAAGAATGGAAGGTGTGGGTTTTTTTTTTTAAGAGATTTGCTTACATGAATGTTCTTTGAGTTATAATTCTAAAATAACAATGAGGTGCTTTTTTTCTTTTAGGTTATACTCTTGTGAGAAATAAGTAATGGGATATAGGTGAGGATTTGAGAAATTCATCTTAGAAAGAGGAGTAGTTGTGACTAAGTGCAGGTTAACACATGAGCTCTGCCATTTTTATTCTTGTTGTCAGTGATGTAACACTGAGCAATTTCAGAAGGAAATTTAAATGTGCATTTAGAGAAAGACTTTGCATATCCTAGGACAAAGAAAACAGCAATTTTTTTTCATAGGTTCTGTATTTTTAAACACTGTAGCATTGTCCTTACTAAAAAAACCCAGGCAGGCAACAAGAATTCCTCTAAAAGGATGAACATTGTAATCAGAAAATAGGCACTGGTGACTGTTCACCACCTAGGTATTGATGCAGCCAATTACTGTGTCCTGCCTTTCAAACATTATTATGTTAGAGCAAGAAAAGAGCCAATGCTGTATTTTATATGACCTTTCTAATGCTATATATACACATATAGATTTGTGTTATTTGTCTCTGATTCACCAAATGTTTCTTATTTGTGGCTCAAGGCATTTATTTATTGCAAGGCTTCAAGCTGTGGTAAGCAAGGTCATAAATTAGGAATTGATTTCCACAGTTGCTCTAGCATACAAACTAAATTCCTCGTGGTTGGTTATAAAAACCGTAGCTGGGCATAAATTCAGCTTTTTGACGTTGTCTTGAAAATTAATGTTACAGCAAATGAGAAAGTACGGTAAGTCTGTATTACATGCTTAATTTAGGCCTTCAGCTAAGACCTGAGGAAAGCAAATTGTTTTTACACTGCAAGCTTCTCAGTAAAACCACGCTAGTACTAAAGGTTTTTTTATTTCACCTGTTTGGGTTTTTTTGTTATTACTTTATGTTTCCCTTATTTTTTTAATCAGATTTTCTGTACATTTTTTGGCAGTTTTGATCAATATGTTCATCAGTCCTTTGTTTTTACTATATGCTCCCAGAGTCACTGCTGATTACAGTAAGATGTGGGTTTCAAAATGGAATGTAGTTTCTCTCTTTTGGAAATAGACAGTCCTACTAGAAACAGGAAAAATCCTGCTGTTTGGTTAGCTTTGTGTCTACGCGACATCTGGTTAAAATGAAGGAATATTTAGACAGTTAACTGAAAATTCACTAAAATCAAGGAGGTATGTTTAGGGGGTGTTTTTAAGGTGTTCTTTGTGGGTTCTGGGGCTTTGGTTTGGCTGTTTGTTTTTTAAGGTGTGCTTTATGTTAACGACAGTAGAACCACACGGTGCAGCAATCAATTTGTGTAAATGTCAAAGATGTATAACTGATTAATCTTTGCTGATTCCTACTAGCTAGATAATAAATTTTAAGTTTCGGAGATTGGCTTGTTAGACACATCTTCAAAGAAAATACTTCTAATATAATACCCTGCCCTCTGTTAGTATTCAGTAGTACTGAATTAGTATGCCTAGAGCAGAAACCATGATATGTAGTGCATGTTTTCAGATTGTCGTCAACATCATCAGGTGGCTTTACAAATACTAGCTTGGCTTCTGTTGTTCTGCACATGTCAGAGTTAGTGTTCGTGCCATTAGCAGAGGAACCAAATGGAAAAACTGTTTTTCTAAGATAACAGAGAGCATTGTGTTTGCTTGATGGGAATTCCTGGTTTACAGTGCACAATTCACACTGTATCTTATAGTACTGGTCCATAAGGAAGGGCCCAGAGTGTCAAACGTTTTGTGGAACTCTGTGACATTAAAATAGAGGCTGAATTGCCAACCCTACTGCACACTAATGCATGAAATAACTTTCTTTACAGTAGTCACAGTTCACAATGTAAAGAAAAGCAATTGGAAAGTGAAGTGCTGTGTGTGATAAGAGCAGTGAAACAGTTTGGCAGGTAAAACAGGTATGGAGAGATTTGAAAATATAAACTTTGTTAAGGAAAAAAACCCAAAACCATGCAGAATTAAGTACCTCAGACTTAGAAATCACTCCTCTTTCCAGTTCAGATGATGTTTTGAAGGAATGAAGTTGTGAAATTCATCTATTGGTACTGCTTCTTATATCCTTCCTGAACTGTATTTGCAGGATTAGAATACACAGATCTCCCTTCGTGGCTGTTCTCAGCAAGACATCTTGTTAGCACTTGATCTTATTTTTGCAAAATCTTGATTTGGAGCTTATTTTGGGTTACTGAAAACTGAGATTTTTTCAGTGTTTAAAATGCCTATATTCATAATTCCTTTTGACTTCCTTGAGATTTCCATATGGAGATATCTCAAAAACATGCAGCTGTGTGGTAAAATGAGGTGAATCTATTCAACTCAAACTTTCTCTGAATAATGAAACAGTTTCACTGAAAGCCTTGTTAGGAAGGAATTGTGATTATTAAGTCTGGTAGTCGGGAAGGCTTCTTGTTAGGGTATTACTGCAGGACTAACTCAAGCATGGTTATGCCTGACTGAATACAAGATTTCTGCCCATTGCCAAAATGTAGATTTCCTTTTTGAAAAGCACTTAAATATGTATGAAGAATCTTGGTCTGATTCATTAACTCTGAATAAATTCCTGTGACAAATGAGAGAAATTGAGGGAAAGCAGAAATAACTAGTTGAGCAGGACTCCTTGTGTGAGGTTGGCTGCCTGCACAGGCGCAGGACTAGTACAGATATATCGCTGATAATTCATTATAGATCCAACTGATGGTAAACTCGGAGGGAAAGCACCTTTTCAGAAGTAGATCTGGCATCAGCTTCCTCTCTATTGATGTAGTAATACAGATTTTCAGATTCTACCCCTGCCTTGGTAGGGGTAGATAGAAGAATTCTGCTCCTGGAATGAGGTTTGTATAGGAACATAATAGTGCTACAAATCTGGTATTTTCTACTTTTGGATCCTCCTTGACATCAGATGTTCCTAAAAGCTGCACAGTCAGTCTCTGCAGTCACCTAATTCTCATGCCCAGGATGTTCTTCACGTGGAACCGTTCTCCAGTGATTACCAGTGCAAAACATTAAAAAACGGTGTTTCCAACAAACATGACAGAAAAGGCTGGTGAGCAAGGGGAGGGAAGCACTGTCGCTATTTGTGCCCTCTGCAGTGGGCTCCAAAGAGAGAAAAGAATGGAGGGAGGTGAAGGGAGATGAATGGTCTCTTGTATAAACTACCTGAAAATATCCTCTGAGACTTATGGGTAGGAGTTGGCAGTGCACATCTGGGGATGGTCTGTCTAGCTGCAGGCTTGAAGTGTGGGCTTAAGTTGGAATCTGTTGAATCTGGTTTGAAAATGTGTACCCACATCATGTATTTGGGATTGCTGGGGTCTTTGAGTTAGCAGAGAAGTGTGCTACTGCAGTGCCTCTTGTTTTCCCTTTGCATTTTAGTTCTGCTGTGTTTGTCATCTGAGCAATGGAAGTGAAATCTAGCAAGTTATGATCTCTCTGACTTCAGTTGGAAAATTAAAATTGTAAAGTTCCCTGAAAATATAAATATTCCTATCTTACTCTGATTCTTGTGACACCATTTGTGCTTTTTCAAATGTTGCTATCAAAATGTACATATACTGCAGTGGTAGCATTCCATTACTTTACTGGCGACTCATTCTGCAAAATCCAGTCTCTGCAGCTAGAGCTCATTTCAGAAAGATCAAGGGACTGCAGTCATTTACATTTAATTTGGCTTTCTTGGGCTCAGGTTGGTTAAAAGGCTTGGAGATCACCAATGTGTGTGTGGCTGGGGGTTCTTCCAGTTTATGGAATTGCATGGCATCTAAAGGTATGGCATATGCAGCTTCCATGCAGCCTGCTATACAGTGTGTGTGGTCAGGCATGGTCTGAAGAAAGCAACTAATAAGAGGAGTTCCTCCATTGCTCTCCTGTCTGCCCAGCAGTAATGTTTCTTTCACCACACTGAGGGGAAAAAAGATGAATTCTGCAACTAGTACCTAGTTGTGTATTCCTGACTTCATCTTCCTGTCACCGCTGGCTTACTCTGACATGGAATCTTCTGCACACTACATTCAGGCAGAAGCTGTGGACAACTGGACTTGCTGAGACTCCTCCCAATCCTCCTTCCATGTGCTATTCCCTGCACACCAGAAACAACTTTGCCAATAACTGACAAAGACTTCATGCAAACATATTCATTGCTTTTTTTTTCCTTTGTGATAACGTTTTCATTAAGGACCAGATACCAGCACCAAATGATGGTTTGGTCCCAGGTGGCTTTAGTCTCTGGTTTGATCGTGGAAAATGGGGCCTACTGTGTGGTGGTAGCAGGGGAAAGGGTTTGGTTGAGCAGGAAGCAAAGACTGCCAAAAAATGAAACTATGTGACCAAAGGAGTCCTGGTACTGTAGATTTCAAATGCTCTATAATTTAAAAAGCATCAAACTCATTATTGCATCCTGTCTGTGTTAAAACAGCTGTAGTCTTACATTATTCTTTACTGCTTCTCTGCTGTGGAGTTTTTCCTTTGTGATAAGGCTGACTTGAAACATTTCAGGTCTTTCACTCCCTAGCAGAAAGGGTAAACTCGCAACCTTACACAGCCAAGCATGCAGCAGTTCTGGATTAAGCATGCTACTCTGTGGTAACTCCGTTGTTGTGATTACATTTGAGCAGTTCTAGATTTCAGTACTGCTGCATCCTTTTCTTTCGGTTTTTAATTAGAGTTTTTATAGCTAGGGAACAGAACAATAGGGGGCTTGTGTCCACCAACAGCCCCTCCTCCCCCCCAAAAAATGTTTAGCTGGGAATGAAATGTTATTAAAAGCAACATTTGTATGGGAGCCAAGTGGGAAGGGACAGCAAGCGTGTAATAAAGAACAATTAATTTCACAAGGAATGTATGTAAAATAATAAATTATTTAAAACCACATCTTCTGTTTCTCTTCTTTTAATCTCAGTTTTCCATAATAATAAGAATAGTAATTTTCTAACTGGGCAATGAAGACTTTGGTTTCACTTAATGTCTCAGTAACCTTGCACTGAAATGCTAGTATTTCACAGTACTGATATCTGATATTAGTAATCAACCCTTATGCATTGAATGTCTCAAAATTTACTACTTTCTACACTCACAGGTTTTGTTGAAGGCACGCAGATATCATTTAGTTTGTTGCTATAAGGCACAATGAGACCCACTCTGCTTCTCATAAGGATGCACGTTTTTGTTTACAGATGGATGAACACGTTAAGTTCTGTAATGCCTATGTCTAAGCTGATGAAGAAGTTGACTTTCTCAAATTACAGTTATTTGCTCAGCTGACTCATTCATCCAGTTAAAATAACACTAAATCCTGTGACATCTACAGTAGAGCTTTTTTGATCATTGGAATCCAATATTCATTGCTGTTATAAACAAGAACTATGTTAGTGTTCTTGTGAGTATCCAAAATCAGCATATGGAACATACATATTTCAAGTGTGACTATGCAGCCAGAGCTCGATACTATAACTGTTCTCTTCCAGTTATTTATTTGGTAAGTATTTTCACATTTAAAATAAAATGTATGGATTATTTTTTTTTTGTGATGGATACTTCATCACTAAAAATCAGCATTCTCATGGATCCTTTCTCAGTCTTCAGTCTTTTGCAAACCACAGTCTCATACCTTCTGAAAAATACGAATGCTCATGTGGAAGAACACCTGGAATTGCTGATGCAAGTTTAAGAAGAGGCATTAGCAGTGTAAGATGGCTATGCTACACTTGTCACTCCATGGAAAGCCTGCTCAGTGTTTTGCAGTGCCGTGTGTGCTCTGTTACATGACAGACACCTGCACTCAACCACCAGAACATCTACAAAAACATGCAGATGCTGAGAGAGATGCCTGAAGAAGTTGAAGAAGGTAGAGGTCATCTGGTGTGGAGCTTCTAGGTATGCCCTTCTTTTTATCAACAAAATGACATAGTACTTGAACTATTGACTCTCTTTTACTTGATCTCTGAATACAGATTTGTTTATAATGTTTATTGCTTTCTCTTAGATAGGAAGTTGGACAAGGTTGTTGAACAGAACGTTCAGGGCAGTTCATGTTAATAACAACTTTTTTCCCCTCTTTCATTCTCTCTCAGTAAAACACAGGAGTATGGGACAAAAGAGAAGGCCACATGAAGGCAAATGAAAATTAAATATTTGCCCGTTTGAAACTGGCAAGGAGACAGCCAATACATTCATTGCTCCACAGCTAGCTTTAGGTTACTAATGATACCTCAACTGGATTTTAGATGTTCCTGTACTTGATCATCATTCTCTCGTCATGTTTTATATTCTTGGCCTGAGTTCATCTGGGGCAGAGATAAGCCTCTTTTTGAATGGCTTTTGGTTTCTGTTTTCCCTTGTTTTAAAAATAATCAGACTGCAAATGTTACACAGGGGGGAGGAGTGGTGGAGCTCATCCTTGCTTTGCTGTTTACATCAGGAACATTGGACGGCAGATCTCTGCTTGCTGCAAAGTTAACTCCGTGCTGTTTTGATTACTTTTTGTCTCATTTTTGCCTCTCTAGGGCTCTAATGGGTGGATGTTTCCTGCCTCATTAGTACTTCTTTTTTAATTCATTGAGAGTTATTTCTCTTTTATTCAAAAAGAGAAGGAGGCATGAAAACTAGCTACACTGGAGCAGGGGAATAGAAAAACAACTAACTTCAGGCTCAGAGTGGGGAAAAGAGATTTTACTCCATAACTGTCATTCTTTTAAATAAATGAAGAGGTGGGTTTGTCTTTTCTCCACAGCCATCTTTATACTTTCTTTCTTTACAGTCTTCTGAAAATCAGTTCCATTGCTAAACTGAGATGCTGTCTGCCTAAACTTAAAGTGACCTTAACGATAGTCTTAAGAAAGCAAACCCACATGATCTGTGCGCTTTCAGTCTGTATAGTTGTTTGCAACCTGAATGTAGTTTGGTTTCACAGTACCCACGGCATGCCAGAGCTGAGCTAATCCTGTAGGTGGAAAGTACATTGCTCCATATTGCCTGTTCTCGTTCTCAGGCATATGAATAAGCATGGGCCTGTGTTGAGGCTTTCCCTCTCAATATAATCCTGGAATTTGGGCTGATGCAGCCTTTTTATATGGGGTGGAGGGTTTATACTGTGGATGACAGTTGAATTTACAAGTAAAAAGGACCTCAGATACCCTCTGAAAAGACTGTATTGATATAAGGAGCTGAGATATTGAACGTAGAACTAACTGACATACAGTTTTGAGAAGCTGGGGGGCTTAAGGGAGAAATTAAGTGACCTTTCTGTTGTATAGCAGAAGTGGATCAATGGCTTTGTTTTTATGTTTTTGTTCGAAAGATATCACCTGCTGGCTGCAGAGTGGGTCGATCCAGCTTCCTTCTGGAGCCTGAGCAAATCACTTGAGGAAGATCTTGCTTTCTGCTGCATCCTAAAGACAACATGGAAGGCGAGAGCATCTGTGAGGTTGATTCTGGAGATGGACTTGGAGGTAAGGATATCTAGCATTTATTTTTGTTTTCGTGCCAGATGGCTGGTTACAGAGAGCCCCTGTGACAATGGACCTTGGAAGCCACAAAAAGCAAATGTGATAAAAATGTCTACAGTTCCCGTTCATCGATTGTACTGTGTCACTTTACAAGCAGTGAATAAAAGTTTTTGAAAACAATTGTGTCCTAGAGGGAGCGGCACACCCGGAGGTTGTATGTTCTAAACATTGTTATTTAGACTCTGAGATGTCCCAAAGATGATGCAAACCTAAATGCTTTCAATAAAAGTAAAGGCATGTAGCCTTTTCTCTCTTTCTTTGGTTCTCCTTTTTCTGTCTCTCATGTGCACACACTATCTGTTTTGTTTGTGTTTTTATTCTGGACTGCAGAAAATGGCATGAAATGGTACTGATTCTGTCTTCTGTACTAGTTACCTGTGTGTAAATGGAGACTTTCTATTGACGTAAAATAAAGAGTTCTTATTCTTACTTAGCTGATAATTCTAAAGGTGTCCTTTGGCAACTTAGCTAGTGTTGTTTATCATTTTCATAATGGGCTATACAGCTTCTCAGAGAAGGTAATACTACATCTATGGGACTGCTGTTCTTTGTGTATAATGCAGGGGACCTTTGACAGAGTTTTTGGATAGATCCTTCTAATTTAAATTCCTGGTTTAACACAGCTTCTTCTGTGATTACCTACTGAAACACATCTAGTTTGCCAAATACCTCGGAGCACCTAGGTCAACGCACTCTTGAACTCAGAAGTCTAAATATTATGGGAAAGAATGAGGTTCTACATTTGAACACTGTAATAACACAAAACTTGGTATGCTGCACGTGTTTGATGGGTTAGATGTGTTCCTGTGACTGGATTGTAACCAGGCAGATTGGTTTTTGTCTGAGTGTACAGTGCTTGTGCTAAGATGCCCTCTTTTATGTTTGATACTTCTATAATACTTTTCCTGAGCCCTGGCTGTACCAGTAGTTCTGTGTACTAGGAGGAATAGTTTCTACTGTCTCACCACTGAGTTTCCTTCTCATTAGAGAGTTGCTTCCAGACACTCATCAGTTGGGCTAATATGCAGATATTGAACAGTTGACTTCTTTTGTTTAAGACAAAAAACTCTGGTGGTTCAAGTTCTTCTAAAATTCCTGATAATAATGTCTATGAAATAATTATTTTCTCATAAGAAATTTTGTGACAAGAACAATGTAAGTATGCTTAAATAGTACCTTTCTGCTAGGTGGATGAAAGGTAATAGAGTAGCTGCATTCTCTTTGCCATTCTGAACATTTGTGTTGTCCTCTCTCAGAGTTTTAGAAACAGCTGGAGCCATCGTTATGACTGTTACTGATTAGGTTACTTTTTTATTTATCCTTTCTCAAGCACTGGTTTTAAGCCTTACATTGCATCCTTCAGTCACTGAATCTCTGCTGTGCTACTGCACCTTTGTAATTTCTTTCATGCTACTTAGAGCATGGAAAATCCTCTCGGAGCTGAGGTCAAAGACAATTTTGTATCCCAGCCCTCCTAGAGTCTGGCCTTGTTGTTGTAATAAGTTACTGTCCTTGATCTACATTTTTCGTATTTATATAGGCAAGTGTATGGTTTAAGTACACAGAATGGGTAACCAAAGTGTATGTATTTCTGGCTTGTCTTGCTCTCTTCTATTTGAATTCTGTCTTAAGATCATCAGCTCTTCAGAGCAAATTTACTATATTTTGGGAAACAATAGATTGCCATTGGGCTAAGTTGAATAAAATTATTGGTATGAGAACAAAAACTGATCTTGTATATGACAGGGACATACTTTCAAGGAACATGTTGGTATCTTCAGCATACATATATGTATAGCATTTTTTTGAACAAAGTGTGCTTGCATGACTAATACCAGAGTCCCATTTCACATATTTCAGAAAACAGATGATGTTCTATCTGTGTGAATTACTGGATATGTACATAACTCAGACTTCTGTGGTTTAGAAAATAACCCTAATATTAGAAGCAGATTAGGTATCTGTGCTGCAGGCATTGTATCTGGTCTTCCTGACTTGATGTTACTTCACAGCAGGTTTGAATGCCCTTAAATGATGCACAAAAAGAACTTTTCTCCCAGCCTATAAAGCCAAACTCAGTGAAGATCATTATGCAGTTGAATAGTCTCCAGAGTACAAGCCACCCCAAACGTGGTGGAGAAGACAGGCCTGTAATTCTTCACTGAAGACCTATTATAGCTGACCTAAAACAGATGGGCACATGTACTTCAAAGCAAAGACTTCATAGTTTCAGTTGCCTGGGAGAGATTTATGCTTTTATCAGATGAAAGAACTCAATGGTGGGGTGACCTTAGCTGGCTGCCAGGTGCCCAGCAAGCTGCTCTCTCACTCCCCATCCTCAGTAGAACAGGGAGGAAAATAATGTGAAAGAATCAGGTAAAAGAGACTCTAGACAAATTTATTTGTTGCTAATTAAAAAATATAGTAGATTAGCATGTGCTCTTCATGGGCTGCAGGTTCCCTCGGGACATCTACACCTGCCCTGGTTTGGGGTCCTGCATGGGCTGCAGGTGGATATCTGCTCTACCATGGACCTCCATGGGCTGCAGGGGCACAGCCTGCCTCACCGTAGGCTGCACCAAGGTCTGCAGGGGAATCTCTGCTCTGGTGCCTGGAGCAACTCCTCCCCTCCTTCTGCACTGACCTTGGTGTCTGCAGGGCTGTTTCTCACATATTCTCACTCCTCTCTCCCAGAAGCTGTTGCACAGCTTTTTCACTCTTTCTTATATACATTATCACAGAGGTACCCCCAGTGTCAGTCGTGGGCCTGGCTTTGGCCAGTGGTGGATCTGTCTTGCAGCCAACTGGAGTTGCCTCTCCCTAACACAGGGGCAGCTCGTGGTCTTTTCTCAGAGGCCACCACTGCAGCTTCTCATCCACCCCAAACCTTGCATTGTGCACCCAACAGAGACTCTTACTGTTATTTGAGAGCAATACGCTGCTTCAAATGCATTCCTTATAAACCTGATGCAATTCTTAGAGGGTATTGTCATTAAGTGATTGTCTTGCTTACCAGTATCTTGGATACTTTGATGTGTTCCTAAAAGTAGTCACTAACTTGAACAATGTCAAGTTAGGTGTACTTGGAGAAGTTTCTTTAGGAACTTTCAATCCTTTTAATTATGGGGTGATATGATTATTAGTTAAACTGAAGTTCAAGCTCTGTTATTGCTTCCATGACTTAATTTTTTTATGGCAAAGAGTCAGCATTGTATAGATATATATACAGAATCAATACCATAGCACACATTTTCCTTGCTCCCTGTACTGTATTTTAGTAAGAACCTGAAGATTTGCTGCAGCCCAAAAAGTATTAAGGGGAGGAGACTGGGGAGGAGTTAAGCAACTTTTGCAGTTCTGTTGCGTTGCTGATGTTATGCCAGATCTGCTTTTGGCCTGGTGTTTCCACCTGTAGCTCTTGTTTGAGTCAAAAATCCTTCCTGCGTGTTAGCAAGGCTGCAAGCCAGTTGCTATGGTATTCAGCTTTTTTCTCTCTCTACCCTATAGGTTTGCTTTTGTGATGATTCAGCCAGAACAAGAAATCAGTCACACAGGCTAGAGCTGTAATCAAAAGAGCAGCTGCTGTTGGCTGGAAAATCTATAGAGGTTGGGAGAGCAGCAGGATTTGAATTTCTAGAAAATATTGATCACAGTCTGTTTATGGTATACATCTAATGCATAGCTAAATGTTAAAACAGTGGTTATGACAGTAGCCCGTTTTCAGGATGATGGTAAAAATTGAGTCACTGGACTCCTTTCTCTATGTTGTTTCATTGCCCCAAAAGCATCAGTAATTTCCAGCAAAAGAATTATCAGGTATTTTTATTCTGTGTCCATTTTTGATTGGTTTTTGTTGTGTTGCTAACTGGTAGTATGTTTCTGACAGGATATTATCTAGTGTAGAAGATTGCCAGACTCTCACTTGTCTCCTCAATTTTAGTCTTGCTGTTTGGCTAATCAGAAAATTCTGGAAGGCTGCTAGATAATGTAAATGGATTTTAAAGTCATAATGGTGCTGATATGTAGCTGCAGTGACAGAAGGATAAAAGAAAGACAACGTAGATAGAGGTATATTCTAATAGATGAACTACCAAAAAGGGAGGATGGGCTTTTGTGGGTCTTCTGCAGGTTTTAAGAAGCTCGTCTCTTAAAACCTCGTCTTGTTCCCCTCCTCACCCTGTCTGCAGCTGGATCGGCAGGACAATAAAAGATACTTTTTCATACAGAACAATTTCTGTCCAAAGTCATGGCTATACCAAAAATAAAACTTTTAAATGTCCATCTAGAAATCACTAGAAATCACGCTTGTAAAGGACAGTACATACTAAAAGGCAATGAAAATTTAAACAGTGAAGCTGATAACAATAAGTATGTTAAAAAACATATTTGAATTTGGAAGTAAGTAAACAAAAAAGTGAAGATTTTTTTTCTAGGAATGCTTCTTGTCTGTGTTCATAATACAGTGGCACAATCCTTTCCCAACTGATAGGAGGATCTCCTGAAGAAGCCTTTCCTTACTGCTTTCATGAGAGTGGTATTGCTTTCATGTGTCATGAGAGCTTTCATTTTCTTTCCCAGAGCCTTATGTGCTACCCCTTCTTTTTCTCTATGCGATAATGTCCCACTGTGAACTAAAATGTTAGTAGTGGATAATGGTATCTGCTCTCACTGAGAATGAGCAAAACTTCTTCCCTAGTTATCAGGGGTTTCACAGAATCATAGAACAGTTTGGGTTGGAAAGGACCTTAAGATCATCTAGTTCCAACCCCCCTGCCATGGGCAGGGACACGTCACACTAAACCATCCCACCCAAGGCTTCATCCAACCTGGCCTTGAACACTGCCAGGGATGGAGCATTCACAGCTTCCCTGGGCATCCCATTCTGCTGCCTCACCACCCTCACAGTAAAGAACTTCTTCCTTATATCCAATCTAAACTTTCACTGTTTAAGTTTTAACCCGTTACCCCTTGTCCTGTCACTACAGTCCCTGATGAAGAGTCCCTCCCCAGCATCCCTATAGGCCCCTTTCAGATACTGGAAGGCTGCTGTGAGGTCTCCACGCAGCCTTCTCTTCTCCAGGCTGAACAACCCCAACTTCCTCAGCCTATCTTCATACGGGAGGTGCTCCAGTCCCTTAATCATCCTCGTGGCCCTCCTCTGGACTTGTTCCAGCAGTTCCATGTCCTTTTTATGTTGAGGACACCAGAACTGCACACAATACTCCACGTGAGGTCTCACAAGAGCAGAGCAGAGGGGCAGGATCACTTCCTTCGACCTGCTGGTCACACTCCTTTTGATGCAGCCCAGGATACGGTTGGCTTTCTGGGCTGTGAGCGCACACTGCTGGCCCATGTTCATTTTCTCATCGACCAGCACCCCAAGTCCTTCTCTGCAGGGCCGCTCTGAATCTCTTCTCTGCCCAACCTGTAGCTGTGCCTGGGATTGCCCCGACCCAGGTGTAGGACCTTGCACTTGTCGTGGTTGAACTTCATAAGGTTGGCATCAGCCCACCTCACAAGCGTGTCAAGGTCCCTCTGGATGGCATCCCTTCCCTCCAGCATATCAACCGGACCACACAGCTTGGTGTCATTGGCAAACTTGCTGAGGGCACACTCAATCCCTCTGTCCATGTCAGCGTTGAAGATGTTGAACAAGACCGGCCCCAACACTGATCCCTGAGGGACACCACTCGTTACTGGTCTCCAGCTGGACATTGAGCCATTGACCACAACTCTTTGTGTGCGGCCGTCCAGCCAGTTCTTTATCCACCGAGTGGTCCATCCATCAAATTGGTATCTCTCCAATTTAGAGACAAGGATGTTGTGTGGGACAGTGTCAAATGCTTTGCACAAGTCCAGGTAGGTGACATTAGCTGCTCTACCCTTGTCCATCAGTTCTGTAGCCCCATCATAGAAGGCCACCAAATTGGTCAGGCAGGATTTCCCCTTAGTGAAGCCATGCTGGCTGTCACCAAGCACCTTGTTGTTTTTCATGTGCCTTAGCATGCTTTCCAGGAGAATCTGCTCCAAGATTTTGCCGGGCACAGAGGTGAGACTGACTGCTCTGTAATTCCCTGGGTCTTCCATTTTCCCCTTCTTGAAAATGGGGGTTATATTTCCGTTTTTCCAGTCATTGGGAACTTCACCTGACTGCCATGATTTTTCAAATATGATGGCCAGTGGCTTAGCAACTTCATTTGCCAGCTCCTTCAGGACGTGCGGATGGATTTCGTCAGATGCAGCGGGACTCCTGCATCCTAGTAAGTGGGACATGGAGTACTCCCCATTGACCATTAAGCTAAATGGGGTAAATCTTTTTAGGTCTCTTGTTAATTTTTATTTATGCCAAACACATGCTCATGGGACAATCTCCCATGTTTTTCAGTGAAATGAAAAACCTAGAAAAATCTGGGTTGGTCAAGTGACTTCTTAGAGTTTATGGTTTTGGATGGCCTGTCACGTGAAAGGGGGGGAGATTTTCTCAACCCCTAGTTGATTTGTGTATCAACACACAGGAAAGCCAAGACCTTTTTGCCCAACCAGTCTGTCAGCATCCCATTATAGGAACCCTTCACTGAACAGTCCTGCTGAACTGGAGGGTGATTCAATTGACTGGTTCAGGGAAATGTGCCAACAGCATCAGGGGGACCCCTCAACAGCTCTGCCCACTTTATCCAAATGTGTTACACACTGCTGGTGGCTGCTGGCGCCCACAAAGGACTAACGCTGACAGTTTACAGTATGACACTCTATTAATATGAAATCGTGACAAATTAAGGTTCCTGATTGCTGGTGATAGGTTGCAAAAACAAGCTTGAAGTGATAACGCAACCAGAGTGTAATCACTAATAACAGTTAGTGTTAGTTATTTGACACACAGAAGATGAAGTTCGTACCCTGTGTGCATCCCTACATGGAAGAAGATGGGTTAATTTCATCAGCTGATCCCAACAGTTACTGTAGAGTCTTCCCTGCTTTCCCTTTCCTAATTTCACATATTTATACAATATGATTCAGGTCAGTAACTCCCCGTAACCCTCCCACCAATGTACAGTGTGGTCAGTTAGTTTGCATGAGGTTGCATCATTTCCATTGAAAGGACAGCCTAGTCATGTTTTGCTGATGTGTGAAGCCATATGTTGATGATGTCCATGTAGTAAACCAGGCTTCAAGGTTAGTCTTTCCTGATTAGAGATTTGTTAGTTCTGTTTCTCAATCTGCCTACACAAAGGCAAAGCCTTCCCTCCCACTGTCAGTTCTTTGTCAGTGTTGTTCATCCTGACCTTGTAGGAGGCCCTTGCATCTGTCTAGGTTTCTCCATAATAACACAGATTTCAACTTTTCAACTATATTCCCATGGAGCTTGAGTGACTCTAGTCATACTTTATTACTGATGGCTGTAAAATACTCTTGCTTTGCTTTTACAAATGCAACTCTAGCTTCCTTGTTTGGCAGCTGCTGTGTGGTTTATTGGTACATGGTGCCTTCAAGTTCCCACTCCTGCATGGAACAGAGCCTGCAATCACCGGGTAGATTCTGTGCATGCCAGCCACATCCCATCCTGGAAATACCAGTTGCATTTTACCCTAAGGTTTTCCTATATATGTTATAATATCACTGTGGGGGACTGGGGAAGGTAGTCTCTAATTTCCCCCTTTTCCCACAATAGCCAAATTTTCAGTTGCCACTGATGTTGAGTACATAAAACCCATACATCCATACATTTTAATGGCATAGTTCACTGATACTTTATCCTCTTTTGTTTTCAGATGAGCCTTCTATTGTTAGATGAGTTTTTTATTGTTTATTAGTGATCTTTAACGTATTTTAAAGAACGTGAGGTGTCCCTGTCCATGGCAGGGGGGTTGGAACTAGATGATCTTGAGGTCCTTTCCAACCCTAACTATTCCATGATTCTATGATTCTATGTACAAATGACCAGCAGTCATTTGATGTTATAGCCATTAGAGTATGGCAGATATTTTTGCACTATAAGTGTGGGACATTTTATATTGATTTTTACCTTCATCTAGAAATAAATTTGTAAATACAGGAGGGAGAGCAAAGAATGGGAGTCATTCTCAGACATAACTTTTTGGTGGCTTGCATTCAAAGTGTATGGAGAACTTATGAAAAGTAATGCTAATCCGTAATTATAGTGGATATTAAAAATAGTGTGGAAATAATCCCAAAGGTGATTATGAAATTGAAATGCTCATAAGCACATTGCCAGTATTTAGGTGACAATTAATGTCTTTGGTCTGTTTCTTCACTTGATGGGGATATAGTGATAAGGGGAACCCTTATATAAGACGGTTTGCAATCTAAAAGTGGAAAACCTCAACAAATGGCTCCTAGTGAAATGATAGAAATACAACCTGTCAGAGTTCTCCTGTCATTGCTGCAAATAAATGCTTAGATGAGCTCTTCCAGGGGTGACATATATGATTTAGAGATAACTTAGTTTGTTCTTATTCAAGCACCACAGTTATTGATCATATCATTGAAGAAGTATTGAGCACCTAATATTCTTAAGCCAGAAAGTGGACAAGAATATTCAAGTACGTGCATGTTTCTGTATTTCTATACGACGTCTCTTAGAAGTTGCCCTTGGCATCTAATTGCCCATGTCTACTTGCCAGCCAGCTTGTAAGGCAAGTCATAAAGGGTGGGATTTAATTTAATAGAGCTCTGCTTTCTTAAGGAAAGTGCACTGTAAGATATGGGAAGTGTATTTAAATTTGGTTATATAAAGAAAACTGCACTATGCACATCTGTTGTTCAAAGATGTGGCTTGCTACATGTCACTATTGACCTTTCACATGTTGTATACACGTACCGATAACTCTTCACTGCTTATACTGAACCTTTGCAAGCAATGATATACACCATTTCCCTGCTAGTTTAAGTATTACAGCTCCAATGCCTTTGGAAACCACAGTAGAGATATGAGGTTTTCATACCCAGAGGACTTGCCCCATTTCCACCAAAAGAATACAGGGGGCTTGATTCAGACTTGGCATTTACTAAAAGCACAACTTTTCATAGTGCAAATATAAGTAGAAGGAAAATTCCTCATGAGTAGGATGCATACAGATACACCCTTAGTAACTAACTTGAATGGACTGCTGCTGTCTGGACTAGATTTGTATAATAACAAATGCCTCCATAGAAAGACACCTGTTTTGATACAGCAGTTCATATTTGTGAATTTCAAAGCTCTGCAAATTTAAACATAAGCATGTGTAAATAAGCACTGAGATCACCCTGACATACATAATAGATTTTTTTTTTCCCTGTTCAGTACTTTCGTGCATTTTCATATCTTCTAGAAAAGAAAGGCTTTTGAAGAAGAGTGAAAGATAGAAACTAAAATGGAGAATCTATTTCTACAGAGATCCATAAGGTTTTTCTCTTTGATGCTGTACAGACCTGGAGTGAAGTGTTGATGATTTGGGCTGCTCTGCTTTGAATACCAGTATTAATGTAAAATGGGTCCCTTAACTTTCTCTCTGAATGTTCTGGTGACAGAAATACAGTTTGTTTCTCTGAAACAGAGCACTTAATTTATATGCTTGTGTGATTTTATTTCCCTTCTTCCCCCCTTTTTTGTTTTCCATTAGTAAGATCCTGTCTTTAAAAGAGAAAGAGCACCTCTTTGTATGCTGTACACTGATTTTTCTGGGCTCCATTTTAAATTGTATTTTCTGAAGCACTTAATGCTTCTTAAAGCCCTACAACAAGCATTCTGCGGAACTGTTTTTGATGAAGGGTTAACTGTTTTATCTGAGTTGAATCCCTTCGGCAGCTGTACAGTGGGTTTCACGCTACGGAGGTTTCAAAGTACTTAATTATTTCAATGACTTAGATCAGGATGGAACTCTCAGCACCCCCCTTGTCTCACTGGTCATTCTAAAATTAGTACCTGCTTCTTTGGGGTTAGGAGTATGAGGGAGGAAACTCTCCTGAGTCTCAGCAAGTTACACTGGTGGAAGTGAATATAGCAGCTTGAAAGATCTGGGCTGGAGCTTGTGACTTTCACTCTTGCAAGCCTGGGAGTGTCTACTGAGGAAGTATTTGTCCGTTATTGAAAGTGATTGGGAGAACAAGGTGCTTGCTTACTTACAGGATCAAAAGCTTTTTTCCTGCTTGAAAAATTATCCTTAGATGAGGAAAGTTTTCACCATTTTTTTTTGTTGTCTTGAATTTCTTTGTTTTTTAGGGAAAGCTATAAGGAAGCTTGTGCACAAGGCGACTCTGGTGGCATCTAGAATCCTCAGATTTCCTTGACTGAATCCATCTGGGTTTAGCCCTAAGTATAGTAGACAAGCTGCACTGCTTGCACTGATAAATTATATCTTCCAAATGATAGACCAAGGTACAGTCATGCATACTAACCATTTTGATCTCATTTGAACTCTTTATTCTGTTGCTTTTTGGATAGTTGTGACAGTTCGGTTTGTCCCCATTGTTGTGGACTATCTTTTCATCAGTGTTCGCAAAAAAGAAAGAGACTTCTGGCCTGGCTCTAGCATTTGATGTTGTCAGCTCCTTATGCGTCTGCAGCTTGGGGGGAAACAGCCTCTCCTGAGATTTACAAACTTGCCTTCAGTGGCAGGTAGGCAGAGGAACTGTTGGCAGCATAACTTTATTTGGGTTTTCTACATGTGGAAAAGAAAAACGTGAAAACCTAAACCAAAACTCCACTTCCTTTTTTGACGTACATTTTGATTTTACTTTGCTCAGCAGTCATAAGATGAAATCAGAGACTATGGTCCAACAAAGCATAGATTTTGATTGTAACACCTGTATCATCAAAAAAAATAGATCAATAAAATACTATTCTAAATGGTAGATAATAATTAGGTTTCTTTATATCTTTGTTGGTATCTCAGGTAGCTGTTGGAATGAGCAAGCAATCTCAGTGCTTTCTGAGGTCAGAACTTCTCTTTGCTTTTGTTTTAGATGGGAAAATCTTGTCTCCTACCTGTGTCTTTTCTGAACTATAGGGGAGATTACTGTACTAACACAGGATGTTACCGGTTTCAAGATGTTTTTGGAGTGGTGGTATTGGTTCACGTTTTAAAAGACTTTGGTATCCAACAGAATATATTGCTCTGTTTGGATCGTCCGTGACATAAAAATTAAGGCCGATTAAGCTTTTTTTTGAACTGTCTTATTTGAGCATGACATTGAATATTAATGCACTTACACAGAGGCTATTGAAATTTTGATTTTACGTGGTTTAGACATTGAGTTGGAAGACTTCAGAGCTGCCTTTTCTTTTGACTATAGATTGGGGGGAATGCTCTCTGCATGTGTCTTCTTGATTCCTTCATGCTGCATGTTGCACTGAGGCTGTTTGCTGCCTCCAGCTTCAAATGTTGAGATTTATCCTTGTTTTGGTGTTGTATCCAAATACGAATTCTTCCTGTGGCTTCTCTCTAGTGCTTGAAATTCTTGGGAGAGCATCTGGGATCTGGAATGGATCATAGAATCACAGAATGATTTGGGTTGGAAGGGACCTTAAAGATCATCCAGTTCCAATTCGCTGCCACAGTCATAGAATCATAGAATCATAGAATGGTTAGGGTTGGAAAGGACCTCAGGATCATCTAGTTCCAACCCCCCTGCCATGGACAGGGACACTTTTCACTAAACCATCCAACACAAGGCTTTATCCAACCTGGCCTTGAACACTGCCAGGGATGGAGCACTCACAACCTCCCTGGGCAACCGATTCCAGTGTCTCACCACCCTAACAGGAAAGAATTTCCTCCTTATATCCAATCTAAACTTCCCCTGTTTAAGTTTTAACCCGTTACCCCTTGTCCTGTCACTACAGTCCCTGACAGAGTCCCTCCCCAGCATCCCTGTGGGCCCCCTTCAGGTACTGGAAGGCTGCTATGAGGTCTCCACGCAGCCTTCTCTTCTCCAGGCTGAACAGCCCCAACTTCCTCAGCCTCTCTTCATACGGGAGGTGCTCCAGTCCCCTGATCATCCTCGTGGCCCTCCTCTGGACTTGTTCCAACAGTTCCGTGTCCTTTTTATGTTGAGGACACCAGAACTGCACACAATACTCCAGGTGAGGTCTCACAAGAGCAGAGTACAGGGGCAGGATCAGCTCCTTCGACCTGCTGGTCACGCTCCTTTTGATGCAGCCCAGGACACGGTTGGCTTTCTGGGCTGCGAGCGCACACTGAAGCCAGCTCATGTTCATTTTCTCATCGACCAGCACCCCCAGGTCCTTCTCTGCAGGGCCGCTCTGAATCTCTTCTTTGCCCAGTCTGTAGCCGTGCCTGGGATTGCCCCGACCCAGGTGTAGGATCCTGCAGGGACACTTTCCACTAGACCAGGTTGCTTTAAGCCTCATCAGCTGTGGGGCAGCCACAGCTTCTTTGTGTAACCTGTTCCAGTGCCTTACCACCCTCATAGGGAAGAATTTTTTCCTAGTACCTAACCTAAATCTACCCCCTTTCAGATGATTGGAAGGTCAGATTGACTGGCACATTTGGCCCCTTGTGCACGTTTGGATCTTGCTAAAGGAGATTCTATACCAACTATATTCTAAATCATTAGCTGACCACAATAAAGCAGTCTGTAGATCATGTGGAATTTGCAAGTTTCATATGGCTTTGAAGTTGCTACATAACATCTGTTTTCTATTGTCTGGAAAAAGAATATTAGATTTAAAGAATGAGTGCTGCTGGTGTTCAGCCTTATCGAGCTGGTTCTCCTCTCGAATGTAGTCTTTTAAAATACGTGTACTTTCTGAGAGGTTAATGAAAGGTTCCCATCATTCTCCTGTTTAATTAGTACAATACAGCAAATAATTGAAGAGCATGTCTATCTTTTCAATTGACAGCAGTGGGTCACACTTTCGGCACACACATAATTGTTAATTTTCTGTGTGTATCATTAGTGGAACAGGAAGATGAGTGAATTTTTGCTGGGTTATGATAGTGTCTGTGATGACATTCAGCTGGCCTGTAATGGTCTGTGTCAAGTGCTTCCCCTCTTTGTTCTCCACCAGTGTTTTGTGATAAGTCTTTATATCGATTGTATATCTATCTATTCAACATTTGGGGGAGGTAAATTCACTTTCTCTGTTCTAGAAAATTCTGATGTTATTCAGTGGTGGGTTTACATTATGAAGTATCGTGCTCCTCTGTTTACAATCTTTAGGGAAATTCTGTCTGCCAGCAAAATAATTTCTGAACAGAAAAGCCCTCAGTTTCCTTCTACAGGAGATAAAGTGGACACCACATTGGAAATATCTGGGAGCTCGCAAAGAAAATTAAAGCTAACCATATGTTTTGATGTAAGGCTCTGGAGTTCAGTGCCTGCTGTGGCAGTGCTGGATGTGGACAGGCTGTTCTCCAGCCCCTGATGAAGGACTAGAAAAGGATGGCTTAGGCTGTCCTTAACCACACGTTGCAGCAAGACTAAGGCTGTTGTGTCATGATAGATTTCTGTTAGTATAGATAGTACTATAAAAATAGTAAAATGCTGAACATAATTTTAAATTCCAGATAATAAATGAAAGGGATTTTATAGGCACTAATTACAGAATTCAGAAACAACGGAGACACAGGGACGTTTTAAATGTTAAATGAAAAACATGCTTGATGAAATCAAGTACTCAAAAGTCAACAAAACTTGAAAATTTGCTCATGTTTTCTGTGGGCTGCTTTTGTATTCAGCTGTAAAACCACAAGGTAATTTTACTTTAGCTTAGTAGTCACTCAGTGAATTTATTAAATGTATAGGAAGGGATCTTGAAAAATAGCCATGGCAAATGTTTTTGAGCACTTGACCCAAAAGGTTTCCCTTTATTTGAAAGGTCTTCATATATAACTAAGCATATTTAATAACTCAAGATGGTCCAGTTAGATAGTGTCTTGAGTTAAAGCGTGATGATCATCTCATTAGCTCCAACTCTTCAGCACACAGGAGTAAGGGTGAGTGTCGTCAGAAGCAAGTAGGAGAGGATGCTGATTTGATATGTTCAGTGGGAGAAATCTCTAAGTTGATTTGGGAGAGGACTGTGCTAATGCAATAAGCACACGCTAAGAGAGACCTTACAGCATAAGGAAAGAAAAGTTAATTTGGATTTTCAGCTTTTAAAAGGGATTCTGTGGAGATAAAGCAGTTACTAATATGGTCATGGTTTTAATATAGAAGGTAACTCTGACCCATTTAAAGTGCAGTCCATATAGTCAGATGTCTGTTCAAGCAATGCGCCTAATGGATTTGCTATATTGATGAAATGGTGCCAAGTGGGAAACATGATAGGAGACAAGGCAGAAAACCAGGAATAAGCAGATCTTTAAATCTCATTGACATTCGTGGCAAGAGCATGAGTTTGGCACAATGGAGGGTTTCCAGAAAAGGCTTCAGTTTCTCATACCAGAGGGCAGGGGCAGGACTGTTATTACTCTGCCCTATTCTATACAAGAAGTGAATGTAGTAGTGTTGCATGGTGTTTGGTTTTGTAGTGGTTTATTTTATCTCACTGCATTCCCATCTGAAAACACAGCAAACATGGTTAGCAGCTAAAGTGATGGTTCTTCAGCAGCAGCAGCATACTGATGGGAGCTTTTATGTACGTTCAGCACCATAACATCACTGAACATCGCTGAACACTTGCTCGCTGTGCTGCTGTTTAATGCTGCTCTAGCTGCTTCTGACAAATTGATGTACTGGCACATCAGGATCCTGTATTGGTCCGTCATAGGGAGACGGGATGATTGGTAACCTTGTTCCCTTGCCAGGGAGGTGGTTATAAATACGCTACAGGAGGAAACCACCCCTTAGCCTTCTCTTCCTGCTCTTCCAAAAGGTATTTTCACTTTTCTTCATTATGAAGATGGTGCTAGCTCATCCTGCCTAATCAAAGATTCCAAAAAAACTGATGTGCTGTCACATGTCTTTGATGAAGCAGTGCTATGGGTTTTGACTTTGAAACGTACAAGTTTTATAGTGAACTTATATTTCCACCAGCTTACACACTTCTGCACTGCTCCTTTCTTACAAAAGTTAAAAGTGAAATACTTGGAATTCCCTTGGGCAAGTAGGTAATTCTGACCTTTGAAGAAAACATAGAGAAGCCTCTTTCTAATATAGTGTTAGTTACTTTATTTCAGTATTTCCTGCTTTTCTCTTTGGATTTTATTTCTTCACCTATTTGTGTAATGAAGCTATTGGTGAGTTTACATTGCATCAGCAATTAAGGATTAGTTTAAATGTTAGCTTAAAAAAAGTATCTGCCACATGAGTTGATAGGAGAAGTCACAATTAAAGAGTTAATATAATGACTAGGTAGCACATTTGCTCTTCAATGTGCTAAATACCATGGGAGCAAAAATTGCAAACTGGCAATCATGTTCAATAGCTAATGTTGTACCCTTACCTTAATGCATTTAGAAATCAGCTAAGCTGATACCTATCTCCAGAAGTTGTGTAGAGTCTTTGCACTTTCTTGTGTAGCACACAGTCTGGACATACTCCAGCTCAGACTAAAATCTCAGAAAGTAAGCAGCTGGTGCTGTTTTATTCAGTAATTATTCTGAAGTCCTCTTGTAAATACACGTTGCAAATTTTATTACCTGCTTTTTGCCAGTATAATTTATATAGCTTTCTATAATAGTGTTAGCAGTTAATATATTGTTTCTTGCTTGCTCTGCAGTGGGGATGTATTTCTTTCTTGATGAATACAATGATTCAGACTAAAGCACATAGTCAATAAACATGTCGTACAGTAAATACAATGAAATGATCAAACAGCAAAAGTGAAAGCAGAACAAAAAAATTCCCCAGAAGCCCTCACCCAACCTAAAAATGAGCAAACCTCAGATCATTTTCCCTCCATTTCCTCAATAATAGCAACAATAACACAGAAAGTAGTGTATTCTTTTACAGGCTAAAAAAGGTCTGATTCTGGAAATGGCTGTTCAGCTGTCACTGAGCAGTACTTCCTAATGCTATCAAAATACACTGCTAAAAGGGATAAAAAGGGATAAAACCCCAAACCCTAAAAGGCTGTAAGGGTTATTGAAGGGAGATCCGCATTCTTTCTTTTAAATTCAATTAGGGGTTTAGAGTGTTTATCCAGGTTTTACCCATTAAACTTTGGTGGTTTTGAAAACAAGCATTCCATGTAGGAAAGTCAGTTATGTTAAAGTCATTAGGGGGTGTGTGTATGTATGTATTTTGCCCTATTGTTTCCTAGCATTTTCACAGAACCTACTACATAAATAAGCGACTGTGTAAGCTCACAATATCTAGTTACGGCTTATGTTTAACATGTGTTTTAAATAATTTTATCATGCCGCTTCTGCTGTGGTAAAAGTAAAATCAGGATGTTGTCATGCTACTCAGGAAAAACTAGGGGCCCTAGGGGCACTGTATTACAGATTCGTGGAGTTAATTCTCATTGTTTCATATAGCAATTAATTACAATTTAAGCATAAAACCTGTTAACAAAAACTTTTTCAATTACAAAAAAGTAACAGAAGGCTCAGGTTAAAGTGTGGGTCGTTGTTTGCTAAGTCTTTGAGCCATAGGGTAGTCTGTGGGGTTGGTGGGGCTTTGTGGCTTTGGGTTTGGTTTTTTCCTTCTTTTTGTTCACAAAGGCTCTTTTTTTGTGTGTTAGGGTTAGCACAGTCCCATGGCAATAGCAGCTCTCACTGAGTGCCAGCTGGGGCTCTTTGCAGCATCTCCTACTGGTTTATTTCTGATACAGCTTTGGCACCAGCACTGGCTGAAACCACACTGTTCTTAGGACATTTTCATTGAAGTCAAGCTGTTATAACACCTGGTGTCAGCATGTGGAAAAAGAGAAAAAAAGAAAGCAAAAATCATGGGTGTGGAGAAATTAGGTGGCTATCGTAGCACTGAGCATTGTGTCTGCTTGTTGCTTTGTTTCTGCTGCAGTTGCAGCAGAAGGGAAGCTCAATGTGATTGTCAATGTCTCTACAATGTACTACAAATCCTTATATTTCTATATCTGTTGTTTAATTCTTATTAGTTTGTAATTAAATATTTGTAATAAAATATTCAGCTATCTAGTCATGGAAAAATACTTAACTGATCCGGTTTCCTGCAGACAACAACTAAGCCAATACAAAACCTCCTCAAATGCAGACATTACAGTTGCATTATTCACTGAATTTTTTAGTAGATGGTTCTATTTGTTCCCTTGTTCCTGTTGGTACGACCAATAATATATTGGATTTTAATCCATCTTGTAGAAAACTATTTGATGAACAAATGTGTTATCTCAGAAAATGAGCATCATTTTTAATAGCTTGGAAAACTGCTGTGTTCTGAAAAGCTTTTATCAAAACTTTAATAGGCACAGACCTGTTAAGGAAACAGATATAAGGCAGGGAAAGAAAAGGCTGCTGTGGAGGCTTGGTTTGATTAAAATGTTTTGGTAAAGAATCCTTAATTATTTTAAAGAAAGCCACTGTGGGGTCTTTTCTCCTGCGCTGATAACAAACTGGGAAGTTTTCATATTGCATTCAGATATGTGATGTGAAATGAATTAATTATTAGCTATATCTCCTTGGGGCATATGCACTATAAATAGCTTTTCCAAGTCTATGGCTTTATTCTGCTCTGCACTGTATTGTCAAATTGCAGACCAGAGTAGAAGGGTCTCCCATCAGTTGCACTCTGAAGCGATGCATATTATACAGATTTGGCTTTTCTAGACCAAGGTTTATATTTATGGTACACAAGCAAATGGAGGACTCCTTGGTTTACCAACCCCTAATTTTTCAGGGTCTCAGAAACAAACCCTTTTGTTTCTATCACCTGTAACTGTTGTCAACAACATCAAGAAGGGGGAATCTAGGTTGAATTATTGAACAAGGCCTATAACGCTACCAGTAAGGGTGGAAAAAGGCCTTTTAGTTAGGGCTGTGATCAGCCCTTACTGCAGCGCCGCACATCAGCTGTATTAGCTTTATGTTTTGTCACAATAGCAAATACAAGAGAACTGGGGTTGTAAGTTAGTTTACAGCTTTAGACTTTAACAAGGAGTCTGATCATGAGCCCAGAAGACCATGGTGTTTTCTGTGGTACCTGAACTCTGGCATGTTGCTCATTTAGAGTTTTGTTTTTAAGAAGAGAGGCCTCTGTCCTCGCTGGTAACACCTACCCTGCCTTTAAACAAACAAGCCCAGTGTGCTGCCCAGGATAGCTCCAGAGAGATTTCCTTCATTTGCACTTACCAGAATCTGAGGGTGTTAAAATTGCCATGAGCTTAATTCTCTATCTGTCCAGTTCAGGATGCTCATAAATCCTTGATAATCTCCTATGTGTTACTCTTTCACCACTCCAGACAAGGTATGAACTTCAGACTCTTGAGGAAGTGATCACCCTAAGGAATCCACATCTTCATATTCATGTCTGTAAAAACTATAGCTACTTTCTTAATATTGAAAACAGCAGTTTGAACAAGAATGCTTATCACCACGTTTTGATCATTTCCTTGATAATTTTTTTTAGGTCTTCCAGGACTATTTATGGTTGTGATAGATAGTGTACAGACTACAGCAGTTAAGGATGCTGTGGCAAACTCTGCTGCTCAGCCAGGTTCCTGCCATGGCAGCCTGGCTGCTCATACTGCCCTTCAGGAGTTGTGAGCATCTGGTGAAGAGTCTCTGGTGAAGGTAGCAGCAGCCTTGCCTTTGCAGTTAGCAGCCACCTTCACACAGTGTGAAGTATGGCAAGGAGAGTTTGTGAGTAAGTTCTTCAAGGAGGATAGGAGAGTGCAAGGAGACATCCCCAGAAGATCAGTTTCTGCCCTGTGGCTTCCAGGATTGCAAAGACTTGGATAATGTATCGCTTTTCAGTCGTTTTTGGTGCAGACACAGTTAATGGGTCTATTAATTGTCTACATCTTGGAGAACAGGAATGCCTGTTCTCAAGTTACCACATTGGCCTGTAGAGGTTTCTAAACAAAATTGATGCTGCTTCTGTTTTAAAACACCAGATCCCCAAGTACATAAGTATGCAAGTCAGAAGTGCCTTGGCTTAAAAGCCACCCAATTCTGACTTAATTCTGGTTGAGGTGGACTCAGCCTATGAATCTGTGGGGGATCCTGAGCTGTAGATGTGTTCAGATTCTTAGTGAATTCCCTGAGCTTGTGCTGAGCTCTATGTGGAGCTTGTTCAGTAATGCTGTAGAAGGTTGGGGGGGGGGTGGGGAATGGGAGGAGGAGAGGGAGCCCTTTTCTGTGGACTACCCGTGTTGGGGCAACTTGGGAACTGGGAGACTGTTTTCAGGCTTAGCCCAGGGGAGTTTGAAGGCACTGGTTCTGGTTTCTACCAGGTGAGAGGCAAAATTGGATTGGGACCTTTGGCATCCTGCCATTAATTGAGCCACCACCCCGCACTGTGCTGGACAATCTGCTGATAGCGTCTGTGATTTCACCACCACAGGCTCTAAGTGTAACCTGTACCAAATTCTCCTCCAGCCTTTCAGCACCAATTGCACTGACATTCATCCTGCTCTGTGTCCCTGGCCTCACTCGAGTATGGCACTTTGTGGCATCACAGTATTTCTTTCCTATCAGTTTCTTGAAGTCCAAATTGCTGCTGGGCAGCCAGGACCCAAGAGCTGAGAGTTGGGGAGAAAATAACAAAGGTGAATGCTGGCCGTTGAGTAATTAGCAGCAGCGTGGGGAGGTAAGCAACTGTGCTCAGCTATGCCTCTTGTTACATCAATGAGCAAAATGCTTGTTCTTTTGGTTGCATCAATAAAATGGCAGAAGGCGAAACACTTTATTGCTTTATAGTGGCTGCAAATTTTCTACTGGGGTGAAAAATAGTAAGTACAGGTTTAAAATGTATTAAATTTTTCACGTATTATCACATTTTAAGTTGCTTGAGTGATCTTGCATGCTGCCTTGGAGGGATATATCATAAATACAATTATTATTATCCTTTATGCCAAAATGACATTGACATTGGTGGAGGTTCTCATGCAAACTGAATGGCATAGCTCCTGTGAAGGGAAAGGACAGATTTGGTACCTTCTGTTTAAGTTGTCAAGGTTGACTGAATTCTCAGTTAATTTAAAATCCTGCTTTATGGCCTCTATTACACAGGTTTCTGCCCCCTCCTTGAAATCTCTCTCTTGGAGTGACAGAATGTAACCATAAATGTTGCTTTTTTTTTGTTCAATTTTTTTTCTGCTTTGTTGTGTGTGGTTTTGGTTTTGTTCCTTTTAAAGTAACAATCCGCGTTGCTTCACAGGCTTCTAGGGAGGTTTTTCTCCTGCTTTTTGCCTGTAATGTAGGTCTTTAGCACTGGGTGAAAAAATAGATGATTCAATTTTAAAATGCAAACGGAGTCCTTATTTTCTGGGGCTTGGCAAACTTTCCCTTCCATCCCTCAGCCAACTTTTATCCTGTCCACTGGTTCTCCTTCTCTGCGTCATGCTTGCTGACTTCTGCAGATTAGTTTTTATGAGAGATACTATTAAAATGGCTTTGGAGACTCATATAAATTCTCTCTGCAGCTTTCAATTGTTCTTTGCTGTTGTGAAGAATTTGCTGATATTTCTCCAATGCAGCCTGTATTCTGTAAATCAGTGCTGACTCTGTTTCTAATTTGTGCATTAAGTATTTGCAACTTGATTTTTTTATGAAATAAAATATTAAGAATTTTACGTAGGCTTTAATCGTGGGGGAAGGGAAGCAGAGAAAGGGTGTCAATCTTGCTTTGTTGTTCACACAGATACTGAATCTTAGCGCTTACAGGGGCAGCAGGTTTTGCTGCCTTTCATTGGAGGGAAACTGTGAAATGAGGCTTTGCTGTTCACCTGCCTCTTCAGTTTGTTTGCACCAGAAGAGGAGAGTAGACAGAGCCTCCCTTTGCATTTCTAGGTATCTGGCCTTGACTGCTAGAGTCTGAGCATATTTTGAGTATAAAATGAGGATTTTATACAGGAGGAAGCATGAAATGAGTGGGGGTTTTGGTGCATGTTTCATCCTTTGAAGTCAGCAGGAAAACACGATTTGTTTGCAGTGCCCCAGTGTTTTGCTGTAGATGACTGGAGCAGCAAATTCGTGTAATTCAGGCTCTAAAGCTGATCAAAAGTGCAAGAGTGGAAAGTGTAGTGCAGTGGTACTGGAAAAGAAGATTCTGGCTAATGGGAGGCCTGGGGGGGAGGTGTGAACGGCTTAGTCAGTCCTGAACTCATGAAAGCTTAACAGCTATGGTCTGTGGGATGATGGTTTTTACATTTAAGACAATAATGATGTGGTCCTTTCTATTTTTAAGAATTGATGCCAGTGACAGAGTTTTCTGTATTTACATATTTGTATTGCACAAAGCTGTGCCTACAAACCTATTAGCCATCTATTTTGTTCCTCAAAACAATATATTTAATATCAAAAAGTCTTCCACAGACTACTAGTTATTTTAATGTTTATTTCTGCTCTAGTGAAATCTTAGCCAATTTTGATTGTTGTGAATCAATTGATTCTGATTTGTTGCAATTTCATTTTAAGGGACTAAGTCCTATGTTTGGGAGAGCTGTTGTAGGGCCAAATTCACCATATGAGATTTTATCATCTCAGAACCTCATAATTTGCTTGCTTCTGAGCTACCAAACTGAACCTCTGCTACTCTTATAGCGTAACTTGAAAGCACTGCAGTTTATTTAAGGTTTTTCCAACAATTATGATTGGTAGGTAATGCGTGTGTACGTATGAAGGTTAATTAAATCAAGAGGTGAAGTTTGTAGAACAGGGAATGCTTCATTAAGCCCTGTGTGAAGTAACATGTACAATCTGTTCACAATACCCCAAGTGCCATTCACTGAGACACTGTAATTACAGCTTACACACAGTTTCATTAGTTTGTGTTTCTTCTACTGTGGTTGACATGTATGTTGTCTTCACTGAAACCCTGGAATAGAGGAGGGACTGCTCGCTGGTGGGCATCTGAGCATACTGACATTCAGCAAATCATTTTTCCTTTGGGTTTTCAAATGTCTTATCCCAGATGTAATTAAGCTTGTAATTCATCAACTGACACTTCTTTTTTTTTTTTCCCCTCAAATTCCAGATCTAGCTGAAGACTTGTGAAATGGCTCTTCTTGTACACTTGTTTTGCTTTAAACAGATGGGAAACAATAATCATCATGCCCCACTGCTACTAGTTCATGTTTTATTTGTATTGGTTTTTCGCTTCACATTCATTCATTTTTATTTCAAACTGGGATATTATGACAACCTAAAGATGCAGTCTTTAAGAGACTCTTTAATGTGCATGGTGTTTAGGCAACTATAAAATCTAGGTGGCTGTGAAAATACTGGGGCTTCAGTGGAAATTTAACTGTATAGATTCCCAAGAGTTTCTTTTAATAATAGCTGCTACCGAGAACTGTGAATACACTTAAGTAGACTGAAGTGTTATCACCAGTCCAGGCAAATTTGCACCTCTGTTGATATGCATTTAGATGATTCCCAGGGAAGGACTGTTAAGGCTTCAGTTATGATCTCTGCAAGTCAGAGACTAGATGCATAAAAATCCTGGAGAGTCATATGAACATACTTAATATTACCCTTGTGATAAGTCCCATGGGCCTATTCAGGTGAGAGAAATTAAAGATGAGAAAGCACTTGAAGGCACAGGTCTGTAGACAGAAGAGCAATATTAATGAGGGTAATAAAGAGACTAGTGAGGAGGAATGAATGCTGAACTTTATTGAAAATCTTATCACTACATTTTTTTCTTTTATATTAAATCCCTCCTGCATAAATGTTCTTATGCAAAGTTGCTAGACTGATGCAAGAAGAGAATACAGCTGGGAGCAGAGGGAGCAGTAAAACTGACCTTCCATTGTCCTTCTTATGTCCTCTTAGTATCTTTCAATATCTTGAAAAGGTTTATTTTTAGAACTACTACATTAAGAGTATACATGTTACATCGCTGCTATGTGGTTTCCCAGCTCTGCTAAACAGCAGCATGTGCCAGAGCAGTGGTGATCTTCTGTCATCAGTCCTCTGGCTATAGTCTGAAAATACTGAAAAGCTTAAGGCCTGCTCCAGAGCTGTTTTACCCATTGTTACATATTGTAACAAAGGTATTTGGCATACATTAAATTTGGTATCTAATTAAATAATAGTAAAATATTTCACGGAAATTGCCTGCCTAAATTTGCTCATGCCAAGGATGACAGTGTTTTGGTTTGAGATGATGTCCTAAGTTCCTATCTGTGTTCTTTACAGTTTTCAATAGATTGCATGTTTCTCCTGCTGATTTTAATGAGTTCTAGCATTATTTAATGCATTTTAAGTGAGACCATTCTATGGGAAAAGTTAGCAATAAAACCCGTGTGAAATACATGGACTTAAGTTAGCTCTCACTAGTGTATAAATTACTGCCCACACAAAGGCTGATGTAACTTCAGAAACTGTTGTCTGCCAAACCCACCCTGAATCATCTGACGGTGTTTCAGGAGTAGCATGTTTTGGGTCAGAACTTCCAACCTTTGTGCGTATATTGAAGAACTGCAGGAAAGCAGGTGAGGGAATAAGGGAGCTAAAATGTCATCCATTTGCACCATGTAAGTCCAGGAATGGGTGTCAGTGGTGCTGTAAAGCACAGGCTGCAAGGCAGGCATGCTGAGGAGTATAAACTAGCGTAACAGCTCTGGTTTTAGGCATGGTATTTTGTGAATTTATGCAATGGGAGACTGTTGACTATTGGCTTTAGAATGACACATAGGAGATTTTAAAATACATATATATGTATATATGTATTAATATTTGGCCTTCCAAGTGAAGGACTGTATTGAATTGAGGCTGTCATTTATTTGGGTGAGTACAGCATATGTCATGACCAAGAGCAGTTAGTTCTGTCTGCTCAAAATGAAAGGCCTTTTGCTATTTATTCACTTCAGTGCCACAAGAGCGTATGGTGCCTTATAGGTGATTAAAATGAACATGCCACCAGAATCTTATAGCTTAGACAGTGCACAGCAAGAGGTGACAAAAAAAAGGCAGATAAGTACAGGAAGCATGAGGGTTACAGTGGCAAAAGCTCATGAAAATGCTTTCATATACCAATAAAAGCTTTCACTTATGCCTCACATATGTTTCCTCACTGCATGTTGCCTGTGTCTCTTGCTGGTTATTTGATTTTTTGTTTTGTTAACATATTCTGCTCTAGACTTTGGTCCTGACAATGTTTCCCTTGAAGTTCCTGGAAGGAACTCCTAGTGATTTAAACAGTGTTGGATCAATCTCAGTAAGCAGGCTGTTGGGGTGTGGTAATGAAGAAGCTGGCACGTCAAACTTCTTTCAAAATGAAGCGTTTTATTAGAATGAATAATGAGGCACCCTTAATTCTTGTTGTTCATGTAGTAAGTGTAATATTACTTACAAAAATAATACATGCTTTGTCATAACTCCCAAATGCAAAGTGGAAAGGTTTGCTGGTTTTCCCCTCTTAGCATCCCATTTACATCTAACTGTGTATCATATGTCCAGAAAAATGTTTTCTGTAATGTTGAGGTGAGCATTGTGAGGATATGGATTTTTTGTTTTGTTTTTAATATATCTTTCTGTCCCAGTTAGTAAGTTTTGTCATAATTACTGCTAGCTGTAAGTGCATAACTGTGTACATCTTGCTTAAATCCAATTGATCTCCTTGTCTCAGTGATTGTGGTCAATGGCGCAGAATCTAGCTGGAGGTCTGTGACTAGTGGAGTCCCTCAGGGGTTGGTGCTGGGACCGGTGCTGTTTAATATTTTCATCAATGACCTGGATGAGGGAACTGAGTGCACCCTCAGCAAGTTTGCTGATGACACAAAACTGGGAGGAGTGGCTGACACACCAGAGGACTGTGCTGCCATTCAGCGAGACCTGGGCAGGCTGGAGAGTTGGGCAGGGAGAAACTTGATGAAATTTAACAAGGGCAAGTGTAGAGTCTTGCATCTGGGGAAGAACAACCCCATGTACCAGTACAGGTTGGGGGGTGACCTGCTGGAAAGTAGTGAAGGGGAAAGGGACCTGGGGGTCCTGGTGGATAGGAGGATGACCATGAGCCAGCAATGTGCTCTTGTGGCCAAGAAGGCAAATGGCATCTTAGGGTGCATTAGAAAGGGAGTGGTTAGTAGGTCAAGAGAGGTTCTCCTCCCCCTCTACTCAGCCTTGGTGAGGCCGCATCTGGAATATTGCGTCCAGTTCTGGGCCCCTCTGTTCAAGAAGGACAGGGAATTGCTTGAAGGAGTCCAGCGCAGAGCCACAAAGATGATTAAGGGAGTGGAACATCTCCCTTACGAGGAGAGGCTGAGGGAGCTGGGTCTCTTTAGCTTGCAAAAGAGGAGACTGAGGGGTGACCTCATCAATGTTTACAAATATGTAAAGGGTGGGTGTCAGGATGATGGAGCTAGGCTTTTTTCAGTGATATCCAGTGATAGGACAAGGGGCAATGGGTGTAAACTGGAGCATAGGAAGTTCCACGTTAACATCAGGAAGAACTTCTTCTGTGATTGTGACCATATTTTGTAGTAGATTCCTAAATGCTTAGTGTAGAATGTCATTAGCTTCAAGTATTTTTTTTTTTTTTCATTTAATGAGGCTTTCCTTGTCCTTGTATCATAAGAAAGATTCAAATGATTACATTTGCACAGTGGTGGCTTTATCATGTCTTTATTGCTACGCCTCCAGTATTACGCATCTTGCTTGCGTCCCATCTATTCACTTTAATCCTTCTACTGTCTCTGCCATATCCTTTCCAGCAGTATTGTAATTTCTTCCGAGTTTACATAGAAAGTTTCTGTATTCTAAAGGGATTCCACCAGCTTGATGTGAATTCAGATTTTTGTTTAAAGTTGAAACGCATTTAGACTAATGCTGCACCTTGGCAGAATACATTCTCAAATGCATAGGGCAAACAGGATCCATGTTCATTACATGCTGTAAAATGTGGAGAGAGGAGCAGACTTCTTTGGTATTTGTGTCTGAGTAGCGAATGGTAGAGTCTGCCTTGTAAAGTATACTTGTGTTTATGTGTGTTTGTGTCTCCTTTAAGTGAAGGAGAACCACAAAAGTGGAAGAAAACTATTTCCCTTTTTATGGAGATCCCATTATTTTCTCTTATGTAGACTTGAGGGAGATATTTCTTAACTCTTCAGACATGTAGCTATGCAAACAGACAGCTCATGACAGCTGCAAAAATATCTGACTCTTCAAAATATTTTTAAACCCCATTTGTTTGTGTCTTTTTTACCCCATGTAGAGAGCCTTCAAAAAACAGATCACTGCCAATTTTCCTGACGGTTTATACCTAAGAAGCACCAAACAGTACAAAACATTCAGCGTATCAAATGGAAACAGATGTTTAATAAAATGTAATACAATTTATTCACCTGTTTATGTGAGTGCTGTGCATATTTGAAGGGTGTAACTATTTATTAAACAGCTTGCCCATGTGTTACCAAATAGTGGATTGAATTCTAGTGCGTCTGCTTAAGTAGCTCATGAATATGACATTTTGTCTATTTACACCTTTCCAACTGGGTTAAAATGTCAAAAAGATGTATTTTTTAATATAAGTACCTCAATTCTTTTTGACATTATTTTCTGTAGCTCATTTTATATGCCTATCTTTCTTTTGTATTATCATCATGATGGCATTAATTTGGATGTGCAAATTAGGTCTTCATGATGTTGTCATGTCAGCATCTGGATTCAAGATGTGCTGTTTCATAAGCATCACATCCTATTGCATTTCATCGGAGAGTCCCCCTTTCCTAATCTAATTATTCATAAGGAACCTTGGGGATTGTGCTAATGGGCATCTGAAGCTATAAAGAGTAATGAAAGTAGTTGTGTTACTGCTATGCAATTAAGTGTATACAGAATACCATTCATATAATTAAATTCAGAATTTTTACCACTCTTTTCCTACTTTATTGTACATTAATTATTTCTCTGAAGTTAAAAATAATGCTAATGGAATATAAGAGCTTTTTACAAGAGTTGAAGCATTTATAGTCAGAAGTTGGTTTTGGCTTTGATTTTTAAAGGCCTTCAGCAAAGAAGTGGCCAGTTCTAGGACATTATTTTAAAGTATTTTTCATGTTTTATATTAAAAGGTGGAGGATGTTTCTGATTGAGGCAGAATTTGAACTTCTGGGAAACCAAGGGGGATGTGCTGTGTGTTTCCCATTTAATGTTACGTCCATTGGTTTGATTGGGTGTAATACACATCATGCTGCTGCTGGTAATGTGTATCGGTAGTCATTGCAATTTGTACGTTCAGCCTGACCTTTAGTCTGGGTTCAGTTTTCTGTCTTTGTTCATTTGGCCTAAGTGTTCTGATGAATGAAGATAAAGTATTTAGATCAACTAGTCAATATGTTTTCTGCTGATAATTTCATATTAATAAGTGCTGATGGTTAGTATCTTTAAGGTCTACTGACAATGTGATTGAAATCAATGGCAGTTTTGCCTCATTTAGTTCAATGGGAGCAAGAATGAGTCTTTTAGCCAGCAGAAAATTATAAATACCAGTCTCTGTTCATGTGTCATTCAGTATGAGCAAGAGGTTTTATGGTGCTGTCAGGCTGAAAAAAATCCATTCCTTTTTTTATAACAAAACTGCATTTAGCTGAAGTAATCCCTGGGTAGCCTGTTAGAGGTGTTCCAGCTTTGTTATTCCTGAATAATAGGGAATGTGGCCTCTTGCTGATTCTACTTAAGCAAGTAGTTGCTAGTGCTTAAAATAGTTTCAGAGACTGCTGTGCTGCTGAAATTCTGCTTCAGACATCCTGCATTAACCTAGTTATCTTGAATTTTTGTGTGAAATTCAGCCTTTATTTTAATGCTGTGGATTAGATGATATATTTCTGTGTTGTGCAGTTCCTTTTTCCAGAACGCCGTTGGCAGCCATGACGTTCCATGGAAATGAAGAGGCCAAGAAATCCATCTTTGATTATATGCAGCTGGTTGGGATCTCATCCTATGGTCTGGACTGCCTTGACTGTAAAAATCCCGCTATTGTTTTAAAATTGCTCCTCTGCATAGTAGCCTACTACCAAACTGGGTGGTAATTTCGTAATGCAACCCTTCCTGGGTATCCTCTTAGTTTCCCCCCGAGGTACCTACCAGGAGAAATAAGAATGTCTGAATGAGAGTTTAATAGGACCAGGTCCTGTCTGACTGAATGACAATGTTGCAGGGGGACTCACAGCTCCTCTAATCACCACTATAAAACCAAAAGGAGATAAGGAAGAGGGGAAAGGTGCACAGAAACCCTACTTTCTTGGCTAGATTTCCAGATTGCTTAGGACTTTAAGGGTCAAACCCAACACCTTAGATTCATACCTCTTTAATTACTAGAAGACAATGTTTAGAGCTTGCTTGCAATGTTTAGAGAATAGCATGCTTTTGTCTCTACTCAGCAAGCATCTGCACTCTACATTAGTTCATGCTTTAAAATACTCTTAAAATACAGCACTATATTGGTAGGTCATTATCTCCCTTTAAAAGGCAAATAAGTTTTGCCTCCAAGAGAAAAAGTTATAGTGATTTTACCATCTGTACAAAATACTTGGGGTGCTTGGTCACATCAGTGATCTGCAAAGTCGGGTTAACACTGCCAGATTTCGTACTGCACTTAAGGATGCTGGTGCAATGACTGGCAAATTTCCTAGCCATTTTCTGCAGTTGATCACTGCTGTTCCCATTTGCTCTTGAATAAACCTCAGCATTACTTCCGCATCCCTTCTAAGCATATTCTCTGAGATAAGACAGGTCTAAAAAATCTCTAGATAAGAAAAAACCTTCAATCCATTCAAACAACCTTTTTATTTGGTTGATGTTTACTTTTTCAGTTTACAGTGGTAAAGTTTATATTTTATCTTTACATTTTTCTCTGTTAACTGATATTTTTTTCACTTTATTTTGGTTTCCTTTGATCACAGGGTAAAATCCTTAGTCCTCTGCACTAATGTATCGAATAGGGACCAGCTGGCATAATGTTCTTATTGGCTGTTGGTTGCTTCCTACCCTCCCTATTGCTTTTGCATATTGTGTTTTTCTGTGAGAAGATAATGAAAGTAATTGTTTAGAACAATTTAGAGCAATAAAAGATTTGATTTTGAGTTCCTGCCTAGTGTGTGCATCTCTTTAATTATACAAGTAATCCTGATCAATGAACTGTATTTCTGGATGTTCACCTAAAAACTTAAAGAAAGCCTCTTCTTGAACCTTGCATGTGGTTAGTCATTGCTTTCTTAGGCTCAACTTATAAAAATATTCTTTTGTTCTTGCGTTTCATATGCAAATTATTATTCTAATGAACCTTAAGTTTAATTTTGTGCAAATCAGATATGGGGGTGGCGGGGAGCTGCCTGTTTTCCATTGTCAAATCAGTTTCTGTCTTTCCTTTTAAAGCAAATTTCCACACACAAGTTCAAATCTCTTAGATAAAGAATATGCTCATTTTCAAAGATTATAATTGATTTTTGGCCCTGTTTTTAATACTTTGCACTGTAAATGACATCCCAGTGGAGAATAATCATCATACAGATGTTTGAAAGCTCCTTCCTGCCGAGTATGGTAATTGAAGCCTATAAAGTGTCATCAGACTGCACGTTGATTCTAATTAGTACAAGGCAGTTCCTCTTAGCTTTTTATAGTTTTACTGGCCTCTTTCCTTCATTATTTTACCAGCTGGCTAGTAAATCTTGTTAGTTACTCAAAAAAACAGATGAAAAGCATGGGATTTTTCTGGGTGGTTTATAGTGGCTTGTTTTCCTTTGCCAAATATACAATTTTCTGTATGGTTTGATGCTGAATTTCTGAAGCTTACTAGTGTGCTTTTAGCTCAGACTAGCCAGGCACTATGACATGTTTTGAAAGACTTTTAATCTCCCATCTTCAGGAGAAACGTTAGAGCAACAACCATTTTTTCCCTCTTAATAGGGCCTTTATGATAATGACTCTCATATGTCTATTTTCTGAAAAAGGAACTTTTTTAGTGACTGCTTGATGGTTGGATTTTATAGCAGACGGTTTCCCAGGGTATTCTTGGAACAATCAGCAGTGGGATGTAGTGGGCAGATAAGAGTTTTTCTATTGAAAGGAGCTCAAAAATATCTGTGCAAAAACACTGAGAAAAGAAGCTTTGTTGCCTGTTTCAGCTTCAACGTGTGAGTATACTTGGGTACAGGTTAAATTCTGAGGTCTTACTGGGGTGGATTGTGCCTTCAGAAATGTACCTCCCTCTGGTACCCCAAAGTAGTGTCCTTGTATTTCCTCATGTCTTTCTGCAAGCTATTTTGCCATAAATAATCTGGGAGCTCATAGGGCTTTAGAAGAGAGACAGAGGTTGAAGAATTTGCAGGCCCTGGCTGCTTTCTTCAGGCCTCTTTTCTAAGCATGGAAGACTGAAATAAGAGCTTGCTCCCTCCAGAGTCTGAGGCAGGACCCATGATGATTAATTTGTTTTTTAAGGTGAAGTTTGTGTTTCTTCCTTATGTGTGGTGAGCACCTTGTCTGAGTATGTATCTTCCTTCATATCTAGCTCTTAGTGTTTGGCAAGAAAACAGTATGCAACAGCTATGATCTGGAGAACACCTGTAGTGTAAAAAATTAAAGTAGAACGGACCATTTCAGTTGGAAGGGTTTTACAACAGTCATCTAGTCCAACTGCCTGACCACATCAGGGCTGACCAAAAGTTACAGCATGATATTAAGGGCATTGTCCAAATGCCTCTTCGACACTGGCAGGCTTGGGGCATCAATCACCTCTCTAGGAAGCCTGTTCCAGTGTCTGACCACCCTCTTGCTAAAGAAGTGCTTCCTGAAGTTCTGTCCGAATCTTCTCTGGCACAGCTTTGAACCATTCCCATGTGTCTGTCACCGGATACCAGGGAGAAGAGGTCAGCACCTCCCTCTCCACTTCCCTCCTCAGGAAGCTGTAGAGAGCAAGGATGTTGCCCCTCAGCCTCCTTTTCTCCAAACAAGACAGACTCAGAGTTCTTAGCTGCTCCCTATAGGACACCACTTCCAGCCCTTTCACCAGCCTTCCTGCCATCCTCTGGATGCATTCAAGTACCTGAGCATCCTCCTTAAATTGTGGCACCCAGAACTGCACACAGCGCCCAAGGAGAGGCCACACAAACGCTGGGTACAGCAGGAAAACCACTTTTGACTGTCTGGTTACACTGTGTCTGATGCCCCCAAGGATGTGGTTTGTCCTCTTGGCTGCCAGGGCACACCCCTGGCTCCTACTGAGCCTGCTGTCAACAAGCATCCCCAGATCCCTTTCTGCAGGGCTGCTCTCCAGCCACTCCTCTCCCAGCTGATACGTCTGCCTGGCATTGCTCCATCCTAGGTGCACAATTTGGCATTTTGACTTATTAAATTTCATCCCATTAATCATAGCCCAGTGCTCTAATCCCTCTAGATCTCTGTGTAAGGCCAGTTGCAGAACTCCTCTTTATTGGTTTCAGTGGAAAGTGTACTTACTAGTTACAGTATACTTCTACTTGAAGGAGGTGATCCTCCCCCTCTACTCTGCTCTCGGGAGACCTCACTTGGAGTATTGTGTACAGTTCTGGTGTCCTCAACATAAAAAGGACATGGAACTGTTAGAACAAGCCCAGAGGAGGGCCACGAGGATGATCAGGGGACTGGAGCACCTCCAGTATGAAGATAGGCTGAGGAAGTTGTGGCTGTTCAGCCTGGAGAAGAGAAGGCTGCGTGGAGACCTCATAGCAGCCTTCCAGTATCTGAAGGGGGCCTATAGGGATGCTGGGGAGGGACTCTTCATCAGGGACTGTAGTGACAGGACAAGGGGTAACGGGTTAAAACTTAAACAGGGGAAGTTTAGATTGGATATAAGGAGGAAGTTCTTCACTGTGAGGGTGGTGAGGCACTGGAATGGGTTGCCCAGGGAAGCTGTGAATGCTCCATCCCTGGCAGTGTTCAAGGCCAGGCTGGACAGAGCCTTGGGTGAGATGGTTTAGTGTGAGGTGTCCCTGCCTATGGCAGGGGGTTGGAACTAGATGATCTTGAGGTCCTTTCCAACCCTAACTATTCTATGATTCTATTATGATATTGCTTCACAGTTGACCCTCCATTTATTTCAAAGCATGTTTAGAAGCAAGCCTCTTTCTCAAATGAATTAGCTGCTAATTGTGCAAGTGTATAGGAGGCTACTAAACTAAACACAGCATGTATTTGGTCTGAGTTGGTATTCCTAGCAAAGTACAGTGATGTGTTGCTTTCTGAAGTAAAAAGTTTATTTATTGTTTTGCTAATAAATACCACATCACTTAGGGACAGCAGTGTGAAATAAAGACACTATTGTATAGAGCCAGCTGAATGGGGCCAGGGTCTGCATTGGTCCTCTGCACTGCAGTGTGAGACCTGATGGCAAGTGCAAACCGGTGCAGGCCTGGGGAAGGTGATCTCTCTCTACTCAACCAGCCTTTGGCAAATTCTCCAGCACCTACTCTGTAGTTCCAGATGAGGTAAAACAGCTCCTTTGTCATGGTCCTTTGAACAGCTAACCACTGTGTTTCTCTACTGTTTTGCCCCGGAGAAACCTGTCAACACCTTTTCTCCTCATTCTGTATTTAATGGATATGTCAACATTGGTTAATAGGAGATGGTGAAAAGGTATGTTTTGTAGTTAGCTCTGGACACGGCTGTGTGTCCTGACAGCAGCAATGTCTTGGGCACAGCATCCCACTAACATTATGTTGGCTGTGATGCCTATTCATTAGCTTAGATATTCCTCTGCAGTGCTTTTCTGCAGTGCATAAATATACCCTCATGCAAAGAAAAATTCAGGAGCATCACAACTAAATATCCATATTTTTTAATTATGGTGGGATTAAAATAAACTTGAGGCTTCAGTTGGCCTCATGCCTCAGAACTGCTGTATTGCAGCAAAGTCTGCTCAGCTTTGAGAGCACCGCAGTGATTACTGCAGACTGCATTTTAACAACTGGCCATGAGCGCAAGGCACAGCTTCAAGGATATTGGGGGTTTGAAAGCTTTGAACTTCTGTCAAGGGCTTAGATGTCTAAATGTTATCTGTGTGGGCTGCAAATTAGCGGCTCTCAAACTACGTGGCTCCAGGAGGCATGGCCCTGGGGAGGGTGCCTACAGATTTTAGAACCATCACCATATGCTTTGAAGCCCGCCCTGATCTGGGGAGACTTCTTAGAAAATTCCTCTAGGTCTATCTGTGTAGGAGACAGAAATCTGATCTACTGATGTTTGCTTTTCCAGACTGTTTTGGTTTTAACTTTTCAGCTTTAGTGGTATGCTGGCAGAAGCTGTATTTTGCATTTAACCTTTTTATGAAAAAGGGATGATCGTGCTAAGTGTTAAAACATGATAGGCACGAAGCTTTGAAGTCCATGATCCCCTGTTGTGAAAGCAGTGGGAACGCTCTGAGTTCCCACTTACAATATTGTGTTATTAGACTGGAAAGAGCTTTGAGGGCTGTTTTACGTAACTGCTGGGTTACCTGCATGCTGCTGCATTCCTGAGTAGGAAATAAATCTGAATCTGCCTGACCATCAAGCAGTTGCTGGTTTAGACATTGTCCATGGCATTTGTAATGTATGCTGATCTAGTCCTGTTATGTAATTGGTGTCCTTTGGGAATGTCACAAAACAGGCATGTTTATTTCCTGAGGCTATTAGCAGTGTTTGAACTTTCTTTATCAGACACAGACTGGGAAAAGGTGCATTGATTTTCAACGTCTTCTGTTCTTGAAGTAATTTTTCTCTCTTAAAATCAATAATTATAGATATATGATGCATTTAAATTTGAGGACAAATTTACCATTGGGTTTTGCACACTCCAGCTATGTAGAATTCAATCTTTCAAGGCCAGGAGTTCCTGACAATGATAGGGTGATTTAGCATGCTCTTCATTTTAAGCACATGAGTAATCCCATCTTTCCTCACATATATTGATTTGGATACATATATATTTAAAAATGAAGACTTTGGCCTTTTGTGAACTGAACCTTTTGAGCCTTTAGACCAATATTAGTTGTGTAGGCCACCACTAAATTTATGTATTATGTTATTTCCAGATGTATCAAGCCTTAAAGCAGTAGGGTTGATATTGAAGCTGATACAGAACAGTTATGCTATTCATCTTTAGACCAGTTTAGGAGCAACCTTGGTGTTCCGTCAGTAGCAGCAACCCATGTTAACAGTAGAAAAAATTTGATTTGTTTTGGATCATTACATAAACTTGCTGAAGAGACCCTGATACAAGCAAGAACTAAGTGCATGATCTTTGAGCTTAGCTTTAGTTTACACACTTAAGCCAGCAATACTACCTGGATAATACTGAGAGGTCACAAACACTCATTTCAAAGGATGCTTAGAATAGATCTAATATATTATGATGTGCGTGATCTTCATCAAAGAAATATTAGGCACTCCCAGAAGTCCCACATTTATATGATCTTGTGACAGACCTAGAGGCAAATTCAGAGTTGTCAGCTGAATTGCCTTTGGAGCCTGCCAAGCAAACAGATGCTAATGTTAGATGAGTGTCTACACAGCTTGGCATCAAGCTCCCATGACAGCCAACAAGCCCTGTGTATGACCTTAGCTTGCTGGTCCATTGCTGGGAGTCTCAGAGGAGATGTCCAGTGATGTACAAGTTAGAGCTGTATGTTGCTCACAGTATTTGGATATAGCTTATTCATGTATCCTGTAGTCAAAATGTCTGATGAGTAGATTTAAGCACTGCCATGTACCCTTGTGCATTAAAGAGCGAGAAAAGTAAATGTGGTTTTCTCTCTGCTGGTTCTACAGGCTTCAGAGCCCTTTGTAGTCTGGAAAACACCAACCTCTGCCAGTAATGGCAGAAAACTCTACTATAATTTGACATAGCAGAGTGTGTTACTGGTCTGTGTGCACCACTGGTTCCTATGAGTCACACTCTCTGTCTGCCCGAGTAAACAGAAGTGTGGGAGCACTGCAACCAGCTGGCATGGGGGGCTCTCTGGTGCCTATGAGGGTGGCATTCCACTGCTTCCAAAACATCATGTCTGTGTGCGTGTTACCTGTTGGGGAATGTCCCTGGCTTGTGATAAAACTCTGAGCCACACCAAAGAGGTGTTTGAAGGAGAGCAGTTTATCACAGCCAAAAGCCTGTCAAAGGTCCTCTTGTAGTAGTTTAACAGCATGAATCGTTGCACTGCAAAGCCCCAAAATGTCCCAGAGGTCTTCATCATTTACTAGCACAGATATGGCTGTTGTGTCTCTGCTTTCTTGTCCTAACTGCACATAAAGGCTCTGGCTGTAGTCCACCTCCTAGCTCCAGCCCTTCGTGATGTTTAAGATTACATCCCCCAGCTTCACCCAAAAGTCTGCTCACTGGGGCTTTTCCTTCCTTGGTGAATGCCACTGTGAGGCTTTGTTTGTTAGAGCTCCATCAGTATATTCATTTAGCAACACGCATACTCATTTGAACTGAATACAGGGACATTTAAGTCTCTAGACAAGTGATTAAGAGCTTTATTAAATAGAAATGTTTTGCTGAGCTCCAGCTTGGATTATCTGTCCCTCAGTATGTGTATAATCGAAACTGCTTCTCTGATCTTGGATAAAAACTCTAGAGGATCTGTTTCATTTTTTTCTTCCTTTGTATAAAATGGGAATGCTAACATTTCCTTACCGACTTCCTTGGGTTGCTGGGGGGTTTAATGCTGCCTGGAAAGTGCTTTGAACATGAGAACTGCTGTGACGGAATTACTGAGAGCTTTGCTTCTGGAATTTAATTGCTCAGTTAAGGGGGGGAAAGTAGTTCAGTACCAGCTGGCAGTGGAATTCTATTGAAGTTGGTGTGTAATACATGGGAAATAATTCTCAATCTGGTTATTCAGGGTTGCATTTTAAATTTTGGATGACTTTTCATTACTCTTTGATACATTTTAAATTAATAATTTTCCTTGAAAAGTGTTAATATGGGTGGGATTTCTTTTGTTCTTATTTTATAACGGGCTCCTAGCAAAACTTGATGTGTGCTTATTGTAGATCATTGCAGTTATTATGCACAAGCATAATCACTTCTGACAGTGAAAGTGAAATGAGTATATTTTAATAAGCTGTGCACTTTCCATTTTTGGCATTTATGTGCTCCAAAAGGAGGGGTGAGGTTCAAGGTCTCGCCGTGCTCTCAATAAAACCCGGTTGCCTAGCATTTTTAACACTTGGCAGCACCATTCCTAATCTGTCTTTTGCTGGCAGCCAGGCTGTGCTGCTCCTCAGTGGGAGGGAACATGGAGCTGAGCAGAAGCTCCCAGCTCAGGCAGGCTTCCTTCTGTGAGTACCAGTTTAAACCCTGCTCTGGAAATTGTAAATACATAATTTGATGCCCATGGCGATGTTTTCCTTTTTGCCCCTCAGTGTTGGTTGGTAACAGGAGTGGACTGGCACATTTCCTAATTGCACTAATGTTTAGGAAGTGGAGTGTTTCAAGCCCGTTGCTGAAACATCAGCTTAGATGACTGTAATCTGACAGCAGACTCAGAAAGAAAGAAAGAAAGAAAGAAAGGAAGGAAGGAAGGAAGGAAGATCCAGCTGCATTTTTTTCCTCATCAATCTCAGAAGAATGAATTACTAGCATGTGTTACACAGTATAAGATGTGAGGGAGCTTTTAGGGGCTGTGAAGTTTATAAGCTTTCTGTTCATCTCTTTATGCTAAAACTAAGATTGATCTGCAGTGTTTTCTTAGTTTTAAGCGTTGCTTGTAACAGTAACTATGAGCAGTGTTACCAAAGTCTTAGACTTACTGAAGGTGAAAGGCCTGCTCATGAGTTTTCCAATTTATCCAGGTTGAACAGCATGGAGGGGTCAGTGCTTCCCCGGTTTAGCAGCTTTGGACACCCTGGGTAACTGAGGTACTTGCCGGAAGTGGGGCTTTAGTCAGCCCCTGTGGTGCCTGTTAGTACACGGGAGGACCGCCGGTCTCACAGCACTGAGGTGCAGTTTGCAGGTGATGCAGTTTGCCTATTTGGGAGCCCCTACATGGGTATTAAAAAGGATTTTAGCAAGCTTTCTATCACTCCACTGAGTATTTCAGATGATGAAGGCACAAAGCAGTGCACTTGATGAATAGGAGAATAGTAATGTTAATTAGGTATTCTGCAAAACTAAGGACTGAAGCTTTGCATCTTCTGGCTGATAGAAGCAGGTCACCTTGAACATGAAGAAACCTGAAGTGCATGTAAATTGTAGCCAAAATTTTGAGAAATGTGTCCTAATTTTCAGCTACACCACATCTGACAAATGTTCCTTGACCTTCTTTACTAATGAAGCAGTGGGAAATGTTCCATTTAACTCAGTGGACAGAAGGTCAAGACTCTTTGGCCTCTTTTCCTGGTGGCCTTGTACTGTGCAGGAGGGTGATGGGGGCCAGAACCTGTGAGCTTTTAAATTAGGAATAAGTGGGATGGGGGTTGGAAAAAGGGGGGAGAGAGGGGAATCACTTTATGACAAGCTGAATCTCAGTGACTGGTATTCAGTATGAAGTGTTGTTTTTAGCACAGAACCCAGATAATCTATTTTACATATTTGTCCTGTAGGCAGAAAATTATTTTCACACTGACTGTGCTCCAATAGTTGGGTGTCATTTCCTGATTTTCTAATTTGAGAAATAGAGCTAGAAATTAGCATGTGATTAAAAAGCTGTTGGAAAAATTTCCTAAGCTCTTAAAATAAATGCTTGCAAAAAATGTTGGAGGAAAAACCCCAGCTCTGCTAAAGCGTGAAGACAGAAACAGTGAATGATGGTGATCATAGGTGCTCATAGAAGGGGTGCAAATTTTGGGTTTGGTTTTTAGATTCTGTTTCAAGTAAATTCTCTCTGAGTGAGCACTGAACCTGCATTCAAATATTCTGAATGGGAAGGTGCTTTCCTTGTCCCTGAGGACATAGGGATGCATGGACATGTGAAACTCAGTGGTATGGTGTTGGTCTCCTGATGCTGATGCAGGACACTGAGGTATGTACATGTGGCATTTCTAAACCCCGAAATTTGGAGATTGAAGATGGAAAAAGGGAAAGATTTGCCCAGTGCTTGCCAGGATTTTATTATTTTATTTTTCTTTACCATTATTTGCTACCATCCCCAGCTGAAGTGTTCTTGTTTCAAGCAGCCTTTCAAGAGCTTTTCAGCATTTGGCCCTGTGGTTTTGGATTTCACATCAGGAAGCAATTGTTATACTCAGTGAGAAATGTTGTGTTTAGCCTGATAAACCTCCTTGTTCTTCCCTGATGGTGTTAAATGGGGCTGTTTGGATTTTGCTTCCAATATATTTGTCCTTGCTAGCAGTGACACCAGGCACAGGGTCAATTAGGAAAACAGCTCCATGAAGTGTAGTGTACACACATCTCTGGATTTCATGCTGTTATTGATTGATCACCTTGTTTCACTGATTGCTGAAACACTTACACTATTAGCATCTATATCCAAAGTTTACTTTGGCCAAAATCAGCTTCCTGTTGTGTTTTGCCCTGCCCATACATCTAACGAGGAGCGAACACAGCGTTTTGCAGCACAAACTCCATCAGGTTTTAAAGTAACAATAAATGAGGAAAAAAAGCATAGTCAAAGATCTGCCGGGGCAAAAGGGCAGGTAGATCCTTCATTTCAAACTGCTTCTTCATCTTCTGCTGTGGCATTTCCTTGTGCTCTTCCATGCTTTATTAAGCTCTCGTGTGTGCATATACTCTCTCTCCCTTTCTGATGCTCTCGCTCTTACTAGCATGTTCACATGCCCTCTTTTTCTCTCTCCCTCTCATGTCTACTAGCATTCTCATTCTCTCTCATCTGTCCTTCCTATATGGCCACCCAACTGTGATGGGTTATTTTGGTGACTTGGAGAGGTGATCAGGAAGTTTGTGTATAAGTCAACATAAATGTCTTGTCTGCCAGTAGAGTGGAGTTGGCTTTCTGATGCATTGGCTTTCAGTATTAAGTTTCTGACCCAGCCAAGGTGGACAGGGTGATGCGTGAGATTTTGTGTTGTGGTTGCTTGAATTTTGAAGGGTGGTTTCTAGTGTCCTGCAATCCCTGGATCCAGCATGGTGAATAGGACTGCTGTGAACCAGTCTGCTGCATCAAGTAGGGTTTTTTCTGTTGTTAAAGAGTCTCTGCCATCTGTGTAGAAAAGAAGGATTTTTCTGACCCTCATGCTTTGAGGTTTGCATACCTTGTTTCTAGCTGCTTGAGGAAACCTTTGAAACTTCAGCTTAAAAATTTATTTCCATCCATTTGTTTCTTCCCCCTCCCCCCCCTTTTATTTTTTGCCCAAGTCTAAACTAAATTCTGACAACACAGCTCATTGTGATGGCCTTCCCTTCACTCCAGATACTGTAATACTCCTCTTTCATCTACCATTTGTCCTTTTGCTTTATGGCTCTCTTTGTTGCAGCCTTCTTTGTTCTTTCTTCCAGATTATGCTCCTCAGGGATTTTTGTATCAGTATGACTGAGCATTGCTTGCAGCCATGCCAGATTGTGCTGTGATCGTATTGGATTTCACAAACCAAGGTTAGGCCAGGTCAGAACTTGGTTGAAATAACATAGACTACAAGATTGCCTGCTGGCCAGTGGGAACACAATAGCAACAAATACCTGACCTAGATGCTGATTCAGTCAGTTCAGGCCGATGGTGTTGCCACGCTGTTTGTGGTGGATGTGATAGAAAGCAGAAGTTCTGTCCTGTTCTGGCTGGTAGGATTTCGCAGCTTTTTCTTTTTTAATAAAAGTACTGATGTTAATTCCAGTGTTTTGGCCCATTCCAAATCCCTTAATTCTTTATCAGAATTACATTGCAATTCAACAGAATATTATATTCTCTGATCTTCTTTGCCCTGTTTTCCTGATGAGTGAGCGACTGCGTGGTATTTAGTTACTGGCTAGGCTTAAACTATCATAACTGTACCCTTGTGTGATGTTTGCCCTCAAACCTTGCCACTGCTGTCCAAAAAGTTCCATTTCTGTGCTGGGTGAAACAGTTTTGAAATTTTCTTTGATTTCCTGATCTTCTGATGCAAAATAAAGTCAGACGAAAGCCCCAGAAAGTTAGAAATCATTAGTAAATTAGAAAAATATAGTTGAGTTTTTCTTAGAGTTGCTTGAAGTTTCTGACAAAAGACTATATAAAGATGAGTATGTTCAGACTTTGCTTCACTGAGTGTATGGTGGGTGGAAAATGCCATGCAATTATGCTAGAGTGCCCCAAATGATGCAAAGTTTTATTATATTGATAAGGCTTTAATTATCGTAAAAGTATTTGGACCAGTTTGTGTTGTATAGGAATAAGTTGTTAACCACCCTTAATATAATCCTGTAAAGAGGCTAGAAAATGAACACTGCAAGTATGTGTTTGTGTGAAATAAAGGCCAGAATTAATCTGAGCTATAAGTACCAACCTTAGTTTCATCCCACCCCACGCTGAGACAGAGGAAGGACTGATGGAGGGTTTGTATCCATGCTGGGAAAATAGTCATGAAGTTGAGGGAAGAGCAGTACAATCAGTTACAGATATCTTTGTGTGATGTCTTTCTGTGAATGTGTAACATTAGTCTGGGGAATGAAGTTTGTAATGTGTTGTACCTGCTGGAACAATTTACTGTGGCAGGATGTGAAACAGATGACCAGGTGCTTACCCCCCTGGAGTATTTTCATCTTTTGAAGGGTTTTGGTTTGCTTTTCTCAGTCAGTGTCTGTATTTTGAGTGTCCAAGTTGTGCTCTTTAACTGAGTGAAAATGCTGAGCATGGCAACTTTCAAATCCAAGTTTATATATATTTCTGCACAGAAAAAAATTGGGAATTTAAAAATGGAATAGGAAGATTAATATCGGACAAAAGTTGGGATTTTTAATCTGATTGGAAATGTTTGCCCACTGGCATTGAGGTTACCCATAATTGTTCTTAATAGGTAAATTATCTCTGTCTCTGATAATCCTGTTCGTTAGTGCAAAGCCTGGCACTGCCAGCAGAGATATGGAACGTGTAGTGCAGAAGGCTGACAGGAGTCTTTCATCTCTTCCATCCCTTGCCAAGGGCTTACTGTACATGCAAATTCATCAGCGCTTCCGTTATGGAGCATTTATATATCCTGGGCAGGGTGAAATCCGGTAGTTAATTGCTCTGTATGGTCAGGGGGCCATTCTCCAATGGAAGAACCTGCAAGATGGGACCATAGTGGCTGATGCTGCTGCAGCATTAATAAATATATAGGAGAATGTTCTGCAGAAGGGCATGGAGAGCTTTGTTGATTGATTCTTTTCGTACCCCCTCTGTCTTAGGAAGAGGCAGCCTGGCTAATCTTTCTTATGAAAGCAGCATGACTAATGTTTGCCTGCTGAACAGATATGCTGGATAAGATTATATATTTTTTGCTGTTGTTTTCAGCTGTTATTTACAGGATCAATAAAAGTGATTTTCAATTCAAGGATAATTTTTTACCAGCAAGCTGCATAGCCTCCGAGGTTGGAATACTGGATCTGCTCTTCTTCAGAACAAGTTAATTTAAGAATGATAGGTAGCTTTCAGTTCAGAATTACTTTTTCTAGTAGAAAGGAGGGATACAGCTGGAAGAAACACCTTGAGGGGGAGAGAACTTTGCCTCAGAACATCATTGCTTACACTGCCCACAGTTACTTAATGCGTTAGCTGCTTTTCTTTAAGGAATAACCACTTAACTGCAGACAATATTTTAATGACAAATGCAATATAAGAACAAAATGCAGAGCTGTTTTATTATAACCATAGTTCAGTTACTGCTGAAGTCTGTGCAGATGCTTCTGTGACCTTTACTGGGTGCTGGCTGATAACCTCTGTAAAGTGCAATACAGTATTTTGTCACCATTGTGACCGTTGAGAAGATCATTTCATGCCATGGTGGAAGTATTCCAGGTCAAAAGCAAGTGTATTCACACATACAAATTCAAGTGCCATTCATTCCTTTTGCATGGTTGTTTTATATGATTCGTTTGTGACCTGTTGAGAAAGTCACATAAGCATTACACATGCCATGCATACACACACAGATACACATGAATTTTAGATCCTACATTCCTCCCCTCTGTATTTATCCTTTTCCTCCATTGCACACTTAAGATAGGAGACTCCATTCTAAAAGGACTGTCAGTATGAGGCTTCAGTTCTGCCTCTATGGCTGGGGTAAGATAGAGCTGGAAATTAGTAAAATCATGCAGGTATTCTCTTATAAGCAGGAGCCCACAGCTACTATCAGTATGAATTTTGCAGGGTAAGAACAAAATAGCCAAGAAATGTTCTTCACTGGAAGCACTACAGATGAATGTGCCAGAAAAGTTGATTAGATTTTTAGATTAAAAAAATAATGCCATTTTTTAGATCAAACTCAACCCATCGCAAGTCCCAGAGCATTGTCAACCGTAAGCAGAGTCTCTCTAATCTTCCTGTACTCTAATAAGAGTAGGGCTTTAGGGGTTTTATTTTATTACCTGTAAAATACACAGTCTGTGGAAGCCCACATAAAAATCAGATGCTATTAACTTTGAGAGCTTTGGGTTCAGACCCAAAATATTGTAAGTCATCTTGTTCCATTTTTCTCAAAGTCTATACATCCATCCATTTTATTCATCAAGAAAGAAAATGACATACACACTTTATGATTCTCCTTCCTCCTTTATATAAGTAAGGCATGGAGGGGGAAAAAGAGGCAGATTTGCTTTTGTTGGTTTTCTTTTAGACAGAACAATGTGATGGTGAAGATCTCTTAAAAAAATGAAAGGTATTTTATTTTACCATGTATAGGGTAAAGTTTTCCTTTTTTAGATGACAAATTGTCTATAATGTTCCAGTAAGAATCTGGTTTTGGATGGCTCTGTTGCTGATGAGTGCTACTGGCAACAGAATCTTTCTAACACTCAAATGCAAGTTTATTAAAAGAATAATGGGAACAGATGTTTTCAATTCATAAAATGTAGCAAGTAAATGGTACATCCACTTGCTATTTCAATTCCTTTGAAATTTAGTGAACTCATTTAGGGCTAGGTTTTCAAAAGAGCTTAGCCCACTGTTGGCTCATTGTTCTCAGTATAAACTGATGGATGATGAATGTGTTTGAAAACCACAGCATTTCATGCCTAAAGGGGAGCTGCTAACTACTGATGCTTCTAAAAATCTGGCCCATGTTCCTGATGAGTGAATGCTGATCATCATAGAGGATTCATACATGCAGTCTCTGAGTAATACCCTGAATTTGTCCATGATTGTATATATGATGACTTTTTAATTTACTGTTGCACTAGGCATTTTAATTCAAATTTTGCTAATACTGTAGGATTAACTGTAGATTATGATTCTAGCATTTACTGTCATACAAACAGAAGAACCAGTTCTTTTGCTTCTACAGTCTCTTTCATCCTTCTCAGCCTGATGTGCAGTAATGTGTACTCAAAACAGGCCTGAGGTTTTGATGAGGTTTCTTGTTTAAACTGATGCAATTGCTTGGGGAAAGGGAGATGTTGGAAATTAATAAAAGAAGAGACTGGCATATTTTTATCTTCTGATGACACATTTTCATGGGGCTGAAATGATTTACCAAACCCGGTGATTTGAATGGGCTCTTGCCAGCATTGCACACTGAGCAGTTCTGGTTTTGCTTTTATTCCTCTGTGGTAGGATGGGTTGCATCTCCTTTACTTTTGCACTCTTAACTCAAACACATACTTGAGAAAACGTACTAGGAGGTTACATTAAAACCTTTGTAAAGGGTGAAGTATAAATAATACATGCAACAGGACTGAGATGTTATGTTGGTCTTTGCTAGAGGAAATAGCAGGAGGCCAGCGCTGTTGCTATTGCCAGTACTGAAAAAAGCTCTGTAGCAAGCTGAAATCACTCTTATTGAAAGATAACCTCTCCAGAGATCTTCTCCACTCCCAAACTGCAGATGTGCTGGAAACACAAATTTGCATCGTTGTGTTTGCACTTATTTCACTGTGTAGCAACTTCAGATTGTCATGGCATGCAGCCTGTTTGCATTAGTGACTTTCTGTTGAATTCATCTGTATTCCTTCAAGTCCCTCATTTGTTGCATTTTTGTGGAGTGCTTGATATTTCTAATGGCTTTGTGTTGCTATCTAAAATTTGTTTCTTTCTTTTTCCTTCCAGCTGATATTATTTCTACAGTTGAGTTCAACCACACTGGAGAACTGCTGGCTACTGGTGACAAGGGGGGTCGGGTTGTTATATTCCAAAGGGAACCTGAGGTATGTGAGCTTCCAATGTAGTCCTTAACTTGCTAAAACCTGGCTTTATTTTTAATACTTTGATTGGATCTAACTAACAGACCTGTTTATGATCTCAAGATTCAGTAAGACAAAATATCACCACTTCAGAGAGGAAGTGAATGTGGGTAAGGACCTTTTACTTGGAAGTTTGTTGACCCAAACAAACATTGCATTAAAGCTCTAAAATTCTAAGCTAAGAACAAAGAAGGTTGATTTTGTTTTACTACTACATCATTTGAATAGCTTTTGCCTGTTTGATGGAGCCATTCCATTTAAAACAATGCCTTTGCTGTAGTATCTTTGTTTCACATTTTCAGTATCTCTTGTAGAAAGCTTTTCTGAATAATTGACGTTTCTTCGAATATGCTGCCTTTTTTATTAAATGTTGCTTCAATACTTAGAGGAAATTTCATTCCTGTGGACACAAATCTGTCAATATCACTTTTCTGATGAGAGATTAAAATAAACTTTCAATATTTTTATATTTATAAGGCTGCCTATGCACCTTTCCTAAGAGATGGAGATGTATTGCCATCATAAACCGTATGTTTTTGTTGTTTTTATTCTCTGTAGAGTAAAAATGAGCCTTACAATCAGGGGGAGTACAATGTTTACAGCACTTTCCAGAGCCATGAACCCGAATTTGATTATTTGAAGAGCTTGGAGATAGAAGAAAAAATAAACAAGATCAAGTGGTTACCACAGCAAAATGCAGCGCACTCACTTTTATCAACAAATGGTAAGATAGATGAAAGAATGTAGGACATATCAGCCTATTTGCTCTTGTGCATTTTAGTGCTGACTGTATGTATTTGTTCATTTTAATCTAGTGGTTTAGTAATTCCCTCTTACAGAGTTTACCAAGACTGTCATACTGACTCTTATATCTGTTATTTATGTATTTTATTCATAGCCATAGGGTTTTTCCTAGTGATTATCCATAGACATTCAGTGAGCTATCAATTTTTGTTACTAACATGCAGTGCTATCCTGAAGTACATTTTGTGACAAGGGCATTTGCCTTACTCAGCAGCTGTGTTTCACAGGGGATTTAGAGTTTTGTCTGCTGCATTTGTCGTAACTTTTATTCTTTGTAGATGTGGAAATGAATGTAGATAAGAGATTAATTTCTCTTTTTTTTTCATTCATTATCATTAGAATGGTTGAGTTCTAAGGAGTTACACAAGTCTTTGGAAGGCAGTAGTAACAATGCTAAGATATTGATCCTGACTCATCTATCTAGCATGCTTAAGGCCTAGTGATTAAAAAATGCAGTAATATTGCTGAGAGGGGATATGCAGATGTGACATAGCGGGAGGAAACTGAATGGAGCCCAACATGTTCAAGTGTCAGTTAGGAAACATTTTGAACATATTGACACCCACAACCTTTATCATTGCTGATGAAAATAGTATTTTAAAATTTAAATGTTGGATATCATTTTTAACAGAAGAGACTTTTCTTGTGAAGTTTGAGCATAATATGAAACTGCTGGTATAGAAGTAGTGTAATCTCACTTTGTGAATTGATGCCTTAGAGCAAACTGATTGCTTCTAGTTAAAATATATATCAAGAACTAATATTTACATTAATAATTTGTAAATAATTTTATGTTTTATATTCTGTTTTCCTTAACAGACTTGTTAAAGGAAACTTTAACTTCAAGTTGTCTTTTGACTTTCAGGGGACACTGCTACAATATTTGAAATGAAACATATCTGTTATAGCTACGTGATTTGTGCTAATTGAAAGATTAGCCAGCTACTTATGAAGTTTGGGAGTTTACTGCTGCACATTTCCCTTGGTCAAAATATCTGTTCTACTTATGACAACTTCAAGAACATCTTATTACAAGTACATGATACAAAATTAATGGAATCATAGAATAGTTAGGGTTGGAAAGGACCTCAAGATCATCTAGTTCCAAACCCCCTGCCATGGGCAGGGACACCTCACACTAAACCATCCCACCAAAGGCTCTGTCCAGCCTGGCCTTGAACACTGCCAGGGATGGAGCATTCACAGCTTCCCTGGGCAACCCATTCCAGTGCCTCACCACCCTCACAGTAAAGAACTTCCTCCTTATATCCAAGCTATCCTCCTTACATCCAAGCTATCTAAACTCCCCCCGTTTAAGTTTTAACCCATTACCCCTATAATAGTGCAGATTATTAAAAGTAAACCTCTTCCTTTTAATTTTAAAGTTTGTTTTTGGAAACTGAGAAATACAGGAGGAGAGAAACAAAGACATAATCACTCTTAGTGTTGCTATGGCTTAATCCAGTTGCAGCCAACACTGTGCAAGCCTAAAACCTTGCAAAATACTTTGGTCTCTGTTTTTCCCCTTTCTTAATTCTGGAGCATCCCAGCAGACGTCTTTACGGTGAGGAAAACAAAAGTGGTGCCACTGGCAGAGCCTTTGGATTTGGGTTTGAATCACAAAACATTTTTGTGTGCCAAGGAGGATTCCTGTCTTCCTAACACAGCAGGGTTGAAGTCTAAAGATTCTCCTCTTGGTGTACTCTTAAAGATAGCTTTAAATTTAGGATACAGAAGGCCCATGCTGAATTCCTTGATGTGTCACAGAATACTCCTGAGAAGTCATCGACAATGTATATCAATTCCATGCCTATAAAAAAGGATAATAGTATTTTCCTTAACTTGTAGAGAATGAAGGCATTGCCATCACACATGCTAATACTGGACAGGTTGTAGAAATATCTTCAGTACTGGTTTCTATTTACTAATTTCAGAGCTTCATATTTTAATGCAGTTCCTGATATTTTGCTCTCCTGTAGTTTAGGATCTAAAGCACAGTTTTGGTCAGAAAAATGAGAACTGTGAAACAGCATCTTTTCTTCCTGCTGTCACAGGTTTACATTTGCTGGAATAGGCACCCTCTGTTAGGGAACATGAGGGGAGAGTCCATCTGAATCTCACCCTCACTGTAGGAGAGTTGACAGGTCTTCACCTGCCCAAATCTGTTGCCGTCCTTCTAAAAGGAGAACTTTTGCTGAGGCTGTTTCTGGACAGGTCATGTCTCTCAGAGGGGATTTTGGTTTCTTTCCAGTTCATGCATTACCAGCAAGTCATCAGCTAAGCTTTGACTGCAACAGAAAGAAACCACTGTAGGTTTCAAATCCCACTGTGGATTTGCACTGCTTGCAGCTAGCAAATTTCTGATTTGCACTGTAAACTGACCTGATTTTGTAGTATAATAATAAATTATTAGGATTCATTGGTATCTTTTGTGGCAGAATATATTTGGGCCACTTTCAGTGTGAGCTGCAATGGGGTAGATCAGAATTTGGCCTGTACAGATTCTTTCATCTGAGGATTTGATACTCCTTACAAGACATTAATTAATTTAAACTTCACAACACCCTTGAGACTGAAAGAATACTGATCCTTAGAGATGGTTCTATATTTTGCAAAATATAAGCATGCTCAGAATTTCTAGGGAGTATTTAAAGTGCAGAGGCAGATGAAAGAGAAGAAAACCAACACATGCAATACCCTCAATCACTAATGAAATAGTTCTCACTCAGGAAAGGGAAGGGTTTATCGATAGCGGTCAAGTCCAACAATGTGTTTTTTCTTATAATTAATCTTACAATTGCTGTATTTATACATTTTAGAATAGGTAAACAGGAATACACTGTTTACATGTAACAAAAATCCCCCTAAATGCCAGCCGATATGTGTTTTTATCCATGAATTAAAATGACTGGTACAAATGGAATGTATTGAATGTTTAAATGGAGCATTTCAGTTGTGGATTGAACTGATCTCTTGTTCTGTAGATTGATCAATTGTAATGTTTTTGTTGCTTGAAAATTAATGTATTGATATTGTGAGTAGGTGCATAATAGTGAAAGCCGTCAGAGTACCAGAGGGATTGATTTTGAAACAGAAAAAGGTCAAAGTTAAAGTTGCCATAGAAGTGCAAAGTGGCTCATGTATTCATATGTCCTGCCTTTAAAATGATTTGTATTAGCATTTGAAAGAAGCATTTGGATCAGCTACACTGGGAAAATAATTATTCTCTGCTGTGTACTTGGGTAAAGAGGGAAAAAGAAAGTGGGAGAAAACCAGACATGATGCAGAAACTGAGGCTAATGAAGGCTGTGGCGGCAGCTGAAGTGCAGAAGCTGTGGCTACCCCATGAACAGATGAGTTAAACAGCCATTAGAAGTTTGGGACACATTTGTTTCACGACAAGACTTGGCTTTGATTTTTTCAGTCTAGGGAGTGTTAGGGTTGGCAGGTTGGGTGCATGTCCAGAGTAGGAGTGAATGATCAGCATTAGGGAGATCTGCATTTCAGCTACTACAAAACCAAGGACAAAGTCCATCTGAAATGTTTAAAACTTCTTTTTGTTGGCTTTACAGGCTCTTTGCTAAATAGAGGCATCCTTATACTATGTTTCACCCATCATGAAAAAGGGAGAGTTTAGATTTAATTCCATTCCATGTAAGATTAGTGTATTTTTCTCCCAACTTCTCTTTCTTACCCCTACAATGCAATTCTCTCAGTTTGGTTTTTTCCTTCAGTTCTCAACTGCTTTCCCTTAGGAGGGAGAAATATCTCGTTTTTCACACAACCTTTTATTTGCTGGAGCTCCTGATGTTACCCCAATTAGTCACTGCCTATTCCCACAACAGGCTAGACAGGTATCTGTGGTTTATCTGTCTACTCCATGCTCTTCTCATGCTGTTCATAAGTAACCTACCAGACTGGCTTTAATATCAAGATTATTTCCATGCAAATTGTCAGTCTGAGCTTCAGGAGTGAGCATTGAGAGGTTTTTGTCCGTTTCACCTGTAAACTGCCAAGTTGGATACACGAACGGCTTTTGCTCTACATGGTCTGTCAGCTGCCAGGAGCCTCCGACTCAGTTTGAGGGTATAGAATGTGCTCTATGAGTATTTTTTTCTGTTGGCAACATTTTCTGGATGTGCAAACCTAAGTGATCCAGATCCTGTTTAGCACAGGACTTGTCTAAACTAAGGTGCAGACTCTGCTTTAGGGAATACATTGTGAAAGGTGAGTAACCACATTCAGAGTTCCTGTGCTGACAGTTGTTTTTCTTCTCTTTTGAAGATAAAACAATCAAATTATGGAAAATTACTGAAAGAGATAAGAGACCAGAGGGGTACAACTTAAAAGATGAAGAAGGGAAACTTAAAGATCTTTCTACAGTAACGTCACTGCAGGTAAGCAGCTGTCTTTGCCCCAAATCCAGTTGTTTCTGTACAAACGTGGCAGTCATGGATGCTAACTGAGTAAAACATTTAAATAGGTACTTAATGCTAATATATGATTATTCTCATTGAAGTTTTAGCTTACTGATCTTGAATCTGTTCCACATTTTCAGGTCACAAATGCTTTATGATATAGTGACTGAAACAAATATGTGTAGAGAGATTGTCAGTTTTATTCTTCCTGACAATATTATCTCAGCATGAATTAATGTGCTTGCACACAAGATTCTTCAGCCTGGTGTGCTGGAAGCATTCTACCTGCAATTAAACAGTATTCTTGCCTCATTCAGAGCAAATGACTTAAAGGCAGTACCCCAAATTCCAGTCACATCCTTATTTCAGTAGTATAAAGGAATTTTCTCCTATTTGAGGTTTGCAGTAGTCTACTCCAGTGAACACGAGGTTCCACATTGCTGAACAGATCACACAATCATCAAATGGTTTGGGTTAGAAATGACCTTAAAGCTAATTTAGTTACAGCCCCCTGCCATAGACAGGGACACCTTCCACTAGACCAGGTTGCTCCAAACTCCGTCTAACCTGGCCTTGAACACTGCCAGGGATGGGGCAGCCACAGCTTCTCTGGGCAACCTGTGCCAGAGCCTCAGCACCCTCATAGTGAAGATTTTTTTCCTAATATCTGATCTGAATCTCCCCTCATGCATTCTCAGATTTAGTCATGGAACTCGTGTAAGTGTATATGATCATAGAATCATTTTGGTTGGAAAAGACCTTTGAGGTCCAGCTGTAAACCTGACACTGCCAGCTTCACCTCTAAACTATGTTCCTGAGTGCCACATGCTTTTAAATGCCACCAGGGATGGTGACTCCACCACTATTCTGGGCAGCCTGATCCAATGCTGCCCAGTGAAGTGATTTTTCCTAATAGCCAACCTAAACTTCACCTGGTGCAACTTGTGACCATTCCTTCTTGTCCTATTGTTTGTTACTTGGCAGAAGAGACCAACACCCGCATGATAACGTAATAGCTTATTTTCTCTCGGACTTTAATGGCTGAATTCACTCAGGTGTTTTGGCGAAGAAATTCGCTAAAGGTTAGAACCCAAAGGCTACATTGTATAAATGCTAGTATTTCCTTATTATTAAAACCAAACAACTAAACCCCATCTCCAATACTAGCCAGTATTATCTATTGTGAAAAAAAGCCTCCAAAGTGTAAAGATGCCTACATCCATGGAATATTTATCTGTTCTGTATGATTGGGCAGACAGTACAATTCCAGATTGTGTACAGTCTGAGAATTCAAGGGCTGAGGGAACCATTGTTTTGTTCCTTTAGTGGCAAGCTAAACTAAAAGCTTTAACTTCTCTGTGTTCCTCTTTATCTTGTGGACTGATACATGATAGGTCGTTTCTGTTGCATGTTCAGCAACATCGTATAGTCTCAGTCATGGACTGCAGCCTTACAGTGCTTACTGCTTTACCAATAGGTAATAAATTGACAGTTTCTAGTTACTGAAGCAAGATATTGCAGTGAGACAGAGAGAAATAATGAGGGTACAATGATGAGTGATAGTGTGTGGTCTTTTTTCCAGGAGTATGTGTTTATGCACAGGGTGTCAATTCACTTGTTGGCTTTGTTATCCAAGGCTTCATTTATTATGCTTTGCTGAGATTATAACCTTTACACCACTTTTCTGAGAAAGAGACATCAGGTACCAGCAGAAATGCTCTGGGTGATTTACAACTAACAGCAAACTCTTTAGCAGAAGCAACATACTAGGACATTACTGCTTGTCCAAGCCAGAGCCTCCCACCTATGTGAGAGAGTAGCTCCTGCTGTGAGACAGGGCTGTTGTGCGGCAGCTGCCAGTGCCTCCCTTCCCACCATCCAGGCTTCCCATTGCTCTGCCTGGCTTTCCATGGCTCTCCTGTCTCTCCCTTTCTCCTTGGAGGGATGGTCTTGCCCAGTAGTCTATCCATAGAGAAATACAGTGTGTGTACACTGTCAAGAAGTTTTCTAATGTCACAGTTTTGAATGCTTGCTCACCATTGAAACTCTCATCATTTTAGCAAAAAAATTACTGAAAATCTCACTCCTTTCCTGGTTTGTGTTTCAATTTTTTTGGCAGGTGCCTGTGTTGAAACCTATGGATTTGATGGTAGAAGTCACTCCCCGGAGAATCTTTGCTAATGGTCACACCTATCATGTCAACTCAATATCTGTCAACAGTGACTGTGAGACGTACATGTCAGCGGATGATCTCAGGATTAACCTCTGGCATTTAGCAATCACAGATAGGAGCTTCAGTATCCTTTATTGTGGTTCCTTGGTCATTGTTGGTAGTATTTTTCTGCAGTTTTTAAAATACACCTTTACTTATCAGAATCCATGCAGTATTTGTAACAGAAATTGCTCAGGTGCCATGAGAAAGCTCAGAGGTTGCAAAAATCAAGGAAATTTATGTGAAGAAATAACAGTATTCTAGTTGATTAATGATAAGTAAACAGGAAACTGATGCCAGCTGAATGGTAACTATTCACCTGACTAGAAGACTGTATTGTTATTTCCTGAAGACATTTCACACTAATCTGCTCCACCTTTTTTTGCTGCAAGGTCAGTCCTTACTCTGACTTATACCCCTTGTTCTCCATCATCCTGCTCCACAGAACCTAATGTGTGAGATGAGCACAGTTTGGAGGTAAGGCTCAGCTGCTCTGTGTGAGTTGCTGTGTCTGTGATTAATGCAGTTACTGCTGTATCAAGTGCTGGCATCATCCTGAAAGCTGTCTTGTGGGATCATTCCAGTCATTGGTGAGTCTGCCTCTTGCATTGCACCAGGGTGGCTTGGAGGAGAAGCAAAAGAAAATGTAGCCAAGAAAAGTGATTCTCTGTGTTTTGGAGAACATTAAGGGATCAGAAAGAAGAGAAACAGGTTATGGGGACAGCTCAGAATGCTGTGTTCCTTTGGTGGTTACTTTTTAGGTATTTCAAAAGGAGTTAGAAGAATATTTCTGTGTAGATTTGTTTGAGGGACTATTAGACATCAAAATGAAGTTGTCCTGCCAGGGGGAAATTCCTAAAAGATAGCTCCAGTGTGATGGGGTGTTCTCCCTGTTTCTGGTGATTGTATTTATTTATTCCTTCATAGGCTGTATCATCTGTGGAGCTTAACCCATGCTTTGTTAGTGTCCCAGGGAACATTTTCATTAAATCAAACAACTCTTAATATCTTAAACTACCTTTGCAAGGTCAAGTGTCAGTGCCTTTACTCTGGGGGTTGTAGGGAGTAGCTCCTCAGTTTGGTTCCACATTCATATTCTTTTTCTGCCTTTGTCCCTGTCTAGATAGGCAAGCTGGATGGTACCCTCTTTGATATGACTGCTCATAAAGCATGAATTTATGTGGGGTTCTTCAAAGTCCGACTTATGTCTGCCTTCAATACCCAAGCAACTGTACTTCTGCTCTTTAGTGAGAGAACACAGAGTGGGAAAATGGTTTGCCAGCATGCCTGTATGGAGCAGCAGCGTGGCTCCTGACAGTGTCCTCCTCACTGTAGCTTCACCTTCCAGTCTTGTCTCTGTCCTGGGCACTTTTATACATAACTACTGTGTCTTCTCCTCTAGTGTGTATCCTCCTCTTTCCTCTAAAGCAGAGCAGTGAGTCAGACCAAGCGCAGCAATCTCCGTATGTCTGTGTGTGATACCAGATCACATTCCAAAATACTTATGCAAGATAAGCCTTTGCTTTTGGCCCTCCCTTTTGTGTTAAAAGCTGTTTTATAAAATATGGATTGCCAGGGGAAAAGTCTCTGACAAGTTTTAAAAAATCAAATAGTTATTGTAGTTCATGAGGACAACGTGAGTTTTTGTTGTCATTTGCTGCGCTAAGAGCTTTCTGACAGAAATATCATACCCAAATTAATCATTAAACCCAAAATGTGTATAAGTCCTTGAAAAGAAAAGGCTAGCTATGGGAGCATTGGAGCAATCAGTACAAAATATTGTGATTATGGTAGTATAGTATATTATATAATATAGTATATATTATAATATACTATAGTATATTATAGTATAATGTCCTTGTCATTTATGCAGAGGTTTTTATCTTCTCATCCTGTATATATGTTGACAGTTTATCCTGGGTTCAGGACAGAAAGTTAAGATGCTGGTAGATAGATGAATTTGTCTACTATTTTGAGGATGAAAAAGTTGAGGGAGAAATCGCTTATGAAAACTATAAATTTCATAGCCCAGATTAACATTTCATTTGCTTTTCGTATGAAAACACTTGTATGCTGGCTTCAGAAGCGCTTGGTCTCCAATGATGTTTCCAATTCTAGCAATACACTAGGAAAGAGCTGAAAAACAGACTTAGTCTTACGATCATAACTCCTACCATATGTATGTCTTGATGGAACAGCATGGGTAGCAAAATTATTTGAGATTGAATAACTGTGTAGGCTGTTACTGTTTCTGCTCCTGCATTTTCCACTGTGATCTGCTTCAAGCATTAGCACACTGTGATCATCAAATGTTTACTGATAAAAAGTGTTTTAGAGTTTCTGACTAAATCATTGATTTAACTCTTAAAACATGCATTTTATAGTAGGACACTCAATTTCTGAGTATGAGTGATGATGAAGGGGAGATTAAACGGGTATTTCTGAATTTTAGGGTAGGATTCTTTTCCTGTATCTGAGACAGTGGCTTTGGGATACTTACATGGGTAACTTCGAAATAACTGGATTTGTCCTGGATTGGCATCAGATATTGCTGCTTCTTTTAGATACACATGAACGGACATCTGGGAGGACCGTGATAAGAGAGTCCAGGTGATAGGAGAACACCTAAGTAAGGGATGATCAGTGCTAGGGGCAAACAGTGCTTGTGAAGTTGGCCATGGTGGCAGGACATTGATTTTTGTGGCTGAATACTGTTGTGTACCCATTATGTACTCAAGAGAGTAGACTGAGTTAAGTAGGTGGTATCCACTTCTGTTTCAGACAATATCTGTACTCTATCTGTACTCAGTTGTCCAAACAGATCATCAGGCAGATTACTTTTACTTAATCCTTTGATAAATAGAATATAGGTGATAAACAAAGTTGGGTGTTCCAAGAGAATATGAAGTGGTTACAGAATATTGCTCATAATATTGCAGTGTGCGCTTGCAGCCCAGAAAGCCAACCGTATCCTGGGCTGCATCAAAAAGAGCGTGACCAGCAGGTTGAAGGAGGTGATCCTGCCCCTCTACTGTGCTCTTGTGAGACCTCACCTGGAGTATTGTGTGCAGTTCTGGTGTCCTCAACATAAAAAGGACATGGAACTGCTGGAACAAGTGCAGAGGAGGGCCACGAGGATGATCAGGGGACTGGAGCACCTCCTGTATGAAGACAGGCTGAGAAAGTTGGGGCTGTTGAGCCTGGAGAAGAGAAGGCTGCGTGGAGACCTCATAGCAGCCTTCCAGTATCTGAAGAGGACCTGTAGGAATGCTGGGGATGGACTCTTCATCAGGGACTGTGGTGACAGACAAGGGGTAATGGGTTAAAACTTAAACAGGAGAAGTTTAGATTGGATATGAGGAGGAAATTCTTTCCTGTTAGGGTGGTGAGACACTGGAATGGGTTGCCCAGGGAGGTTGTGAGTGCTCTATCCCTGGCGGTGTTTAAGGCCAGGTTGGATGAAGCCTTGTGTGGGATGATTTAGTGTGAGGTGTCCCTGTCCATGGCAGGGGGGTTGGAACTAGATGATCTTGAGGTCCTTTCCAACCCTAACTATTCTATGATTCTATGATTCTATATTGGGGAATTAACTGGGAGACTGAAGTAACTTGATGAAAGGAATGAGCAGTTAAACTTGCATCAGTCTTTCCAGAAGTATCTTTTTGTCTATATAGAGCCATCTAAGTCCTTGTAAAAATTGCAGGGGCATGTTTTCCACTAGATTTCAACATCTGTCCCATAAGGAAACTGCATTTCTGCCCTATAGAATACCCAGTTAAATAAAACTCTCCTGGAAGTAGGTGAGCTTCTGGTAAAGACATTGGGTGTGCTGGTTGCAATTATGACACACTAAGATGAAAATTTTCTGCCAAGCAAATATTTTCAATTATAAATGAATGTTGCTGGGCTTGGTGCCTTCTGCAGCTTAAGGGGACAGGCAGAAGGAGGCTCAGGCAGTTCTAAAAATGCTTGCTTCACATCTTTTTGATAGATGCAATATGGAAATGAAGCATTTGCTGGTTTACATGTAAGGCTTGATTCCTTGAAATACATGTTTAAAACAATAAATATAAACCATTTTGGGTTGAAGTGGTGTTTGTTAATAAGGGATCTGGCAGTGATGCGAATTTGTCTTTCTATTTTCCCTCAGAGGCAGCACTGCTACATATAATGAACTACAATCTGTTTACCCAAGAGGCTGGCTGTGACAATGACACAAACAACAAACACAGTGGTAGAGCTTCTGGACATTTCAGCTCATGTTTGAACATCTTTACAAATTGCATAGGAAAGGCTGGAGAAAGAATGGAATAGCAGTGGTATCTTAGGGTGTTTTTCAAGTAAAGTACTTTGTCTTGTTGAATTTGATTTGAGAACAGTTGGGTTATAATCATTATTTTAGCAGTTTTACAAATCACTGAAAATCGTTCATTTCTTTGAAGACAAAAAGACAAAGTAATGCAGATTTTACTTTCATTCTCTTCCTGTCTCCTTTTGAAAACATTTTAAATCAGCTCTGCAGAGTTTGACCAGAATACTTGCCTTGGGTAAAGCCTTAGGCAAATAAAATACAATTAGTGGTTTCCTGGTTTGCTTTTGTATTAGCATAAACAGTAACTGGGGTAAAAAACCAGACAAGTGAGTTTTACGCTGTGGCTTTGTGAATTTTCATGAGGAATATGCAAGACTTCTCTACATTGCTTCCCACTTGCAAGCAGATTTACTCAGTATCATTTGAGCAGGATGAGATGAGAGAAAAGGAAGGAGGAAAGAAGGTCAGCTGGTAAATAATTGCACATATGAGGCTTTTCTTTGCTAACAGGTTTAATGTTATTGGTTGTGTGGCAGAGAATGAGTTGAAGTCCTTAATTATGGATTATATTCTTCACTGGAAAAGAACTGAGGTAAATGTTACTGTATTTGTTAATGTTTGACCTGAATGACTTAGTGTTGCCCATAGCTTAAGCCTTTAGGTAGGTCATCTTGAGTGTAGTGAATGAGAAAACAGGACTGCTGGAAGCATACTGGTAAGATTTACTTCACATCAGCAGCAATCTTTGGACAATCTAGCTGTACTAAATATTCTTTATGAGAATGTATTTGGATTGCTCACAGAACTGTGTAGCTCATAGCACTTGAACTCCCTTCATTTCCTGGTAGCACACTGTTTCACTCCGGAGGCTGTCATGGCATTGCTATGGAAACAGCATCACCATTTCCAGCATGTACTCATCTTGAGACTCATCTTTGCTAAAATACTCATTTCTCAGTCAGATCAATATAGTCCAGGGTTATCCTGTTTTAATAAAAATTTCTTTCTTCCATGTCCCATAAGGGTTAAGCTAATTAGCAAATCACCGTAGGGCCTTCTTACAGTGTAATGTATTCCAGTATTTGAAGCATATCATGGATAGTCAGATCGTTAGGCGTCATATCTTGGGGAAATTACTAGCTGAGAAGTAATCAACAAAAAAGAAAAGAAATAGACAAAAACCCCACCCCTCGTGGTGCAGTGATGGAGACCAGGTCAGTGCAGCCCACTGCGCACCTGCATATAGGACGTATATGGTGCTGTAGGAGCAGCCCGCAGGCTAGGGATGATAGCTAGCCTTCAAAATTCCTGTTACCTGCTGCAGTGCTAAGCATTTGAATGCTAAACTGCAAGCAAATCTGCAGTGTTCTCTTGGCATTTGTGGAGCTGTAATCTGGCAAGTTTATTCCCTTGAGTGTGATAAGGTTATTTCTATAAAAAAATTCCTCAGCCAGGATGACTGTGCACAAGCTGTGTGTGTGCGTAGGGATGCGTTGCTGTGCTCTCCACAAAGTGCCTTTACTGTGTGAGAACCTGCTGCTGCCTCCTCCTGCAGCACTGTTCTCCTTAAGCATACACTTTCTGTTTGGGGAGATGGCAGACATTATTGCTCTTGGAAACTGTGTAATGCATTTTAGGAGTACCAGTTCTAGCAAGAAAGATACTGCCAACCTGTATCATGTATTTCTATATATTATACCATGGAGTCATATTCTGAGTTCCTACTAGCAATAGTTGAGTGGCTTTTCCCTCAAATTTGTGTTCTTCTTTTGTTCTCTGCTTCCCAGGGTCTCTCCTTCTCTCACATGCACTCTGTCTCTCCCTCCTTTAAAAGAGAATGAAGATGTCTGCAAAGCTAAAACCAGGTCTGTAAGTTAGAACTAGAGGATAGCAGAGGTACTATGCACCCTGCTTTTGTGTTCTGATGAGTTCTTTTAAAGTGTAAATACTGAGAAATGGTTGCTTTGCTTTTCTAATAAAAGCACTCCTACATCCTTCTGAGGGAAGAACACTATTTTCAACAAGCTGATTAGATTCTGGATTGATCATAGAATCATAGAATAGTTAGGGTTGGAAAGGACCTCAAGACCATGTTGTTCCAACCCCCCTGCCATGGGCAGGGACACCTCACACTAAACCATCTCACCCAAGGCTTCATCCAACCTGGCCTTGAACACCACCAGGGGTGGAGCATTCACAACCCCCCTGGGCAACCCATTCCAGTGCCTCACCACCCTAACAGGAAAGAATTTCCTCCTTATATCCGATCTAAACTTCCCCTGTTTGAGTTTGAACCCATTACCCCTTCTCCTGTCACTACAGTAATGATGCAATGCACTCTTTAGCCTCCACTTTTTTTCAGCAGGAGAATATTGGCCTTCTAGTAAAAATAAGAGTTGACAGTAGTAGAAATAAAGATTTTGACACCTAACTCAGGTCTAAGTGCTGCCAATTGGAAGCTTTCTGTGCCTTTTGATAAATGTTGAACTCTAATTTGAGGTGAACCACTAGAAAAGCTGACTAAGGGGCCTAGTGCCCTTTCTTCTGAAGCCAGGGGGAAGAACAGCGTGTAGGGGAAAAAGCATAAACAATAAGAAAAGAAATTATATTACATGAAACTTTGTGAGTATGCAGAATTCACGCCAAGTATCAATACTTAGGTTCTTTCCTGCATTTCCATTTCTCATCTGGTGATAATTACATTGTCATGATAGAGATCTTTCCTCCTCTGAAGTGCCTGACATACTCTAACTCAAATATTTTGCAGTAAAAATATTTTTAAATAATTGTAATAAAATGTTGAGGTTGGTCGCTCCAAGCCCCTCTTTGTACTCACTTAAACAAAGACTGTTAGAGCCAAATAGGTTTGCTAGAATTTGAGCCTGGAATCTGAATGTTGCATAGTGAGATCCCACTTTCCATTACTTCCATTCCATGTTCTCATTCTGTGTTAAAGAAAGTGGCTGAACAAATGCATCAAGTTTATAAATGGTTGCTTGAGTTGGGCTCTTCCATACAGTACTTTGGGGCTTGTTCAGTTAGTATTGCGGACTTGGAAAAGCAAGCATGACCGTACTATTTGATTTGGCTACAGCAGTTACTGAAGAGGAAACAAGGATGTTTTGCTACTATCACAGTGAAATACATATACATTATTTCTTGTCTGAATTGCTGATCCACCAGTTTATGGTATTCTCCTTTTGTTTTCATCTTGATGGCCTTACTCAGAAATAAACCCTTGATTGCATGAAAGTGAAAAACATTTTGTGTTTTTTTTTTTAGTTATGGGAAGACTTCCTTATTGTGCTGAGAAGTTCATAAATAATGGTATCCAAAATAAACCCCACTGGAAATCAAGATACAGATTTATAGTCTGATGGGTTTAGAATAGCTTGAATTTTCAAATACCAAGTTTATGCATCATCCTAAGAGATCCAAGAGCTAGGAAGGTGACTGGATCTTTGTTAGCTAGCATAAGAGTTAAAGTAAATTCAATCAGTATTTTTGGCAACCAGAAAGGTAGAGTGAAGTCTATTTTGGCATATTTTGTATTTTTTTTCACATATCAATTTGCATTTACTTTATAAGACATTGGTAACTTTAAGCCTCAAACTGTGATGGTTTTGACAAAGACCAGTAACCACTTTATGTTAAAATATTCAGTACAGGCAACACTTTACCTATGTGTACAAGAAAGTTAGGCAGTGTTCTAATGCCAAAATCGTGTATGCACTGTAAAAGAGTATTTTAATATACATTAAACTGGAGAAAGATAGCTCTTAACAGAATAAAACCCAGTCTTCATTTTTATGGAGCTGTTAAGCAGTGTTCTTAGATATCAATGATCAAATAAAGCCCGATTTTTCTTTAAACTGTTTTAGATTCGGCAGGGGTCCACCCTAATTGGAGATGTTAATACTAGATAAATAATAATTAAGAGGAACATAAAAGGAGGAAGGAATTCTCTGAGTGCTAGACTGGGGATCACACTGGCTCTGTGGGTGTGTAATTAAACAATGCATCAGGCACCTGTTCTTTGTAACCACTGTGGTTAAATGTGGCATAATGTAAAGAATTTTAGGCTTTAAACAAAATGTCTCACGCGGCCACCAGAATCATGATTTTGGAAATGTGGTAGCCAGGAATGCCCTTGATGTGTGTTTATGCTGCCTGTTAGGGAGAATGCAGTAAGGATTCTTTTATTAAAATCACACAAGAAATGTTTCTAGTGTCAACTGAAGAATAAAATTAGTAAATAGGTAAATATGTGTAACTGGAAGTTGTCATCTTCTCTGGACTATATAGAATCCCAATAGTAAATGGAGCCTTTCATGAACTCTCAACAGACTCATTTGTAAGAAAAGTTATGTGTGTCCCTAATCCAAAGTGCCAAGAGAGAACTGCATTTCTAGGATCAGTTGAGTGACTTCGTAGACACTAATATAGGTGCAGCTTCTGCAAGAGGAATCGAGTTGGTGATTCTACTTCTGTTCAGGTAAAACCATGTCCAGTTTGGAAGCAACATTATTTCTGATGTGGTCATCATCTATTCTAGAATGTCATAATTGAGTAAACTTTTTTCAGAGGAGCAGTTTTGTGATTATATGTTGCCTTGTGCAAATTGCAGTCTTTAATTCAAATAATAATTATAGCAGTAAGGGTATGTGAGCAGAGACTGTAAGGACCTTAAGAGTGATTTGTTTTCAAGAAATATGGAGAAATCTCAGTATTTTTTAGGAGACTAAGTCCAGGTTTAGGGACATCTGAAAACTATGACTAAGTTTGCAAAAGTGGGTCTTTCAAGACTTTGGTTCGGTTTTGTTGTTTTCCAGAGGATATTTTATGTTTTTTGTCAGAAACAATTGCTTTTTAACTATTCTCATCACCTCACAGTGACTTCAATCTTGGGAATTTGACTTTAAGCCAGTCAGAGAGAACTGGATGATGGAACACATCTGATAGCCATAAGGAGCTATATCAGAGCTGGTTAAACAGTATTTTAGCATTGAATCACTCACTGAGACCCTCCTGCTCAAATGTGCGTTGCAGCAAAAGCAAACAATACATAGTTAGATTGTCAGATATTGGTGTCTTCAGGGCATGGGATAGTGCTATGGAAATATTCCCTATCTAGCCATCCTTCAAAAATAAATAAATTGGAAGAGTTGAGCCTGGCTGTGAAAAACTAATTACAGCTGAGGCCTTTGCATTCTTGGCAAAGACCAGTCTCTTCCTTTTGCTGCAGTTGCTTTTAAAGAAGTTAAATTAAGGTGATTTGAGCATAGCTATAGCCTTGGGATAATTACTGCATTGCAGATTTATTGTTTAATAAAAATATGAATTTGTTAATCAGAATGCATAATTCTGTTACTTATCACTCCTGTCCATACACAACCGGAATGAATAAGTATGTGATTACGTTATCCTTTAAATGGATTTCTTTAACTAACCCTCTGTCTTCTGTAATACATATGTCCCCTAATAGAGACCCATACCTATTATTTTGTTGCTACAGAGGTAAGGAAAAACATAGCCAGAGTCATTAAAATACTCTTGGCTTTGAAAACTGTATAGTGTGTTGCAAAAAGGAGAAAGAAAATTGGCTGAAGTTGCAGCAAATGATAAAGAATAGTGTGAAATCCTAAGCCTGTAAAAGCCATTTCAGAACTCTTTAATAGTACATTAAAGGGCACAACTGGGATTTCACTGTATTCATGTTTGTTGACTGATCTAGGCAATGCAACTATAGAAGATGCTTAGAATTTTAGAATAGGTGCAAAGATGTCTTTTCACAGATCTCCACAGAGCCAGTTGCTTTCCAATTTAATTGGAACTGTAGCAAACAAGTTTCTGTTTTGTACCAGCCATCCCCTTTAAAATATCATTATCTCAAGCTTTCTCAAGTTTATTGCTATCAAAGAGAAAAGGGGAACTTAGTAGAGCCGAAATTAATGTTAGTGTCACCAAGCAGATTTTCTTTTTCACCCTAGTGGTTTATTCCATTAGAATTTTCAGGTTTTATCCAGAATCTTAGGTTTCTTGGCAAAGAGGGACTTGGGAACTATAGTAAGCAGTATTAAATTACAGATAAAGGGTCACATCACAGAGCTGATACTCAGCTAAGTAGCTCTCATATTTTAGTGTAATGTGTCTGCAGTCAATGAAGTTATTTCTGTGGAAATGGGCAACAGGATTCAGGATTTATTGTCTTACTAATTTTATTTCTTCAGTCAATGAGTTTTATTCAGTATGGTGACAGTGTGGAAGCTTTTAAATTGCATGCTTCTGTTTCCCTCCGGATTAATTTCTCATTGAAGCATTTTAAAAATGAGCCAGGTGCAGGTGGTGTATCCAACTTGAAAAACATGTATTATGAATTTATTGAAAGTTAGACAAAAAAGCCATTTACACAGTTCTAGGTACAATTATATGAAAAGATAATGTATAAATAATTTAATCAGCTCTGCCAGAGGGGAGAATTCTCTTAAATGAGTCTAATTATTCTTGCTCCCATGTGAGTTTGGTCTTGAAATTAACCTTGCAAAGCACAATCTTTTGCAGAGAATTAGCATAAAAGATAAGAAAACAGAACTTGCTTTGCTCATTAGCTAAAATCTTTTTTTGTTTAAAGAGTATTCCATACAAGAATGAGATGTCATAAAAACGCTCACATGGTCATCTCAGGTATTGTAAAGCCTGTGATCTGTTTGAGACTTTAAAACCTGAGAATATGGAGCCTTTTTGTACTATCAAAGTAGGAAAGGCATTTCTTACTGCAGACATTTCTCTCTTTTCTGTTGTCATAATACACACTGACAAGGACTGCACTTTAGTAGTGCAATTCCATGTGAAATTGCCATAGTTAAGGAAGGTCACTTTTAGGGTCTTCAGAGTAAAAATGCTCTGTAAAAAAGGGCCATATTAACTTGGCCGTAACCAGTGTTCTAAAAGGACATCAAATAGGCAAAAAGCTGCGAATACTGCACCCCTTTGCTTTGCAGAATCGTCTTGGTGTTTCAAAGTTTTGGAATCTGTATTTCTCTGCAGTGCCTAGAGATCAAACTAATGGGCTTTTTTGTAAATCCTTTCACATAAATTAAGCAACTAGATAAGAAGTCCTGCCAAAAGGATTTAACCAGGTGTCATAAAACTTAATGTAGATGATTTGGAAAACTTTTAGTATGGAGTTTCTCCTGAAAACTGAATCTGTTCCTCATTTTCATTTCCATGTTGCTCATGTTCAGAGATTTCTTGACAGTGCAAGTTGCAGTCAGAAATGTGAGTATAAATTCTGAATGCAAGCCTTTATTAGTATTTTTCAAGTAGCTGTTCTTCAGGAGTATCTGGGTAGGTTTGAATATAGTTTTATTTGACTCTTTCCATAACAAGCATGCGGGGATGGGACAACATTATGCTCTAGAAGACACTTCTAACGAGCTTATTTCTGCAAAAAATCAGTCCTTTGTGACTTGAATTGTAACTTGAGTTAAAATATGGAATTATTCTACTCTGCTGGGGTACAAATACTGCTGTATTGGGGGTTTGCAAAAGGTATATGGAAGATTAAATTGCATCAGGAATGAAAAATCCCCACCAAAATGCTCCAAAGAGCCTGTACCCTCCAGCTAGAAGCTCTGTGTCTGCCTTTTAATAGGCAGATTTTCCTCAGCTGCATGGGATTTTAATAATTAGCGAGAAGAAAGTTCTTGATGGTATTACCTGTCAGTGCAAATGTTATTTGTTAAAAGAATTTTATCTCTTCTTTATGGGAAACAATTCCTGGCTACTTTTAAGATAGATTTTAGGAAGTTATACATGTTGTATTTCTCTGTACTACCAGGGACTGGATTCAGCAGACCAAGTTGATCCCTCTCAGTTCTCTTTTAAGCATCTCATTGATTTCAGAAAAGCAGGTTTGTGGATGATGAGATAATATTGCTCTAGTTTGTAATGTATCCTTGCCTTATTGTGTTGAAGTTGCACTCTTTCTGTGGAATCCTTGCTAGTATGTGATACATCGTGCCACTTACCATGCTACATAGAATAGTACTGCCTAAGAGAAGCTGGGCTAGGTGAATTAATAAGGCTCCTCTCTTAATAATTTATATGTACCTGAAGCTCTTCTGGCATTTATGTTCCAAATGTAACGTTAAGCATCCCTCAGTAGTTTGAGACAAACCATGATTAATTAATATGCAAATACATCAACTAAACATGACTTTGCAGCCTTTCAGTGATTGAGTAATGTACAAAAAAAAAAATGCAGATGTGCTTTTAGACATTCAGGTCTTCCTCTGTTGACTCATCCACTTAATTTTGCTCTCAGCTGTGTATATGCAGATAATGATTTCTTTGCTCTTCAAAATTTGAATGTGCATATGGTTGTCGCTAAAGCAGGCATGTGACTGTGTCTACAGATGAAATGCAGGCGTTCTGTTCTAAAAAAACAAGCCCAAAATTCCGTTCTTAAATAAATTACAATTTTCCAGTAGCTACTTCTAAATTCACTTTTCTGTAAGTAAATTAATGGTTGCAATGTGTATGAACAGGCCTACCAATGAGAAAGCTTCGACATTCAGAAAACATGTAGACAGGGCCCTTAGTGGCATGGTTTAGTGGTGGATTTGGGAGTCCAGGGATAATGGTTGGATTTGATGATCTTAACCTGGTTGATTCCATTATTGTAACTTGAATCATGTTAAATACTCTTTCTTAGCAGTATTTAACATGATTCAAGTTACAATAATGGAATCAACCAGGTTAAGATCATCAAATCCAACCATTATCCCTGGACTCCCAAATCCACCACTATTCTTTCCTTTCAATGTTCAATTCATTGTTCAAATGTTGCAGCTACTCCACAGGCAGTTTCTCTTATGTATTAGATTTATCTTCAACTTGCATACAGCAAAGTCTGTGATATTTACTGAATGTATGGCAGTAAAAGTAACTTCATAAATTTGACTAAGTACATTTCAAATAGGTTGATTCTCTTTTCAAGTAATATTTGCGTGATGGAGACTTAGGGCTTTCTTGCTGCTTTCTGGTTTTCTTCTACTGAGGAATGCAAAGTAATTCTGATGTTACAAAGATCAGAGTGAAATCTCTTAAAGTCACAATGAGTCTTTAAACTGGTCTGCATTCTAGGGAAAAACTCCAAAATATAAATGTAATAATAACAACAGAACCTCTCAAAACCAACTAAACAACTCAAAACCAGTGAATACATGCAGAAGTACTGTGAGTAAGGACGGGAAAGACCACTATATCAGAATCCAGAACTATTGCTCTTGCTGGCCCTTAAACTTACCTTTGCCAAGTCTTTACCACTTTATGCTTCAGTTTCATTATCTCTGAAATATTGACACTGATCCTGACTCTTTTGCTTTGAACTTTATGAATGGAAAATGTTTCCTAATACTACTTCTAATTTATTGCCAAGTGTCTTCAGTTGTGAATGAAACTTGAGATGGAAAGTCCAGGAGCTGCAGCTCTCATTCAGAAGTTTGGTATCTAAGTTCTGTCCCTTGATTCCTGTTCAGCCTTTGACAAATCGTTAGTCCCTGAGTGCTGAGGGACTCTGGTTCCTATCATTTGCCAGTTAAAAAAGTGTTACCTTGGTTCCTAAACACAGTTTAAGAGTATGAATGTTCATCTATGTGCTCCTCATGCTTTATAAGTTTTATGGTGTTAGAAGGCAGAAACAGAGAGCTAAATTTGGCATGAATCTGACTGAAGCTTTAGATATTAGACTGTGAGGAAACACAGGCCATCATGTACTGACAGTGCAATTACACTGTGCATAATTGTGAGGCCATTGCCCAAGAAGCACAGCTCCAGCATGCAGACCTCCTTGTTATCTACACCGTATAAATCTGTATTACTGACAAGACAGGAGGATGTACTGAGTATATCACTCTATCTCTGGGTGAGCTTGATCTTAGCGGTAGCTTGATTTTTATACTTCTTGTTTACCTAAAAAGGCCAAATTCTCTTTTGTGGCTAGTTCTAGTTGAGTAGCTATGTTGTAGCTGAGTAGCTAGAAAGCTACTAGCTGCTCTAGCTACTCTAGCTGAGTAGCTAGAAAGTTTATTGCCACTGCAGCCTCTTAAGCTATGACCATGTCTTTCTTCTTCCACTAACATCTCTTTTTCATCTAACTTAGGCTGTAATCTTCAAGTTAAGAAACCTCAGAAGTCCACAGAACTGTGTTAATGTTACTTAATCTTCTTGTGTGCTCTTGGTACTTGTTTTTCATATTACAAGCATTTACTTTGTGTTCGCACAGCATCTAACATAACTGTCTGTGAATTGGCCTTCCATGTAGAGCTAACGGGCCCCATAGCAGTTTTTACTTTTTCTGTACCTCATAATCCTGATATGAGAAAAAACACAGAAAAAAAAGCTGTCAGAAGCCTTTGCACTATCATAATGGCACCATTGAAACACCTTTGATGGAGATGTTTTATTGCAAATCAAAATCAAGCCATTTAAGTTGATACTTTTAGCAAATCACCAGCCGGGTGAGATTGTTGCCAGAGTTCCCAACTCCAGTGTGATGGCTAAAAAATCGCTGTTATAAAGTCCATGGAATTAAAAATAGAATTGGGCTGACATTGTACTACTAAGTAATTTTCAGGTGTGGATCAATACCTTGCATTAACAGATAGTAGACCCAAGGCAGCTTCAGGGAGCATACACTTTTCAGCAGTTTCTGCTTCTGTGGCTCAGAAGACTCAAATGCTCTTGCATTGACTCTCATTGCAGACAATGTAATTGCAACTCTCTGGGCTTTTAATGAAACCTGCACGTACATGCTTTTAGTGGAGCAGTGGGTGAATGCTGTTTGATAAAAAGCATTGACACTGTGGCTATTAGGAGTACTTAGAATATAAATAGTGGGCCATCTTTCTGCCTAAGGTAAAACTCTGGGATTTGAACAAAAGGCCAAATCCATTAACCTATTGACAACCCATTCCAGAAACCCTTGATTCTTGGACAACAGGTCTGAAAGACAAAGATTCAGAAGCCTGACCCTATCCAATGGTGTCCTTACTGTCATGGCATGCCTGTTGTAGAATTGTTGTTCAGCAATGGAAACATACAGTGTATCTTTAAGAAATGAGAAGAAAATAGTTAACTGGATGGTTATTTAAAGGTTAGAGCTTGCTTCTTTCTTTCATAATAAGATTGATGTAATCACAACATGATGTTTCCAAGCATGCTGATTCTGTCTGTGCTCCCTGATGTACATAACATGGAAGAAAACTGTAGCCATTTGGAATTATTTCCGTCAGCTGTAGAATGGTATAGGAGTGATATAAACCTCATGTAGATGATATAGGAATGATATAACCACCATGTAGGAAGTGTAAAACTGGTAGAACTTGATTTGTAACCATCAGAGTTCCTTCCTTGTAATGAAAATAGTGTGCACTAAATGACTAACAGCAGAAACCACTCAGAGAAATGCTTATATTAGAAGTATAGACCCTCAGCAAGACCACAGTAATCAATTACCCTAAACTGAAGCCCTGGCAGCTACTATGAATTGCTATTGATTTCATCTACCAGTCAGTGTATCTTTCTAGGGCTAGGCTGGAATGTAGGTGTGAGATGCAGGCAAAATTAGGAGCTGGAACAAACCTTGCTGGAAAACACAGGCAGCCACCAGGTTTGGGGAATGTATGTTATGCTGGAGTTTGTTTTTTTGAAAGTGCTTAAAAACCCAAGTCCCACACAGGGGTAAAAATGACGTGTGAGATCAGCATACATTGAAATGAGAAAGGTGAGAATTTGGGGTTTTTTTTGTGAAGTTACTATGGAAAATGATATCTGTCTTTCTAAAGAAAGCCTCTTTCCTCCATTGCAGTTGAATAAAGGGAGGGCAATTTTTTCTATACTCATCTGACTATAAAAATTATTTCCTTCTTGCAGTGGACCCATGTATATAAATGTTTCCAAAATAGTGCTATAAGATGCAGTCCCTTACATGCTGTAGCTTGTGAATTGCAAGTTTTTTTTCTACAAAATTCACTTTCTTGTAGAATTCCTTGGTGGTTTCAGAAAGACGAAGCAGCTATTTCTTTATGCATGCTGTTTGCTTCAAAGGGAATTTAATCTGTTTTGAGGAGACTGTTATGTTTCTATTGTCATGGAAGGAAACTTATTCTGGAACCTTTTTTGCTCAGCAGGAACCGTATGCGTTTTCCATATTCTCATTATACACGTTTTGGCATAAGCGTAAAGCAGGCATGTTCATTTATATTCTAGCTGATCAAGAGGAGAAGTCTGATTAATGTGAATTTTGGATCAAGGTGAGGGTCATCTTTGTAACCTTCATTAAAAGGGACTTTATGGAGTGACTTCTCCCAGAGGGGGATGTTTCTGTTAGATCAGTGGCCCAGAGGCAGTGGAACAAATCTTCCTCCTGTCATCCTCATTTTACTATCAGCTGCACAACAGCAGCACAAAATACTGCATTAGAACTAAACACACCACATAACTGAATCTTGTACTCAGATCTTATCCGTCACAGTGAGTATAATTGCAGGTTGTTAATCATGCCTTTCCTTATGCTCTTCCGTCCTTCCTCTCCAACTGATTTGCTTCCCCTTCCTGAGATCTCTCCCTAAAGCCTCCTTTCTCCTTTTGGTCAGGTCCTGTCCTGCCTGCTCACTCTCCTACATTAGGTCTCTGTTCTTGAACAATTTTGGGAAAGCAACATAGGTACTCGTAGTCAAACTAAGGGTTACATTGCCTTAAGGTATCTTTGTTGCCTTTCCCAGAATTAACTCCAGGTCTTCTATTCTAGTTATACTAACCCAATTGAAAGAATATCACCTGTAACCATTATGGTCTCCAAGCATACTAGACCTTTCATTTCCATTTTGCTGTGGAGAGCGTCTAGAAAATCTGTAGGCCTCTTCATATCTTTATCCCGTTTCGCTGAGCCAAGTATAGGTGGGAGATCTGGTATGTTACATGGCAAGCAGTTGGGTTAGGAGGGACAGACCTATTCTATTTTTTGCAAGCAAGAAGATATTTTCTGTTCCTTGCTTTAATGTCAGTGAATTAAAAGACTGCTAGTGCATTCCAGCCCATCACTGCCAAGGTGCTAGTTCAGCCTTCCCATAGAGCAAGTATCTACCAGGCCTCATTCATTGCAAGCATGTGTGGAAGTCAAAGGAGCCTGGAGATTTTTTCATTTTCTTAGAGGAAATTCCTACCCTGTTCAGGCACAGGAGCACCACCACCTTTTCAAGGACAACATGATTATATCCTAGTGCACTGCCAATGGTGAGCTCTTTAGTCTTTCTTAGATAGCTTTGATCCTAGTTGCTCTGTCCACACTCTGAAACTGAACCGTATTACACGTGGAACCACAGGAGTCAGATGTCGCTGGTATTTCAGATGCAAGTGAACTGGGGGAGAGGGACCATGCCCCGCTCAAGGCATCCTGCCATGAGATACGATTGCAAGGGTAGAGGATAGTGTAGGAGATGACTCTACAGATTTGTGCCATTAGAGTACTTTTCCCTTTAGCAATAGAATTTTCATTTAATCAGTTTCTGCCAGATTCCCTCTTCTTTGAGCTTTTTAAGTTCACCAGAGGGCCTGTTTCTGAAGCACACTGTCTGCTCCAATTTTTTGTAATATTTTCATGCAATGTTATGCTTAAAAGGAAGGAAAAGACACAAAGGGAAGATGGAAAAATAGAAATGCAAAACGTCTCGTGGGAGATGCTTGCCCTTACCATGTCATGCTAGTTTAAATACAGTTCCCACACATCACATGTCAAGCTGTACTTGATTGTTTTCAAATAGATGGCAAAAATCATGAGAGGAGGAAAATGTTCTTTTGTGTGACACGCTCTTCTTTTGATACATTGGGTTCTGTAGCTGTCAAAGCAAAGGCTGCTTTTCCATCTATTATTACAAATGCATTTGGGGTAGGTCTCTTCGGCAACTCTCTATTCCCTTGATTGTTTACTTCAATACAAATGTTATTGTTTTAATTTTTCTGAATCTAAGGAAATGAGGAATTGCCCGTGGTGCATTTTCCCTGTGATCCTCAGTAGGCAATGAGGTTCTTTCTCAGTGGAGATTTAGATCACATCTGGAACTGCAGTCTGTTTCAAGTGCTTTCTGCTTTTCTGGCAGGAGAATGGAATATTTAATTTCATTACTCAGCATAGGGTTATTCATTTCATGCAATGAAGGGAAATTCATCAATATTGTCTTCAGCATCCAGAAAAATGGTACTTACCATGACTGTTTCACATACTCTATTTATATTTTATATCTTTCTCATCACTCAGCAGTTATTCATCTCTGCTGAGAGGTGAAACTCTTGTATTGAGTTACTGTAATTTCTCTGAACTCCTGAAAGCAGTTCAGTTACTTGAAGGAGATTGCTTTTACTTAAAGTAGAACTGTCTTGAGACAGTTTCACCAAATACAAATAACTGCATAAAGGTTGTATTTTCCTGTTGATTTTCAAGAGTATTTAGCGATGCTTTATAAAAGTGGTAAATCAGTGTTGCTACATCTTAACATTCACTCACTAATATTATTCATGATGGGCTCTTGGAGATGGATGCAAATGTGACAGTGCAAGTAAAAGGGAGTGCAGTTGGAATACAACATTAATTTATTCCCAGTTGTTATTAAATGTCACAAGATATTAATAGTTTTGCTGATATTTTTCTTTTTAAACCACTTGGTATATGCAAAAGAATAAAATCAGTGTGATGTATTTGTCTATGCAAATTCGTCAAGATAATTATCTCTGAATCTTCTGTATTATGTTTAATTATCAATGTAGTGTCCCAGATCTGCATTTTGGGGAAAGATCAAAGTATAGGATGACAGACTGTACCCTGTTCCCACAGAAATCAATCAAAGATCTTCCATTTGGGAAGTGGGCACAGTGGGAACAGAAACAGGCTTAGTATCATGATACGTGATTTCTCTTGCCATCAGTAAAACAGATTTTCTCATTTATCTTATCCTCTGAGATGTTTAAATTTTGAATGTCAGATGATTTAAATTTTGTGTTTGGGGAATCCAGGCACTGAGATGATTTGTGTTTGGGGCACTGAACAGGGACTCAGTAGATCTGGGTTTGTTCTGTCATGCATTTCCCATGTGATCTTATGCAAATCCTTTATTGCCTCTCGCACAGGCTCGTCAGTAAAATAGAGTAATGTTACTCTTCTCCTTGTTCGAAGGATTTGTTAACATTTGGATGGCTTATCTACAGTGCATTGCTGAGGGCCATTTGAAAATCTACAATCTTATTTAAATGTATTGCTTCACATATATATCCTCCTTTCACTTCATTCTTCTGCATCTTCTGCTTTCTTAGAGCCTCTCATGGGACTCTCTCATTTTTTCTTTATAAGAAATCTTCCACAGGCTGGCCTTCTCGTCCAAATATGTACTAAGAGGGTTCCGTTTTTTAATCTTAAGGCAGGTAATATGTATGAGTGGATATATAAGTGTTGGACGGGCATTTTGTGTGCTACACTTGATGCAGATAATCTTTGGTCATCCAACTAACAGGTTTGTGCTTAGGAAACTAGATTTTTGATGTATTTTCTTCTGGGTATTTTCACTTAAATATTCAGGTGTACTATCCTCTGTCACAGAAATTCAGACTGATTTCAGTAGTGAGCATTCTTTCCATAAAAACCCAGGAATACCATTTCAGGTACTTCTTTTGCAAGTATTCAAATAGCAGAAGCAATACTGAGCACATTTTTTTAGAAAGGAAATTGTATCAATATATGTATGTGTTTCTGATGGCTTCTGAGTTTACCATATTTGCCTTTGCAAAAAAAGTATATTTATTGTTTGAGGCTTTTAACTTAAGCTATGTGTATTTTTTTAGCTCAAAGTGCATGAGCATAGAAGCCAATGAGCCTTTACTGGAGGGAGCAGATCTGAGCCGTACATTGTTCCGTATCCATCAGTATTATCTGGGATAGAGCAGTGATTTCAATGGCAGCTACAGGAGATAAAGCTATCTGCTCTCTGTTAGTTTTAATGAAGGTGAGTTCTGTATCCCCTGGAATACTGTTTCTTTGATGTCTTTCCACAGCATGGACAAATGTTGACCTAGTAATGGCATGTGCTGAGTAGTGGCTCTGTGAGTTTGGTGTAAATGGGACAGATACGGAAAATTAAAAACGCCCTACTGCCAAAAAAAGAGTGTATATTTATCTAAAAGCGTTAAATGCATGGACATTTACATGCTTCCTTCAAGGCACTCATTTACTAAGAGTGGTTTACATGCAAACTGCATTTTCCTTAATAAAACTTCCATTCAGACATTGTAGATATAAAGCCAGCCAATATGGAAGACCTGACGGAAGTGATTACAGCCTCTGAGTTCCATCCCCATCACTGCAATCTCTTTGTCTACAGCAGCAGCAAAGGATCCCTGAGACTCTGTGACATGAGGGCATCTGCTCTCTGTGACAAACATTCCAAACGTAAGTCCTTGCTTCATTGTGTCCCAGGTGTCATTAAACTCTTACTATTCACTGACAGCATGTAGATGTTTGCATACCCCAGTGTATTAACTTCTCAGTTGCAGGCACAGTTGAAAAGAAGACAGCAAAAGGAAGAAACTTTTGTCATCCATACAGATACCTATGAACTTGATAACAGTCATGTCTGTGACTATTCTGCCTGGTGGTTCTTATTGCAGGGATCAGAGAAGAACCCACAACACTCCAGCAAAAGAGAAATGATTAGTAGCAAATGAAATATGCATGGGGGAGGAGTATTTAAGTAGATGAGCATACTGTTTTGAATACAAAACTACTGTTCTGAATATGCATCAAGTAAATTTTGTCACTCAAACTGCCTTCAAAATATTGAAAACATTGTCAGGATTTAAAAATGTCAGGGTCCTTCCTAAAAGTTTAGCTCATCATTCCCTATATGTGACGGAGCTACCAATTCAAGACAGTTCATACCTGAGACCTACATAAGAACAAGGAAGCAAAACGTTAAAATGTGAGGCTGCCTTTGTTGTCAAAGTAAAGGATGAAGGAAAATGCATCTTGCTATCAGCTTTTTGTAGTCAAGGTGAGACAGAATATGGTTCTTCCGGGGCACTTTGCCTTCTGCAAGCAGCCTGTTTATTCCTGATCTTCTGAGAATGAAAATCAACAGACAGTGGCATTGTGTGGTGTGGCTGCTTCCTATGAGGAGCTGAGAATCCAATGAATGAACTGCTGTGGCTCTGCTTGAGCTGCCTTCAGGACTGGGACTTCCAGAACACTTCCATTATGTCTTCAGTTTCTTTTGCAATGTTGAAACACTGGGAAGGAAATTCAGGAGAAATTCTTTGTTTCTGAGGCACATAAAAGGTTTTATGTCATTGGTTCCTCCTTGAACCTTTTGAGGTAGGTGGTTCTTAGTAGTAGATGCAGGAGGGAAGGAAGAAAACATTTGAACATTTAAGTGAGACATAAGTGGTGCACAGATTTAGCACAGAAGGTGTTTTTTTAACTGAAGTAAATGTAGTGAAGAGCCTATGACTAGGCGTTTTGGCTGCAAGGAGAAGTGCACATGCTCCACCACTTAGGATGCAGTCTCCAATTATAGAAAATAACCTTTAAGGACAATCTCCTAAGCAAAGAAGTGTTTTGCCTTTGTTAACTGTATCCCCTTGTACTTGTAGGGGGAATTCAATACCATGAAGTGAAATGCAAGCATGACACAATCTGGCACATTTCTGTGAGGTATCCTGTCCCACTTAATTGTTTTGTTCCATAATACTTCCAATATCTTCCTTCTAATAGCCTCCATGCCCCTTTAATTCAGTGCCAAATGCCAATCATAACTTACTAAAACTATACAGTAACCCCAGATGAAAGAAGGACTTTTATGCCAGAAGGGAGTGCAAGGTCTAATGGTCATTGATTAAACCCCATTTTCCAGACCTGTGAGTTAGAAAATAGACATTTAATGTAGCATTGCTGCACTGAACTCAAGTCAAGCTCATGGGGAAGCTGAATGTGTGCAATACAAAATTGATACAGCAATAGTAGAACTTCCAGAACATTAAAATAGGCCCATGTACTGCTGATCGGAGTGGTTTGATTATAGTACTCAGAGGCAAGCAAAACTAATTATATAAAGCCCATAGCAACCTAAAAAGGACATATAAAAAAGCATTCCACAAAATCAAATATTTTCTTAATTGTCTTTCTTTACCTTCTCTTTACATCTGATTTCTCTTTACAGTTGCTTTACACATGGTGCATATGCATGATCAGTACCCTGCTCTCCTAGCTCAGCTCACCTTTCAACCTTTCTTCATCGACTTCACTTCTCAACCTAAACAGCCATAACTATAGTCACTGTAAACCCTCATGTTCTGCTACACATCTCTACTTTTTTAATTCAGTCTATTATCACTATGCTAGAATCATAGAATAGAATCATAGAATAGTTAGGGTTGGAAAGGACCTTAAGATCATCAAGTTCCAACCCCCCTGCCATGGGCAGGGACACCTCACACTAAACCATGTCGTCCAAGGCTCTGTCCAACCTGGCATTTAACATTAACAGGGATGGAGCATTCACAACCTGGGCAACCCATTCCAGTGCCTCACCACCCTTACAGTAAAGAACTTCTTCCTTATCTCTAACCTAAACTTCCCCTGTCTAAGTTTTAACCCCTGTCCTATCGCTACAGTCCCTGATGAAGAGTGCCTCCCCAGTGTCCTTGTAGGCCCCCTTCAGATACTGGAAGGCTGCTATGAGGTCTCCACGCAGCCTTCTCTTCTCCAGGCTGAACAGCCCCAACTTTCTCAGCCTGTCTTCATACGGGAGGTGCTCCAGTCCCCTGATCATCCTCGTGGCCCTCCTCTGGACTTGTTCCAGCAGTTCCATGTCCTTTTTATGTTGAGGACACCAGAACTGCACACAATACTCCAGGTGAGGTCTCACAAGAGCAGAGTAGAGGGGCAGGATCACCTCCTTCGACCTGCTGGTCACGCTCCTTTTGATGCAGCCCAGGATACGGTTGGCTTTCTGGGCTGCGAGCGCACGCTGAAGCCGGCTCATGCTCATTTTCTCATCAACCAACACCCCCAAGTCCTTCTCTGCAGGTCTGCTCTGAATCTCTTCTCTGCCCAACCTGTAGCTGTGCCTGGGATTGCCCCGATCCAGGTGTAGGACCTTGCACTTGGTAACAGTATCTGAATTTCAGATACTGTTCTGAGAGTGTAATGGATATACATATTTTTAGGGATAAGAGATCCAATGTAAAACTTGTTAAAAATATGTGGATGCTGAGCATATGTTATTGAACTTTTGGATTAATTCCTTTTTCAGTCCCTATGTTATCCAGATCTCCCATAGCTGGGCTAAACGCAGCTGCAGCTTTTGGGGAAAGGGCTGTCTGTACAAGACTAGAGATTGCCATGAATAATTACTGTGCCATACTGTATAAATAAATTACATACTAATATCTGTAGTGCCACTGGCACATGATGTTAATAAATTATGGTGTTCTTGAAGATTTCTGGTTTGCTAACCTCAGTGGCAAAATCTCTCTGTTCAGCATTAGTAACCACAACACTACAAGGTTTCCCTTTGCAAATCTTTCATGGCCCTGACATGGAAGAGACAAGAGACTTCTTCTGTATCACAGAATCACAGAATCACAGAATCCCAAGGGTTGGAAGGGACCTAAAAAGATCATCTAGTCCAACCCCCCTGCAAGACCAGGGTAACCTACAGTTTCTGTATCTTCTCAGTCTTTGTGCCTATGCTGAGATTTATTAGCAAGCTGCCAATTTGTGTGATGAGATGTAATGGAGACATCTGTACCTTAGAAAAATAATCTCAGACCACAAAATTTATACATAAGGCATTGAAAGAATATCAACAGCTGAGCTTTAAATGGTCATTGAGATACTGATAAGGTGTGATAAAATGTGTTGTTTTTCTAATAGACTACCTGTAACTGCTTCTTATAACACCTCTTTGATAGATCATGCAATGCTGGGAGAGCAATCAGGAGCAAAACATATGTGGCTGTTACAAAAGGATATCCAGGAAAGCCCAGTCTGTAACCACTGGGGAGATACATACATAATATGGTTCCATGTTATTATCAGACTTCACAAGTAGTGGGAGAGATCCATCAAAATATTCTGGAAAGGTGGTAAAGAAGAGATTAATGCCTGCCGTGGTTTAAACCGAGCCACACAGCTCGTTCACTCACTCCACCACCCCCCCCCCCCACACACACACACCTTTTCTCCCTCTTTCTTTCCTTCCCCCCCACCCCCAGGGATGGGGAGGAGAATCGAGAAGAATGCAACTCCCACGGATTGAGATAAGAATGGTTTAGTAACTAAGGTATAACACAAATCACTACTGCTACTGCTACCACCAATAATAATGATAAAGGAAATAACAAGGGAAGAGAATGCAACACCTCAGCACCAGCTGACCGATAACTTGACCCACCCCGACTGAGCACCGACCAATACCTCCTCCAACCCCACAGTCCTTAGCCCTTCCGGGTAACTCTCCATTACATCCTGGGCATGATGTGCTGTGGTATGGAATACCTCTTTGGCTAGCTTGGGTCGGGTGTCCTGTCTCTGCTTCCTCCCAGCTTCCCCTTTTCCCTGGCAGAGCATGAGGCTCAGAAAGTCCTTGGTCAGACTAAAACATTTGTGTTATCAGCTCTGTTCCCAGGCCGAAAGTCAAAACACAGCGCTGCACCAGCTACTAAGAAGGAGAAAAGTAACTGCTACTGCTGAACCCAGGACAATGCCCCTGCTTATTTAGGGTGTTAGAGGGATAGGAATACAAAAGAAGGTGTTCTTGCAGTCCATAGGGTTATAGGTAAAGATTTAAAGCAGATATGAAAGCCACACTCAAGCAGCAAGAAATAGGAAATTAATGTAAATAATATGGAAGCCTTCTTCTTAATAGTGTATGTAGCAAAACTACCAAGTCACCTTTGAGGTGTTATTCAGGCAACATGCATGGCAATGCAGTGTAGAAAGAAGGTAGTGTACAGGAAATCTGTGACAGCAGTGAAACAAGGGAAGCTAGCAGCTGCATGAAGTACCATTGTTAGAGCAGTTAGCTGGGAACATCCAAAACATAAAAGAACTACACCCCACCCCAAATTCTGTAAATTCTCATGCAAGAGATTCGGGTGACAAGGAAGACAAGGACAAAGATACTGTTATAGTAAAAGTGTTCTAAAAAATACTTACAGCAGTATGAAATGCAACAAATACTTGATAATTTGATTTTGATCTTTTCTTGCTAATATTATATTCAGAGCTCTTTATAAATGTGCATGAAGATAATATTCTTTCAAACAGCTTGTAAACTAAACACATACGTATAGCTGTTACAGCAAATCATCTAACACAGCAGTCAGCTAAGAAAAGCTGAGCTTGCACATGTCAGAAATAAAGGAAGAGCTTTTTCAGTAGTTCATCAGAATTATTGAATTCAGTCTTAAGTGATATGCAGAAGCTATATAGTTATGCAACATGGAAATTTAAGTCACTTGAGTATAACTACTATTGATATTCTGTGTAATAGCGTTAATACCTTAAAGTCCTTGCATGCTTCAGAAGTTGTAATCTATTTAAATGCTGTTATGTTGCTTTAAGGGTTTTTGCGTGTTCGTCTTAATATGTATTTGTAGACTAAACCCATATTTCTAATTATCCATTACCCATGTGCAAAATTTACAACAAAATACTCCAAGGAAGAAGGAGTTTCAAGCTGATTGCTCTGTGTGCTGTGGTTGTCTTTAAAATACGGACATTGGGATTACATAGTGCAGTTAAGCTCTGTCACCATTAGTTCAGGCTTTCCATCTTCCATACAGACTTCACAAGCTTCTGACACCTGGATCTGTAACAAGAGCCATTTAGAGCCCCCCTCCCTTTGACCAAAGAAGCGTTTGTAGATGACACTCAATCCTAACAGCCACCTTTTCTGGATGCTTATGAGATGACACTCAATCCTAACAGCCACCTTTTCAAAGCATCTCAGCTGGTGCCTTCCCAATACCATGGGATGGATAATTAATATCTTACAAGCATAAAATGGTCTTCAGAGCAATGCAAAGTGAATTTGAGGTTTAGTTTGTGACCCAAAGATGGTAATGGTGTCTTGTTTTCCTTGAGAGTCCTTTTCCACACTGGCATTTGAAATCCAGGCATGAAAGAAATACCAGCCTTCTCCAAGGGTAAATGCCTCTGTCCTGTCAGTCTGCTGTGTAACTCAATTTGGTTATCCAATGGTTTGGGGGTTCTTTTTTGAGATTACCTTTGATTTTAAACTTAAGAATTCAGAACTGTGGCAACAGCCACAGAAGTCAAGGATAATGTCCTTGGAACATTTTGAATTTTAAAAATTAAATTAATTATATTTACCAGTCATTTAAAGGAGGTTGGAATTTCAGAGACAAGGCAGCTTTCAGACCTCTGACTGAATATGGATTATCTTTCATTTGCAGCAGAGAACAAACAGATGCACAAAAAAAGCCTGTGACAGAATATCCCTGCTGGATTTGCTAATTGATATTGGCCTTTCCAAATGAATGATGCTTATTGTCTCTGGAAAAGAGACATCTTGTTTTCCTTCCATGTGAGCCTTACATCCAAAATACGCTTTTTATTTGTGCATCTGGTCTCCTGTCAGGTTATCATCTGAGAGGGAGACAGCCACTGTTCTCCCTTTGTGCGCTGAGAGGCCACTGTCAAAGTGATGTCCACTTCAGGCAAAATCTGCAAGGTTTCATGTGACAGAATGAAACTTATCTGAGCCTCTGTAATGTTTTTTCGCTGCGCTTTAGTAAAGGGTTGTTCTCCTTATCCTAATTCTGGATTTATTTTATAGGCATGCACTACAAAGGCAGATATTCATTGCTGATTTTATATCCCCAGTGAAAAAATGTGCCTGTATCCTGATAATTTTGTAATTATGACTGTCACTAAAGATCTGTTACTACAATTTCACACATGCTATACTAGATCCTGGAAGGGATTCTCCCCTGTGCAGGAATCCCATTGAAATTTGGTATAAGATTGGCTTTAGCATGAGCTCCAAAGCTTCCATTCTGCTCCGTTTGGATGAATGTGTAATAAAGACATTTAAAACATGACTAATGAAAATTCAGAGTGTTTCTACAGAAATGCAATCATGTCTGTATAATATTTCCTCCAGTTGTGCAAGATATGTTAAAATTAAATCAGAGGAAAAAAAAAAAAAAACCCACCCTGATTTACCTACTTCTAGCTATCAAATAGTAAAAGGAAAGAGAGAGGCCTGAAGCAATGGTAAATGATTTATGATTGAAGAGGTGTTTCATTAACCCCTCTCCACCAACCACACAGAGATAAAGCAAATAATTGCTGTAAGATTGCTTTAATTATTCAGTCTATTAAAATTCCTGTCTTGTTTGCTTAATATTTTAATAGTGACAAATGCCATTTTTCAGCATCTCATAAAGCCAACATTATTCTTTCAAAATCCTATTTCATAGGGGGAAAAAACCCCAATTGTCACTAACCTTGTATATGGAGATTGGAAAGACTTACACATGAATTTGGCTTTAGAGGAGTAGTAGTTTTATGTCCCATTAACTCCGTAAGATTGCTCGCAACACGTGGCATTAAACACGCACATAAGTCTTTGTGAGACTGAGGTTTAAAGAGGCTCGATCTTCTAGATTAGCTTTCATTTTTATTGCTTCCTTGCTCTCTTTAGCACCATCTCTCTCTATTAACAAACTCACTGGTAAAGTTACATTAATATAAGCTACTCTGTAGTGAAGCTCCCTCCCGGTGATCTTCAGCTATTGATCTGGCTCTGCCTTCCAGCGCTAATGCACCATCCCTTGTGGTTTGTGACAAGCTGCAGCAACTCGCTGCAGATGGCGAAACAGATTCTTAACTATTGATTTGAGGCCTCACTTTTAAAAGCCATACTCTCCAGGGGTATTGATGAGAAGCCTGGGTTTAATATTGGGTCACTGGATAAAGGAATGCTATATAGGACGTGGAATTTCAAGCCTTGTCATGTGGAGGTAGCTTCAGAAACTTGCTTTCACTCAGAGGATGAAAATGGCGTCGAAGTGGCCAGAACCTGAGTTATATAAAAACAAATGGAAAACTGAAATATAAAAACATTCTGCTTTTTCAGTTTAAAACATGGTCAACAACCACAGACTATGCTAATATAAAAAGTTAAATGATTGTGGTTAGATATTTATACTGAAGTATAAAATAATGTGTTAGAAAAAATCGTATTTTAGATTGCTTATGAAGGTGGACTCAAAAATTCCCACACGTGTATATAACCATATTAAACAGAGTGGACCATGAAGGCAAGATTGTCATATTTGTGGAACATTCTGATTTTGAAAGAGAATTTCTGAAGAAGGTGAATATATGAGTTGATTGCCTTAATGCCAAACAATAAATCATTCAGAGATAGTGAAATACTGAGTGATATTGGTAAATCAAACTGTTATCATAAACCATGAAGCTTTAAAAGGTATAAAGAGACTATGAATTTAAAAAGGAGCTTTGCAGTTGGTTTTGATTCACTTAGAATCTGCTCAGGTACTCTTTTGTATGATATCTTTTTTTTTTTTATTATTAAAAATGCATAATAATGACTATACCTGCATTGAGCAGAGGTCCTTCTAGCCCTGTATTCTGGCTCTGATGAGGCAATAGAAACATCAACAGGAAATGTTTGACTGTACTTTGCATTTGGAAACTGGGGACTTTAGTGAAAGTGAACTTACTGCATTTAACAATACTCAAATGGATATTTGGGTCTGAGGCCTGATTTTTGTTTTGTTTTCCTTAAAATTGTGCAGTTACTTTTAAACCTGTGTACAACTTTTACTGTTCACAGTATCTTTCAGTAAAGTCTTTAGTAGCTTAGGTGCGCTATGAGGGTATCTGCTCTGCACTTACCCTTTCCTAGCTTCACTTGATGACCCCTACTTGTTGATTGGAAGAGACAGTGTACAAAGTGAGCTGTCATTCCTTATTCATCCATTCCATGCCACTCTTAATTACAAACCGCTCAGTCTTTCCTAGGCTGAGGAGTCCCAGTCTATTTAGTCATTCGCTGCATGGAAGTAACTTGATACTTCTGGTCATTGCTATTGCCCACTTTTTTGTTATCTTGAGATCTCTAACACAGTAGAGATAAGACCAAAGTACACATAGCTAAAGATGTGAGCATATATTGAATTAAATGACTGTCATGGTTTAAACCGAGCCCCACAGCTCGTTCACTCACTCCCACCCGCTTTCTCCCTCTTTCTTTCCTTCCCCCTCCTCCCCCCCCCCCCCCAGCTCCCGGAGGGATGGGGAGGAGAATCGAGAGAATGTAACTCCCACAGGCTGAGATAAGAACAGCCCAGTAACTAAGGTATAACACAAACCACTGCTGCTACCACCAATGATAATAATGATAAGAGAAAATAACAAGAGAAGAGAATACAATACCACCACCGAACAAGTTCGACCCCCCACAAAGAGAGCCCATGCCCTTATGGGTATCTCCCAGTTACCTCCCTGGGCATGACGTACTGTGGTATGGAATACCTCTTTGGCTAGCTTGGGTCGGGTGTCCTGTCTCTGCTTCTTCCCGGCCTCCCCTCTTCCCTGGCAGAGCATGAAGCTCAGAAAGTCCTTGGTCAGAGTAAACATTACTGAGCAACAACTAAAAACTTCGGTGTTATCAGCGCTGTTCCCAGGCCGAAAGTCAAAACACAGTGCTGCACCAGCTGCTAAGAAGGAGAAAACTGACTGCTACTGCTGAACCCAGGACAATGACATAGAAAAATTAATGCATTCTGTGTTGAAGCATGTGTCATGGACTTAAAATAAATGGATGTGATTAGTATTTTAAAATAACTTCAATGAATTTAGCTTATGGGGTTTTTATACTAAACTTTATGAAATATATGCGGTAGAGCAAACCACAACTGTCCTGGGGAGTGGTGCTAATTTGTCATCTAAACACATTAGAGTATAATGAAAACACTTATAAGATTTTTAGCTTAGGATCATGTTTGTGAGAAACATTTAATTAGTATAACCGCGTATTCCAGAAAACAAAAGAATGTTTAAAAAGTATTTGTCGGCTATCAGGAGAGCATATTTGTTCTTCTTCCTTTTGCATGTTGCTGTGTTAGTCTGTAAAGATGGGTAAAATTCCATACATTTCAAAGTACCATTATCCAGTACATTTTAATCAGGTACTACAGCCATTTTCGTGTGGGATTTGAAATGGAAGTGACTTAATTTAGATTATGAATTGTTTGGTTTGAGACTGCATCTGTTTTCTATGTTTATGGAGCTTAAAGGCCACTGAGAGACTACTTGGTCCAGTATTTCCAGGTCCAGTTGAAATAACACCTATTGTTCGTGTGCCTGTGTAACCCAGAGGTTGTCTGTACAAGTCCTAAATTCAGCCTAACTACAGACTGTCTTTGGAGGAGGGCAGAGAGTTATTTCATGGTGCAGGTTTTCCAAGAACTTCAATCTAAGTAACAATGCTTAAATGCTCTAAAATGCAGAAGTTTTCAGGATGGAATGCAAACTACAAACAATATCCTCTAGGAAAAAAGCTTCAGTAACTTATTATTTGTTCATAAGTAGAAAGTAAATAGTGTTGTTTTTCTGCTATAGGGAAGGACTTTTTATAGCTGCTTATAATTTTATGCTGTGAATGATGGGATTTCTTACCAAATCTGTGGAGCTGATAAGCTTTCATCTTCCAAGTTTTCCCTGGTTTTGTTTTTGTTTACCCTCAGATAATCACATAATCTGCAATATATGTCAGCATGATTCTTCTTTACTTTTCTTTTTGAATATATTTGGCTTTGTAATGGCAGAAAGTTGGTTTTATCCATGGTTCTACTGTTCGTTGGCAGTAAGAGAAATTTTAATGGTTCATATCTTTATGCCTTAAGGAGTACACAGCTTTATCATTGAGGCTCTTCTCCCTTACTAGTTCTCTCTTTCTCTTTGTTTTGTTTACTGGCATTTCACAGTAAACACTTGCAGTTATCATCAAGTGCTCAGGCCATGATGACAGCATTTTGCCAAAGCTTATACTCTATGTTCCTCTCTTTTAAAAGCAATGGAAGATTTGTTTAACTGAATATAGTTGACATTTCTTTTATCCCATCACATTCAGCTTGAAAATAAAAAGTAGCTCCAGATAAACTTCCATTATATTAGATAGGCAATTTTTTTAAACACTGCCCCATATTATCTCAGATACTGTTATTGGTTTCCCTTTAAATAATTCATTCTTCTTTGTGTATTTAAAAGCATTATTCCTATTTGTATATTGGAACCATCTGCCTTGTAATAGTGCTGTGAGTGCTGGTGTGTTTATTTCATCCAGGCAAAAGGTGGAAATAAGAGGAAAAGGAAGAGGTGGAAGGAATGTTGAAAATTCAGCCAAGGCATTAACTGGGGACCTACAGTATAATGTAGAGAATTACGTATACTTCTTGTTGCAATGGCTTTGGAAGGAATACAGTTTTGTACGCTACATTAGACTGTGACACTGCACCCACCATATGAGACATTTTTAGCATTATTATCAGTTTTTTTAAGTTCACATATGCCAGAATTTGTAGCCTGCAGTGATTAAAGCTCTGCTCAGCAAACTCCAGATGAATTTTCAGTGGTGTTGAAGTCTGGAGAATAGCAATGACTCCATCAAAAATGTGCATCTTTGGAAACAGGACAAACAAAGAGAAAAACCTTTTATGAGAACGTGGGGTTTTATGTTTTCTGAGGCTGAGTTATTTTTGGCTATTGTTGGGATAATGGTAGTTTGATATCCCTCTTTCCCAATTGCATATTAGGGGAAAATGGAATATTGTACTGCAGTGAAAGGTAGCTGGTGAAGCTGAAGAGGAAGGTACTATCAGTGACTACCTGGTCTCTCTTCAGGCCTTTATAGTGGGATTTCGAAGTATCACATTTTTTGCAATTAATGTAAAACTAAAAAAAGGAGATGTGTAAGAAAAGTTACATTCGCATGCGTACCAGTAACTTTTGTCAGCCATTAGTTCTTGTTGAGAATTGAACTTGAAGATTAGTTTGTTGTTTGGGTTTTTTTCATTGGATATGTCTTGTCCAAAAGATATAGCTTTCAAGTTTGTGGAATCAGTCCCATATCAAAATAAATGGGAAGTTGCAGTGGCAGCACCCAGAGTGCAACATCATAAGCTTGATGAGAGCCCTAAGCAGACTTCCCAGCTTACCCATGTATCTGTCAGTGGAGTAAGGGGCAGGATTGGTGTCTTCCTTGGGGGCTGCTCTCCAGCACTGGCTTTACTCAGAGATATGATCAGCTCTCTCCGTAATCCCCGTGATATTTCTCTATTCCACAGTCCTGTCATGAGGGTCATATTTAAGTCTGAGCAGTGTCATGTTAAAGCTCAGCACACCACACCATCTGTGATTCCTATGTTCATTAGTCTGCAACCAGACAGGTAGCTTAGTGTCTTTCATGTAATTAGCACAGTGAAGGTCATCAAGAACAATATTAATGAAAGTTAAATACCCTTTTTCATGGCAAGAGTTAGTTATTAAGAAGGTTAATAAAAATATTCAAAGAGTATAATAGAATTTGTAATCAAATCTCAGTAAAGTTCCGATTCCAGGTCCTGGTCTAATGAGATTTATTTAGGTACAGAAAAGTATGCTACATTTGAAGGTTGGTGTTTCAGATGCAGATTGCCCCCTGGAATAAAAGCGGCTTCCGAAAGATAAGTCTTAACTGTAGTGAACAGAAAGTGTATTTCCAGTGCAGGCTGGTAAGCCTGGCTTTGCAAACAGTGGGCAAGCACCATGTTTTCTTCCATCAGCTTGAGGAAGCCAGGATTGAATTTAGATTGCTTGCCTGAGCTGAAGTCCAAGTTATATGGCTGTCACTGCTGTTCTGTCTCCAATTACTCAACTTGCAGTAGCCAAATTGAATGAAGATTATGCTTTTTTGCAGTGTATGCATAACCTTACATCAATTCTAAACCAGAAATAGCCAAGAGCCAAGAACACTGTATCTCGTTTACTGAGGCCAGTGCCTTGTTCTGGTTGCTCAGGCATCTGCTGCTGCTTGCTAAGCTTCCTCTGTAACATTGGAAGCTGCTGTTTAATTTCCTATAACAATTTTCTTGGCTTAGTTATGCTGACTATAGGAACTATCTGCAAAGAATTGCTGCTACTAAAATTTCTACTATCTTTCTTTCTGTAATGATACAAGGCTTTCATGCCTGCATTAGTTTCTGCAGTTAATTAATCTAAGTCTTTCTAATACTTACTGTGGTAAGAATAGAAAAGCAATAAACAGTGCAGATAAATGATGAAATGGTTTAATCTCATGAATTAATAAAATACAGAGTATCCAGGTACAAATATTGCTCTTAATCAGTTGGACGAGACACGAGACACAAGAAAATATATCTCAGCTATAAATGAAAGGTGTAGTTCAGTTAGTGTTTAGTTAGGGTTTTTTTTCTTTCCTGGTTTTAATAGCAACTTCACATCGTAATTAGGAGGATTAAATTCCTGCCAGCCAAGTACAGAGTTTGGACAGATTAAAGGGAAAAGGTATGAGAAACGCTAATTGCTTTGTGCTCGTCAGGCTTCTATTGAAAACCTGACAGGATAATTACAAAATACCTGCTTTGCACAATGTCTAGGCAAATTTTTACAGAGCTATTTAAAGTTGTTCGTTTACAGCTTGTCTGAAAAGAAGTTTTCTCCCCCTTTTTGAAGTAGTTCGCTACCATGTTGGTGTGTGGTACATGTTCAAATATAGACCTCATTCTCATGTGCACGCCTGGCTGCGTTCCACTGCCCACCCCCAAACAAAATTGCCCATCATTTTTTGCATTACCCCACATATTTCGCCCACATGTTCACCCCTAACTTTCAGCAGAACATTATTTCACCTGATGAAAACTGTAACCTTGCTGCTTTCAACAGCCTGAATCATAGTCATAGATAAATTAGCTGAGAGAGAAATGTTCCATTGGACTACAAAAAACCCTCTGGTTTGACTGACAGTAAGAAGTTTTTCTACTTTCAGCATGTTTTCGCGTCTCATCGCATGGCTTTTCTTCACCTGCTTTTGAGACTTGAAAATGACACTCCAAATCGCCAATTTTCAAATAATATTCTAGACGCAGCTGCCAAAACCCCACTGATTTTGGTGAGAATTGAAACATCCTGAAAGCCTGACTTCAATAGAAGGTTTACCTTAGAGATCATTTGGATCACATGGCCACAGATACCTGCAGAAAGACAACAGACTTGCTGTAGGCATCTGGTAGGCAGGGTTAGAGTTAGTGCAGGCATTTTGGGGAAGACCAAAATGGAAGACCATGGAGAGACCTTGGTGGACCTGAAGCAGAGCCCACTAGTACCAGTTGTTTCAAGTTCCTCCAATTCAGTGTAAGTCATCCAGTATCACTATTGTGTACAGTTGAGCAGGAGTGACCACCTCCTAGCTGCAGGAGCTGGATTTCCCGGTATAGAAATACTGTACGCAATATTTTGTGATCCTTGTTGGATTCTGCAGTGCACAGAACAGCTAACCAGCATGTACAGTGAGGTTAGTTATTTCCAGAACTGCCAGCAATTGCACATCAACTGAGTAGTCCGTGTATGCAAATGGTAAATCACTGTCTATTTTCTGCTCACCTCTCAGGAAGAGGTAATTGCAGTTTGCAATTGCTTTTCAAAATTGTTGTGTTTAGTCTCGGATGTCTTGAGACATGACCGGTGAGCAGCCTGCAGACTGGCCAGCTGGCTCTGGCAACTAGGGCAGGCTTTGAGTAACCACCCTTCCTGGGGATGCCAACCCTATTGTGAGACCACATGTACACCTTTCGTGTGGCAGGGACACCTGCATTTTGGTTAAGACAGGGAAGAAGGTGTGCGAACCCCAGAAAGGATGACCATAGGTGAGCTGCCTTGCTATAGATAGCTGTGGTCAACTAATTGCTGTTATTAACACCATTTCCCAAAGTGATGCTTTGTACCCCTAGCTATACGGTTAATTATAATACTTAAAGCTTACAGTTTGTATTTTTATATAAAGGATAAATTAAGTGCATATGTCTATATGGAATATAGGTCATTCTGTATCATGTTCCTTGGTACATTGAACTATATGTTTCAGAGGAAATGCACAGTTCGGTTGTACAAGAGAGCAATTTTTGATAGAATTCTAATTTCTCTCTTGCTTCTTTTTTTTCAACAGTTTATGAAGAACCAGAAGACCCCAGTAACAGATCATTCTTTTCAGAAATAATCTCTTCAGTGTCAGATGTCAAATTCAGTCACAGTGGTAGATACATGCTAACGAGAGATTACCTCACTGTCAAAGTTTGGGATCTGAACATGGAAACGAAGCCTGTAGAAACATACCAGGTAGGTATCTCCTGCATCTTGAAATGCAGCAATATAAAAGCAGGTCACTATTCAAAAACACAGTATTTTCCTGGGATGTTTAGGAATGCCTTTCTAAACTTCTCATTGCTTGGTCTGAGAAGCAATAGCTAAGAGAGCTGTGGTTAAAATCCTCACAGTGGCATCGCTGTAGTTGGAAAAGGGTAATTTCAGTATTAGCAAGGAAGTGTATGGGCTGGGGAGCCAGAGTAGCACTCACTGTGGATCGGGTTCATGAAGATAATGATGCTTCTAATAAGGGAAATCGTCTCTTCCCTTTGGCATCTGTTTTCAAATGATGTATTTCACTATTAACATTTAAAAGTAACTGAGGAAAGGATTTTGTGTGTTCTTAGCATTCAGCTCCCGCTGGGACTGCTGAGAGTTTACACCTTTGTCATTTCAGAACTTCATTTAGAAACTTCATCTGTGCATTTCTCCCTTGTGCCTAGTTCTAGAAGCAATCAGTGCTCAGCCCTGACATCACCACTGACACAGCAGTTCCTGAATGCCAGACAGACGCATCTGGTTGCCTGAATTCATTGTGATATTATCCAGACAAAATGCCAGTGGCTCCAGCCAGCGCTGAGCTTGTACTCTGACATCTGTTCTGTTTGGCAATATAAGGCTGTGCTTGCATTTTTTAACTCTGCTTTGAAGAAGGAAAACATATCTGTGACACAGAAACTGCTTGTTATGAAAGCACAATGAGAAAAACTGTTAAGCTACCTACAGAAAAGTATGCAAAGCAGGGAAAACATCATTCATCTGGCTCGTAGGGTTTACTAAAGCATAGCCCTGTGACAGCGCTGGAATGACCCCTTGTTTTCTCTGTCTATATAATGGCAGCTGTGGTACGGTAGTTCACAATTATTATAGCTAAGATTGATTTAAAATAACATGTGATGAGACTTTGGTAGCGTGTCTTGTCAAAGCAACTGAAATTTCACATCAATGTTGTTGGGGATATATATCAGCTAGTGTTTAGTAGACAAAGTGGGCCCAAGTGTTATCTAGTACACCCATTACATTTCCGTGGATACTCTTCAGTGTATCTATCTCCTGTAAGTATTGGAAAGTCTGAACCTCTATACCTTTAAGACTACAGAATTGGTTTTCCTCTGAAAATGGCAGCACTTGTAATGCTAAATGTGTTAGAAATGTTGATATGCTGTGAAAATGGAGTGGGAGGATAAGGGCGAGACTGTGTTTTATGTAACAGAATCACAGCTCAGATTTGGGGAACTTAGATAATATATTATTTTATACTTATGTGATTGGAGTATGCAATGTTGTCCCTGGAGAGGAATAGCTGGTCAAGCCAACCTGTTTGTCTTGACTGACATCTGCTTATATTTCCTCGTGTAGGTATCTGTGCAACAAGCTGGCCACCTTTAAATCTGTCTGACATTCAACAGTAGTGGCAATTAGAAGGTTATACTTCTCAATGTTGAGAGTGTAAAGGCTACACAGATGCATTGCTGAGTGTTACAGTGGACTAAAGAAGAATCTGGAACTCATCGATCTCAGGAAGCCAATAGCACAGGACTCCATAGGCTTCACACAGTCCAGCTGCTCTGGGCAGCCTTTCATGGTTTTCAGCTGCAGAAAGTAGAGAATTCTGTTCTTAAGCAAAACGGTTATAAATTACTCTTTTAAATAATTTGTCTTAGTGGTATTTCTCTCTCACATACCTAAATCTCATGTATAAACTTAGAAATCTCTCTAAAAGTTTGTTGTGGCAGATCACCTGAAGGCAACAGATAAAGCTACCATTATGCGTGCACATAATCATGACGGGGCGTGTATCATTAAAAGAGTAAAACATATTAATGAAAAGATTCAGTTTCTCATTTCATCTGCTGCATGGTAGCCACTTAGATATTATCCAGCTGTGGGGCTCATGAGGAGGGTCACAACAGGAGATATCCCCGCAGGGTTGTAAGGAAGAGCAAAGTTTGTAACTGTGCTGCTTCATTATCAGGTTACAATTTTAGTAACACCAAAAATAAAATTCCTCATGCAAGTGCTTTTATTTATCAATGCTGTGGCTAAAAGAATGCTATTTCATAGAGCGGCTGTTCTGTCCTTGCTGAAATATATCTGCTGACAATGATTCAACATGATTTTCTCCTGGTTTTGCTTCACATAAAAGCAAAAAGGCAGCATACGATGCACTGGACAGCACTAAAAGAGCAATACAGTGGAATGGCCAGTGCTTGAATGTTGCAAGGTAGCCCTACCTAGCAGGATGCTCTTCTGATGCTGCCAGGTCAATCACCCCAGCAGAACCATACCAGCAACAGCCAGAGGTGAACATGTTCATAGCTGATAATAGCTTGATCTGCTTTTAGCAGGGTCTGTTGCATAGGGATTTGGACTAATGTGTCACACCAGTGCAATTTCTGATTGTGACTATTCAGTTCCAGTGAAATAGCTCCCTGTGTAGTCATGTTGCTCTCTCAGTTTGGAGCACAGAATTACTAGATAATTTCATGAGGGTCTGACCTAAAACAGGGCAGTGAAGAGAAGGAAAATGTGTTTTGTAATCATTTAGGAGCGAATTTGGTTTACATTCAAGTATTATTCATATGTGGTAAGAACTGTATGTAGCAGACAAGGGAAATCTGATTTTACCCTCAATTGGTAGTGGCAGATGAACGTGTAAACAAGGAGAGAATTTATTTATTCCGCTTAGTTTCTTATAGTCACTCTGAGGGTCTAAATGTGTTCAAATATAGCAGTCTTAGGGTCCCCATGAAGAGAAAGCTGGTTGTCCAAGGCAAGAGTGCAAGTCTGCAGACAGTCAGTCAACAAAAGGGACCTGAGACCTTGAAGAGATCAGTAAGAAATCTGAAGGAGGAACTGCAAAATGCTTTTTGACAGAGTGATAGAAAGGCACAGCTCCAAGCTGTGGATTTGGACGCACTTTGTGAAGGGTGTATACGTGACAGTGGTCATGACAGATGGCTGCTGGAAATGGTAACAAGAAGAAGACCTAGAAATGACAATCAGTGCGGCAAATGCAACTACTTCCTTTTGCCTTACCCAAGCTTTCTATTACTTCCAAGGGTTAGGAGCTCAGAAAGATGATAAAGGAAATTATATTGCTAACATAGAAAGGTTTGAAGTAAAGATAAAATGAAAGGATTTAATTACAGAGGGTGCAAGAAACTGCATCACTGCTTGAAGTGTTCTGACCTATTATTCACCATGAGGGTAACTGCATTTAATTGTGAAATGTATTATCTGCATCTGCCATTTGCCTGTTATTGCTGTATAAGACATCTGTTGATATATAAGTCAGTGCTCACTCATCTATTAATGGAAATTGATCCATAACTAAACTTCCTAATCCTTAATAACCTTACATTACAAATATTCCTGGGATGCTGTGCAATTTGGCTATTGAAAATGGGTTAAAGGAAATGTAAGTGAAAGGTCATTGTCCCTCATCTGGTCTGATAGAAGCTACCAGAAGAAAAGTTTATGCCCTCAAGCTAGAGAAGGTTACTGAGCATCCATGAGCAGGAGCAGTCTCCCTGGACTTGCAAGAACCAATACCTCTCTGTGTCAGAGCTAAATTATGCCCCTCGGCTATGGGATTGATATGTGTGCTCTGAGAGGCCATCCACAGGTCTTTGTTTTACAATTCCTACAACAGCTAGAAGAAAGCATCAGGAGTGAAAGTGCATTAGTAAATTCATCTAGGCAGGGATTTTCTAGCTCATTATTTCCTTGTGGAATGAAACCAATCATCCAGAAGGAAAATCTAATCAAATTCAGCAAAGGATTGAAGCAGTTTGTATGAGAGCTGTCTCTTTATGGTAACTCTTGTTCAGCTGAGATGTGTGGCCCAGAGGAGAGATCTGCTGCTTAGTCCCACTTTTCAAATATGTGTAAGTGAGAATTTACAATGTTGTTTTTAAGTCTCAGCTAAGTAGAAGATATCCTTGGGCTATATTAGTGTTCTGCTTTGCAGCATGTTCAACTACAACCATACTGTATTTGACTTCTGAAATACCCAAATATATGTAGAACCATACATACAGGTTCTTTTAAGAGAGCCAAGTTCTTTCTGCCTCAAGTGAGACTCCACTTATCTTGGAATATGACATTTTTGTTACTATTTAAATTAGATTTCTTGCACATTAATTAGCACATCCAGGGTATCAGCTGGTGAAATGTCTTCGGGAATTAGGCTAACACTGAGAAAATCACCCAAGCAGGAAGCAAATATGTTGAAGAGGGGTGGTCTGCAGCCTGCTGAGGGAGGTATGCTTCGTGCCTTCCTGCAACAATAATTCTGTAGCACCAGGTTAATTGGACTGTGGAAAAGCACAGATAGCTTCTTTAGGGTTTAAACACAGCATGCTCTGCAAGGCTACCAATCTGTGCAGCATATTTGGAAAGTGAACATGGGAGATAAAGCAGAGTGTGGGGGGCTGGTTGTGGAGCTTTATATTTAGTTTTATTCCAAGAATAACAGCAGCTATTTTCTTTGAAACAGGTCCATGATTACCTTAGGAGCAAGTTGTGTTCCCTCTATGAAAATGACTGCATCTTTGACAAGTTTGAATGTGCATGGAATGGATCAGACAGGTAATCCATCTTTATGTCCGTCACTGTCTTCTTTTACCAAAAGAGTGTCCATGTAGTGAGGAGTGATCAGAAAGTGAAGTGTTACACGTGTTTATTTTCCACATCATAGAATCATAGAATAGTTAGTGTTGGAAAGGACCTTAAGATATCTAGTTCCAACCCCCCTGCCATGGGAAGGGACACCTCCCACTAAACCACTAAACAGTTTGCATCTTCACAGGTTCAGGTTGATAAAAGCTGTTTGGATATTGGTGGGGTTGTACCTCTGACCTCCTTACACATGGTGTTTGCCTTGTTAATCTTGGTTCGTGCCTTAGGGGGAAAAAACCCTTCCAATTCTGTCTGTTTTCAGCAAAATCATAAGTGGGCTGCAAAAGTTAAAAGAGTGCTGTCAACTCGCACAGCCCCACCAACACACTAAGGAAGCTTCTGTGATCCTCTGTTTACACACTAGCTGCTTCAGAAATTCAGCTCATTTACTGGAAATGGGGAGCGAGGAAAGGCAGCCGCAAGCACCCACTGGTTCTCTGCAAACTGCTGCCAAATGACTGGTTTTTTCTGGTACCTATCTCCACCAGAGCAGTCCCTTTCCCTGTGCACTGAAGGAGAGCTCCTTGTTTTTATCTTGGACTTAAAACCTTGTTGAGTATTTTAATGAGAAATACTGGCACAGCAAGTCAGAGAGTGCAAGCTAGGATGCAGTGTGGTAATGCCGTAATGTTAGCAAATTATGGCAGTACTTTGGGAAGTAGGAATATTGTACAGGAAGAACTGAGTAGCCGAGAGGAATGGGATAATAAAAATGGATGAAATCCAAGAGTATAATGCAGGGTGAGGATTTTAGTTAAAAGAAGACACAAACCTTCATGTTATCAGTTGGAAACAACTCACAGAGATGTTCATATGCTAGGTGGTTCATATGCGAGGAAGGGATTAGCAGTCTACAAAATGCATGTGAAAGAGAGCACAGGAGCCAGTTTTGAATGGCACACAGTGACTCCTGGCTCAGCAATGCTACGAGCCAAGAGGCAAAGGCTTGGCACATGCTGAAGGCCTGGAACTATGCCTTCAACTCACTTAGCCTCTCATTTGGAAAAGGGAAAACCAGTTCATCTCATTGTATTTGTAGCAGGCCTGCCCCCCTGAACTGGGCAAGGATTATGAAACAGAGTGTGGGGCAGCTGTGAAGAAGTCAGATATGATCCTTGAATGGGCAAGGCTGGAATATCCAGCAGAGAAAAAGAGCTACATGATGTTAGGGTCTTATTCAAAGACCTATGGACTGCAGTTACACATTTCTTGTCCCTCATCTCCAAGGTGGAGGAACTAATGGGCAGCTGCTCTAAAGAGAAGAGAGGGCAGGAGTTTGTTTTTGATCAGTTTAGCAAAAGAGAAGCCAAGATTATACTTCCTTCTAGTAGGTATATCAAGGAGGTATACATAGGGAGGATCTAGCTAAGATAAATGTGAATGACACAACAGAAAATAGCTACAGAACAGGTAATGATAGCCTTGAAATTAGAGGTGGTTTGTACCTATCCAGACAGTCACCGTGTGGAGCAGTCTTCTGGTACTGAGTAGTGGAGTCGTAAGCAGCACGATTGTTTTGATGAAGATGCAGGAAATTTGTGAAAGCAATTATATGAGACATTGCTTAAAATGCAAGCGTCTGAACTTGGAAGTTCAGAACAAAGTCTCTTCCAGTCCTGTGTTCCACAAATGCAGACAATGTGTTATGCTGTACCCTGGGTAAGGGATATCTTCCCTTTGGGCTACTTTCCTTTGCTCAGTTCCTGCACCTGCCCAATGGAGAGATTCTGTGTTTATAGAATCATAAACTGGTTTGGGTCGCAAGGGACCTTAAAGCTTATCCAGTTCCAACCCCCTGCCACAGGCAGGTCCACCTTCCACTAGACCAGGTTGCTCAAAGCCCCGTCCAACCTGGCCTTGAACACTGCCAGGGATGGGACAGCCACAGCTTTTCTGGACACCCTGTGCCAGCGCCTCTCCACCCTCAGTAAAGAACTTCCTAATATCAATCTAATCTACTCTCTTTCATTTTAAAACCATTCCCTCTTGTCCTATCACTACCTGCCCTTGTCAAAACTCCTTCTCCCTCTCTCTTATTTACTAATAAATAAACTTTTACCACGTATCATTCATTATGCAAGTAAAACTATATTCTTCCATGATCTCTGTTGTCTGCATGCCAGGGTAGTGTGTTTTCTGGCAAGGATTAACTCAGCATTGAGTATCCCCTGTGATACAAACTGCTGGTCATTTTAAATGACTTTGGTAGACCACACTGTGCAAAATACTTCCCAGATTGCTATGACTGCAACTTGGGCACCAGCTGTTGTTGTGGAAATGGCATTGATATGGTCAGGAAGTGGGAATGACCCACAGAAGTTTTATGTTTAACTTTTCTCCGAACCCCCCAAACCCATGCATGAATGGGTGTTTTAGGAGTGTTACCTCAGCAGACAGGTTACTGCTTGAATTTGATCTTACTAAAAATTCCAAAATTAAAGCATTTATTGGAAATATGGGCAGTGCTGTTCCCTGCCTAAACCTGGCACAGAAGAACAGCACAATCAAATCATTTAGATATTGTGAAACGTTGAAGCCCCAAAGCCCCCAGCATTCAGGGATTTTCACATCCTTTCGAACCACTTTGCTTATCCTTGATGGGAATTCCCAGTGCATGTAGAGGATGGTCACTTGTTCCCAGACTCAGTCTCCTGTAGTCAAATGAAGTGCTCCTGTCCTCATTAGTGCTGTAAGACCTGTCTCTGGATAGTTGCCTGGTAATAATAGAAGTATTATTCAATATAAGGATTTAAAGTGAGCGTAATATTTTCGTTCCTACTTGACAGATCAGAAAGATCAATGCACTGAGTAATTATTAAGTGGGAGCATTAGATTGTGAGGGCTTCATTTATTGTACTGCCAAGACACTGACGCGTTACTAGTCATGCACAATTACCAAATCCGTCACTGAACACAATACGCTGCTCTTGATTGTAAGAAACTGTTGAGTAGAGTAGCTGGCAACATTTGACAAAAGATAAGGGTTCTCTTTAATTTAGTTGTTTCTTTCTAAGAGTCAAATATATCAGCACTGATGTTAATCTTTTGAGGAACATCTGAGCTTCTTCTTCTGTGTATGACAAGTATTGTATTGTTTTGCTACACGCTACAAGGATGGTATGTTTTTGTGTGTGCTAAATTATATTTGGCTACCAGTAACTCTTAAAGAACAGTTAATTTGGACAGCAAGGTCACTCAATTTGATCCTCTTGGTGTGTATATTTTCTTAAAAGGACTACTGCTGAGGGTAAGCAATACTTAATAAAAAAGGTACTCTTTAAGAGATGCTGCAGTATGTAACAGTATACTGCACATATATATATGTATACATATATCTACATAACTAATAACTACAGTTTTTAACATGTTAAGTTTATCTTTGGAGACTTGAAAGCTACAATGACAATCAGAAGTGACAGGATTGCTGTTAAAAATTAAAGCATGTTTATTATATAGGTGAAAATCCTTTATTAATTTTTGTCATTACTAAGGAGTTAATCTGGGCTATGATAGAACCTGATGGTGAGGCTGTTTACAAAAAAAATCAATGTACGTGAGCTCTGATTAGAACGTGATTGATGCTCAGTTACTCCAATGAACAGGAACTAATACAATCAGACAGAGCCGATCTCATTTGCTGAAGGGCACATTAATCACTATGTACTTTGGCAACAACGGTGGTCAGGGGGGGAGTCAAGCAGGGGTCTTACACCAGTTCAACCAGATGAGCACATATTATCTCTAGCTGAGTATATTACACTAAAATCATGCCATCTTTATTGTATATACATCATTACATGACTATGCAGAATACATGAGCTCTATTTATACAACAATGGAATTTAGTTCTTCCATTCACTTCCATAGTCATATCTTTTAATAATGACCTGCAAGATGCTGTTTTCTTCCCACTGTCAACCAAATGCATTTTGTTATTTCAGTCTTACCACAAAATTTAGCACCTTTGCAGCTGTTTGTGTGTTAAAGAGCCAGTAAAAGATAAAAATAACAGTAATTCTACATGGTAAATACCTTCATTACTTTTTTTAAGATTTCATATCAATGAGTGTATGGGAACCCTTCCAGGGAGGCTTCTGAATACTATCATGATAAGTGATAGGCTGTAAGCAGATGAGTGAAGTCACATACAACTGTTCAGTCAGTCCTTTCCTACTGAACTGTCATTCATTCCACGGAATATCCATCAGCCTTCACTCTAATCAGGCGGAATTGGCAGGTCCCAGTGGATGAGATGTTAACAGTCTATTCCTGTCTGGCAGCATGCCCCATGCTGCAGAGCTAGAGGGCATAATTTTGTTCTTGGAGCTTGGCATGTCAAATATTAGCTTGGAAGGACTTGGGGATCCCCTGTTCTTATTCCTGGTTTTATACCAGACAGCTGTACCGCAGTGCCACAACCCTGAATCCAGTGTCTCAAACTTTTCCATCAGCATGCTCCCCAGGAGGTTTAAAGTTCATTCTTTGTGCCTCTCTTTCTGCCTCTCTTGCCTCAGGCAGTGATGTTCTGCTGCCGTATCTACAGTGAGGGGCAGGTTAGCTGGACTGCCTTTGTATTTCTATCATCCTTAAACCTGGTGTGTGCCAGTCCTTAAGCCTTGGCCAGCACTGCTCCTGTCACACCATCCCATGGCTTCCTTGCTCTTGTGAGCAACAGTGAAGGAGGTGAGCTATGACATGAACTGAATTTCTCCAGACAATAGAAATCCAAAGGTGAATAAGATGTCTGTGCATCCAGGAAGTCTAACCTGGGCCAGAGTTAGCCCAAAAACTTATTATAAAAAGGTCTTTAAAAAAACCCACACCAAAACCTGCACACACCAAAGTGAAAAGAGTATGGTTTGGTTTTCAAGCAAGCCTTAGTTCCAGCTGATACTCTAGAGCTTCAGGGCAACCCCTGACATCCCAGAAGGCAGCTGACTGGAACAATTTCGATAAAAGCTGTTGTGTGCAGCATAGATGACATCTAAGAGCTTGGCTTGCAATAAAGAAATCTGAGCAAAGTATGGGAATAACAGATATGAGAAAGACAGATACACCAGTTCTCCTGATTGATATGTTTGATGAAATCTCAGTGCCCCAAAATGTTATGGAAGATCTCATTGCAGTTTAGTACAAATGATGTAATCCCATTCAGATGCCCTTAAGGTTGGTGAAGTAGGGAATTTGCCAAAAGGCCATCAAGGCCTGTGCTGTGATTGCCCAGCTGTAAAGCAGATTGCACACATGGGTGCATGCAAACCCTTTTTTTACAGCCCTTGGCAAGAATAGCAGCTCTGTAAAATAGCCAACCAGCAGTGCTTCTACTTCCCTGCACCCCATGGTAAGCTGGTACATGGCCAGCCTGGCCTTACGGATCTCCCAGCATCCCAACATCCCTGGTGCCACAACCTGCACTATCAAATCCCTGCCAGTGATTTGTATGTAATGAGAAAGGAAACCCTCCCACCAGCTCATTTCTCCAGCCTTCAGCTGGATGAAGGCTAAAGAAGGATGGAAGGATGAAAGAAGGATGGAAGCCACAAACCCTTGAGAGCTGAGCAAGCTACACAATGCGTGAGAGTAATCAAGGCGAGAGATAGTGGGAGATTACAGAGAGAGGGTGAGCAGTGGGACCTTCAAAAGTAAAATGAAGAGATTGGGAAGCAGAGAAAGGGAAATGAGGAAGTGAAGCAAAAGAGACAGGACAGAGCAGGGAACAGGATGGAGCTAAGGAGGATACTTCAGCAGCAGCAGAGAGTGAAACAGGGTATTTTTAAAAAAGTGTAGAGCAGGATAGAGAGAAATGGAGGAAGGGGAGGGGAGAAGGAAGGAGAGGGGAAGGGAAACCTACATGGAAGGTGCAGTGAAGGGCAGAGTCAGAGCTGGAGAGGATGCAAGAGCAAAAAAGAACAGAATGGTGGCTAGAGAGGGAGTAAGAAGAAAAGTCAATTGGTAAAAGGAGGAGAAGTAGGATTGGTCTGCACTGGGGTTTTCTCCTTCCCCTTTTACTTGCTGTAAGAATACATTTTTCACAGAAGAGGGAAAGACTGGGCCACAGCAACCCCGCATGAGGACTGAGGTTTGGTGGCAGTGAGATGGCTCAGATGGAGTCGCTGATAAGCAAGAGTACCCAGTGTCAGTGCAGGCTGGGCAAGTTAATGGCATTTTCTGTTGTCACTCAGAGGACTCATACTCAGTGCATTGCCAGAAACCCCCAGAGCTTGCTTGGAAGTTCTCTAATAGGGGAGCACAGAGGACTCACTGTGCTTTGCAGAGCAGCACCATGCCGAGAGGAAAACATGTTCTTCTGGTGGGGCAGTGCAGGAGGGTTAACAGGGACCTGTGTGAGTGCACCTGGGGCCCTGCAGATGCAGGATGTTGCTGCTGCTTCCAGAGCACCAGCTAGGCTGTCAGTGTGGAAAGTGTAGCAGCGGCAGCCATGTCACTGCCTTTTGTGGGTTTTCCTGCCCTTTTTTTGCTTTTCTTGCCTCTTTGAAAGTTATATTTTAATCGTGCCACCTGTAGCTGTGGTGGTTCGAGCTGGGCACATTCTATCAGCAGCTTTGCTCCAGCCTGAGCTATCAGTGTGCTGCTCTTCAACATGCACTGGAGTGTCTTCTGCATCCTAAACACCCCTGCATGGCTGAGATCATGGTGCCTCTGACCAAAGGTAGGACAACTTTTAACATGCTTTACAAACAGAAGTAAAGGTGATTAGGCAGAGCTTTTATGGGCTGTTTCCTTACACACGTAAGAATGTGGGACGTTTTGGGTGAGAGGCTTTGTTTGATTTCTTGAACCAGCCTCACTTGCAAGGGTTTTGTACAAGCACTTGTCGTGACACCGCTGTGCAGAGCAGGGTCTGGGAATACAGAACAGGCTCTTCCTGTACTCAGCTACAGTTTTTATTCTAATATATGTATGTATATAAACTTCTCCTTATTGCATACATTCCATTATTGCACATCATATTTTCCTGAATGGGAATAAATTGCAGGCTTACACCTAGTTCTCACTCTCTTTTATTGTTATTTTAAGCAGCAGGTAAGGTTATAATCCATCTGTGTTTGTGACCTTGAACAAGAATGGGCACTTTCTCATTTACATAATGCTATTTTTTACTGAGCCATTAAGCTGCAGAAAAACAGGGCCAGCATGGAAAGTAGTCATCTACATATGTTTAAAAAAATAACTGCAGTAAATCCAACTGGGGAAGGCAGACTTCTAAAAAGATGCGAGTGTTCAAGAAATTAAAAAGCAAATGGACTGTAAAGGCAGTTTTACTGCAAGCAAAACCTCCTAAAATAAGATCCTCGACAAATACCGCTCTGTGCATTTGGTGCGCTGGTACTCTGCCTGCATGAACACTGCTCCCCTGACAGTTCCTGCCTTCAGCAGTGGGATGCTCCCCACTCCCCTGGAACCACAGCTCTGCAGCCCATGGCCTACGGTGCTCCAGTGTTATGAACCTGATTCCAAGTTTTGCCTGAGGGGAGAAAGCCCACAGTGCTGAGCTGGGCTGTTTGAATCACAAACTGTGTGTGCTAGCGCTGAGATATGAAATCACCACGACTTTTTCACATTGTGAATAACCATTACAGCAGGAGCTGTAAATGACAAGACACGGTGATCTGGAGGGAGTGAAACGTTAGATTTACTGCTGTTGATTCAGTTTCTGAAATGGGCACTAATCTTGATCCATACGCTTTCTGCAGCTTCTGGGGTATGTTTATCAAGCTGTCACACCGACTCCTGTTTTTTTTGCTTGTGGGGATGTTAAGTTGTGCCTTACTAAGCAGGATTGTGACAGGTCTTTGCGGATGGGGTGAAGGTAAGAGAAACCTCACTGCAGACACCCCAAGGGCTAGCTGCATGGCCAGAGTCTCTGTAGCTCATCCCCAAACTGCGCAGCCAGTGGTGTGCTGCCTGGAGACCTCAGTAAAGCAGCCTCCTGACAGGGTGAAGGCTGGAGGTGACCTGTTGCTGAGGGCAGTGTGTGCTGTGTCTCTGTGCTACACCCTTCTGATCTGAAGCAGTCTTCTTTAGCGCTTCAGGAGCTGTAACAAACTCAGTGTGGAATCAGCTGTCATCACACTCCACTATGCCATCAGCAAACGTAGAAGCAGGATGGAGCTGGCAGTCCTGTCAGTGATTCACAGTGTACAAATCCAGCTCACCCGCAGTGGCTCTGAAGTGAGCGGAGCTGCTGTCAGGGAGTAGCTGTAGGGTAAGAGCAGTTAGCTGCACAGCTCCCATTTCTGCCATTTTCAGTGCATTATTCATTTGTATTAGAGTAGCTCCTAATGGCCCCAAATGAGATCAAGGCAACACTGGCTGGAGGCTGTGCACATAGTGTAAGACAGCTCCTAAATCCAGGAGCATCTAATCTAATCAGCTAGTGAACTTCTGTATGGTGCAGAGTATAGTTTATGCCTTTGAATTCTCCCATGATTGCATATGCTGTGCTTTCCTGGCTGGTGTGCTGCTCAACACAGCTTCTCCCCAAGTGGGAAACAACAGCGGAGTGCTAAAGCAACTGCCATTTGAGATGGATTTTAGTTTATTAAATGTGAAGCAGGTGAAATATGCTCTGTTGGGCTGTACTAGAAAGGCAAATAGTTCCTGACTGCCTGAGTCTTGGAACTGTGCAGCTTTTCCTGGGGAGACCTGATTGTTTGGGGTGGATGCCCACTTCCAGAATGGAAATTTGGAAAAGACTCCCTATCTGCAGCTGAGACAGGAGAGTTGAGCATGGCCCTGTCTTTGCATATGGGAAAAGTTCACAAGGGATGAGCCTTCGAACAAGGCTCTGAAACCCATGATTATGCTAATCCAATAACCTGGGGGCCATGGATGAAATCCTGAATTCATTAAAGTTAGTGACAAAATATCCTCCCCTAGGGACTGGGGGAACGAAGCAACTGGCAATCCATTATTTCAAACTACAAGCTGATTAATGGGGTAATTTGTATACAGATCGAGGGATGCTTTCTGTCCCTGTCTCCCAGACCCAGAAATATATCCTGACTTGAAGCTTCATTCGAACTTCATAGAAGAGATGACAGAATCCTGTTTATCAATGTAGTATTTCTAAGCAGCATTGTAAATACAAATTTTAATGCTGTTGAGACCTGCAAGGTCTATGGCCTCAGAAAGGAAACAGGTTTATTCTGGAAAGAATTCACTTGTGCTACCTCTGTAATTTTTCAGAATGTTTTGAAACACTTCAAATTATTCATTACAATACACAATTCAATAGTAAATCTTATTAGTGTATCAAAATGTTTGAAATACATGGAAATCTTTTTTAAAGGCTTTTTCTGGGATCATGATAAATCTCAGCTGTCAAAAAAGGCAAAGCTCTGGGAAAAGAGAAGAGCCTGAAATAAGTGATCCTTAATCACAGAATCATAGAACAGTTAGGGTTGGAAAGGACCTTAAGATCATCAGGTTCCAACCCCCCTGCCATGGGCAGGGACACCTCACACTAAACCATCCCACCCAAGGCTTCGTCCAACCTGGCCTTGAACACTGCCAGGGATGGAGCACTCACAACCTCCCTGGGCAACCCATTCCAGTGCCTCACCACCCTAACAGGAAAGAATTTCCTCCTTATATCCAATCTAAACTTCCCCTGTTTAAGTTTTAACCCGTTACCCCTTGTCCTGTCACTACAGTCCCTGACGAAGAGTCCCTCCCCAGCATCCCTATAGGCCCACTTCAGATACTGGAAGGCTGCTATGAGGTCTCCACGCAGCCTTCTCTTCTCCAGGCTGATCAGCCCCAACTTCCTCAGCCTGTCTTCATACGGGAGGTGCTCCAGTCCCCTGATCATCCTCGTGGCCCTCCTCTGGACTTGTTCCAGCAGTTCCATGTCCTTTTTATGTTGAGGACACCAGAACTGCACACAATGCTCCAGGTGAGGTCTCACAAGAGCAGAGTAGAGGGGCAGGATCATCTCCTTCGACCTGCTGGTCACACTCCTTTTGATGCAGCCCAGGATACGGTTGGCTTTCTGGGCTGCGACGCACACTGCAGCCGGCTCATGTTCATTTTCTCATCGACCAGCACCCCCAAGTCCTTCTCTGCAGGGCCGCTCTGAATCTCTTCTCTGCCCAACCTGTAGCTGTGTGTAATAACTTGTAAAAAGCTGAAGGGTTATCAAAAATAACTTTTTAGGACATGTTACTTCTTTTGTCTTATGATGTTACTCTCATGATGTTGTGGTCCTTACATTTCTGCATGCTTCAGGTTAACTGTTCTTTTCATTGAATATTCTAGAAGGGAAGGGGAAGACAGTGGCAGAAAATTGTACTCTGGGGAGCAGTGGGGAAACTCCTGGTTTATGTCCTTTTCCCAGCTGAAGCCAGAAACTGTCTCATTCTGAGGTCAAAGCTCAGCTGTCTTGAGCCCACCAAAGTTGACTTCCCACAGTGCTGTTTAACTCTTTGTTCTCGTTCTTTCTCTCTCCCTGCAGTGTGATAATGACCGGTGCATATAACAACTTCTTCCGAATGTTTGACCGGAACACCAAGCGGGATGTGACCTTGGAGGCATCCCGAGAGAGTAGCAAACCACGAGCTATTCTCAAGCCCCGGAGGGTCTGCGTTGGAGGCAAACGGAGGAAAGATGACATCAGTGTTGACAGTTTGGACTTTACTAAGAAGATCTTGCACACAGCATGGCACCCAACCGAGAACATCATTGCTATAGCAGCGACAAACAATCTGTACATATTTCAGGATAAAGTGAACTCAGAAATGCACTAGATTTATCAATATCCCTCTATATTTACAAACCAGCCTCTTGAGAGTTGTAGAAGGATGTGATCTTCACAAAAAATTGTGGCTTCTGTGGTGGGATTTGTAGGTTGCATCCTTTCATCCCTCAGCCTGTATCTTTATTGGTGGCAAGCCAACTACTAATTTTCCATCACTGCAACTGTATGAGTAAAAGGCACGACTGCAAATCCAGTACTGTGGTCTGTATTGGTTCCTTTAAACAAACAGGGGTATTTATTCACTTTGGGAGTGTTCCTGAGGAGGGCTGAGGCTCCTCAGGTCCCGTTAGTGTTTTCAAGGGTCTCAGTGGCTTACAGGGCCATGCTTTTCCAGTACCCTGCCTGCTTTTGTAGTCCACAGCATTTACCACATTGTTAGAGCTTTTTGCCTCAATCTCTTGATTATTTTTTTCAGTAACATTTTCCTCTTTCAGCTAAGCCAGGCCTGTTTGAGTGAATGAATAGCAACATCCCTTTAGACCATGCGGCACATTGGGAGAGGCCTCATGACACTTATACCTGGAAGCAGAATCCCTGCCAGTGAAAAGCTGCCCTGTCTCACCTATCCCATTCCCTTCTTTACAACACCCTCTTGTTTATTTATTTATTCACATTGCTTTGTGCTTCAACTTCCCAAGTAAGTGTCAGACTGGTATAGTTACTCAGCTGGCTTACTTTAAGAAGTTTATTCTCTAGAGATCTCTTTGCCCTGTTCGAAACAATTAACTAGTACCTTCATCACGTGGAGGACTATGTAAAAACTTGGTATTGCCACTTCAGACTGGTCAGACACAGCCAGGCAGTTGACATACAAACTCATCCTGCCATCTGGGGGTTGGAGTTCTGGAAACCTTGGCTAGAAGTGCTGTCCTTGAAGGCAACAGTCAGCTTCAGTGGGAGGAAAGTTATGTCACTGCTAGACACTTCAGAAAGTCCCTCGTCTGCTGATTGCAGCGTGGTTATTTTAGTCGTGGCCTTGGGGAATACAGGCAATGTAACTGTAAAAGGAATGGTGCCGCGAGATGCAGCACTTGTCAGTGAATTTTAACACTTTTAAATGAGTCCACTGCTGGGAGACAAAATTATTCCTGGAGAAATATGAAACATAAAAAGCTCCAAACCCAACCAAACCTTCCACATACGCACGGATAGATCTATCTCTGGTTTAAAATGAATAGTGATGGATAAATGGGAAAGTACACACAATCAGTGTGGCACATGCAGGAATCGTATGGGAACAGTGCAGCGGGCAGGGAGTCCCCTTAATCCAGGAAAAGAAAGTTCTGCTGCATCCCTAATAGCTCTGGCAGAAACATTAATATCCCGAAGGATTTCTCCTCAAACCACGAATAAAAGAGCACAACTCACGTGACCTGTTAATCTGCCCATATTAAACCTCAGAAAAAATAAATCTCTAAGCCATTGTGCACTGATTTCTTGGTAAGTGGAGAATGTACCAATGAAGGGATCTGCATGCTTTTATAATTTGGTTTGAGCAGAAAGGGTGAAAATCTGCTTACAAGAACTAGTAAAACAAAGCTTTTATATGACAACACAACACATGAACTCTGTACCTTGGAAGTTTTCTAGATCAGTGCCGTGTACTTCGTGTGCAGAAGCACAAACGCATGTGCATCACTTCCCAGACACACCAAACATACAGTATGAAATGTGTAGGCTCATTTGAAAGGGAATTGGGAGCGTTTATAAGGCAGTATATGCTGTAGCAGGCATGGACAGTACATGTACATATTTATTCAAATGAAATTTAACAAAATTGACTTTTCTTTTCCCCTCACTTGTAAAAAGGTTTAAGAATGTGGTAAATTGTATAGAAAACTTGTTAATGCCAAACTACCGCTTCAAGGGTGTCACAATTTCTTTGACTTTTGGCCTCCTCCATTAACCTTTGCAGCTCAAAAACAAGTAAAAATAATGCTGTCAGATCATACTGGCATTTACAGCTAGAAGTACTGTAAAACATATATTTAGCTTTTAACATTCTCAAGTTCTATAGATAACTTATTATAAAGCAGATCTTAATAAATACCACAGTTTTTTGTTTTTAATTTGAAGTACCTTGCTCTGTTACAGCTTTGGGTACCAAAAAGAACATTAAAATTAAAGAAAGAAATATATCTTTGGAGCTTTATAGAACTAATGAAATGCCCAACCAAAATACAAGTGATATAAGTGATATAGAGGAAATAAATAGAAACCTTTCAAAGACCAGTATTCCGTTCCTGTCTTTGACATCTCTACTGCAGATCGGTTTCCTGGTTTCTTGAATGTATGGAAAGTTAACATCGTCATTGTGAGCGTTTCCAACTTTTCTTTTTCTTTTTAATTTGAGCTTTCAGTGGTGTAGAATAAGTGATGGTAAAGTTGGTAAAGCTGATTGATTGTTTTGAAAGCTGTTGTTCATGGCTGCATTCTTTGTGTTGCACAAATTAGCTAACTGTTGTTGAATAAAAATATAAATATGTTAATACCAGCTTTTTCAATAAAACTACAACCAAAAAGGCATAAATAGATGACTTCCAGGCACAGCTTATTTTTAAGCTAGACATGAAAGGGTTGTTTATCTCCTTTTAACAGAGGAGGAAGAGTGACAGGGAGTGGGACTCACAGGACAAGCTGCTACTATGTGAACCTAAGGTGGTGTGGAAAGTAGAGAGGTGAACACAGTGCCCAGAACAGGGCTAACCTGGGGGTTTAGCACTATGACGAGTGCGTGCAGACAGTTACAGCAGAACTGCAGATAATGCTTTCGATTTACCCCTTGGACCAGCTTTTTCCTCTGCTTGTAGCCCAACATAGACTTAAGGAGGTTGGAGTCTCAGTTTCCTACAGATGGAATGAGGGACATGTGCAACGTGAAGGGACACACACAAATACAGGGTAAAAAATGGCACTGGCGTCATCTCTGGCCAGGCTGGAGACCTTCCAGCACAGCAGGCCATGAGGGCACGTCTGGGATGTGTCCAGGCCTGGCCTCCTAAATCAGGCAGACATTGGCCCAGGTGACAAACCAGAGGGCTACCAGCAGAGCGGTGTCCCTGTTCCACCCCTTCCCCTCTCCCCCCACTTCCTTTCTACCTCTACAACAGGGGAAAATAAATACATACATAAATAGGTTTTTAATAAGAAGGGGGAAAAGTGGCACACACAACACACACTTAGAGCTAGGAAAGCATTCACTTCGCAGTGATGCCTGACCCTCCCCGTTCATTGTGATGAATCTGATCCCCAGATTTTGGACTCTTCCTTTGAATCTCAGCTAAGGCTAAGATTATATTTATATATATATATATTTATATATTTTATATTTATATTTATATTTATATTTATATTTATATTTATATTTATATTTATATTTATATTTATACTTACTTATAAAACACCTATCACCATATTGATGGTGATATCACCTGTCCGCATGTTCTGTATGGAGCCCTGGGCTGCGAGAAACCACATGTCCATCAACACACATGCGTTAGACACTGAAAGGCTGAGTTGTTTTGCTGGATGCAGACCAGAATAAATATGCCTCAGCTGTTGTATTAGGCAGTGTACTGCTCTGCATGGCTCCCCCACAGTTTACATGCTAATTTCCAACCCCCCTCCCTTTCTTTGGGAAGACAGTCAATCCCACTCATTTAGATGGACAAATATGGCTAGGCACCGAAGAGTGAAATCTCAGCTGAAAATCAACACTTCAAGCAATGCCCTGTTTACCTTCCCAGTTCCCCTTTTCATCCCTGAACACCCAGTAGGAGTAGGAGCCAGATGGCAAACTCTGTGCATTTTTCACACTCATACTTCATAGCTGCATACAGAAATTTAACCCTTTATGGTTGGAAGGGGGGTACTGACATGAGCCACCTGCTTCTCCTGTTTGCAGCCAGCAAACTCATCTTGCTTTCAGAGAGTTAAGTCCTTTGGAGCCTTAACAAGGTTGTGGTTATTAATCCCCGATGAGAGGGCAAGTACAAGGATTGTTTGCCTTCTATGTCCAATTTTCGCTAACAAACATCATTATCAGCAATTTGCTCCCACTCCCCACAGTAATCCTTTTCCATTTGCAGTCTTCTCAGCAAATCGCATTAGGTCTAAAATTAGAGCATGAATTCACTTATCTTGCTTATGTGGTAGAACCTCAGAATGCAACAGGATGACTGGAGTGGGCGAGATTCAAAAACTTGGGCCTAATTTCAGAAGATGCTTGGGGACAAGGTGTTTCTTTGGCTTTGTGAAGCCAAGGTAAGCCTGGCTGTTGTGTACAGGACAGGCTGCTGCGCACCCTGGAGAGGTTTGCTTTTGGAGGGCACCACGAGAAAGCTTTTCTTAGAAGTGGATGGTTTTTCCTTCTCTCTGAAGTTGGACAAGGATCAAACTTGTATTCATGTGGAAGCCAGCGCAGCTCTTTAGGCAGTCAGAGATCCTAAATCTGGTCCCTGATGCAAAACATTTCACGTGAGGCACCTGACTGAGCAGACTCCTTGGCTATAAAAGCTGCCATGAATATGGATCAGCCAGGCAAGGCACAGCTCATTACTTGTCTTGCCATTTGCCAAGTGGAGACAGTCAATGAGCGGGACAAGATCCTTAAACCAACAATTTAATGGAGCAATTATTTTAATTAGCGTGGTGATGCTATGTATTCTTTTTATAACATGGGCACTAAACAAGAAGAAAACCTGCAATAGTGACTCTGTCGAAGGCTGGGTTGCTGGACAGCCACTCCTTGTTTTAAAACCAGTAATAATCATAGTTATAGCATGTGTATGTCTCCTACAGCAGCCTCATCCAACACATCTGAATAGATTCCTGGGCAGATGAACTTTACATGCAAGACCAAGTGGTAACAAACTGACTGTGCTCTAGGGAGAGGAATACTTTGCTCAGAGAACTCCAGAAACCCCCTCACCACCTTTTGTGGCTTCATCATCATTTCTCCAATAGGAGGAATAAATCTGGGGAAAAATTCACTGTAAATGGTAAGTGATAAGTAACTGAAACTGGAATTAGGGTGTCAGATTTGGAGCAAAGAGGTTGGTAATCGTCTGTGCTCTACCTGTACAATATATGTTGCATGGGCAGCACACCAGAGTGACACCCCAGTGTCAGTGACTTGTGCCAACATCCCAGCCCTGGCAGGCTCTAGCTTTCATTTCTCCTTGGGGAGGCTTGAACATCCCCAACAGCCCTGGACCAATCTCCCTTGCAGGTCAGTGGGAAGATGCAGAAGGAAGCAGAGGTTTCTCTCAGATAGGCAAGATACCAGCACTGTGATCCCTTTGTGACACAGGAGACAACGCTCACAGCGACTTTATGCACATCTTGGATTGTCCCGTGGAAGAGTTGGGAAGGAGAGCGTTGCTGGTCCAGTTATCAGCCTGTGACATCTCTGCTAACACCTCTCTGCGATGGAGAGCTGCACTCTCTGCTTCTCACATCTGTTGATCTGCAAACCCAGATGAATGTTGCTGCATCAAATGCACTCTATCAATCAGCATGCACAAAATACTCTCAGCAACCTCAGCAGGTAAAGGCTTTCCCTAGAATGAAACGAGAGAGCAGCTGTACTGGTTTACACCACCTTCCTGCACACATCTGTGAGCCTCGGCTTCTTCGTAAAATGTTTGGCTATTTCATGCGGCTATTGTAGTATCGCTAATGAGCACCCAGGAAAACAGAGCTCCTTTTAAATCTGGTATCTCCTGATCACTTTGTAGAGCTGTGGGAAATCTTTCTTTGCACAGCTTACCCCCACGGTCCTGCCAAACCAGACCCAAACCCAAACTCTCCTGAGTTATGAAAGAGTGGTTCTTGCTCAGGAAGGTCAATCGCAGCCTGAGGCTAAGCCCAAGTGTAGGACAAAGATTTCCCTTGCTCCCTCTACAGAGGCTGTCCCCACAGACCCTTACCCCGCACACACCCTGGTCTGTTGTGCTGTTACCCTGTGTTACCTTTCTTTCCAGCTCATCCTACACTCTCCATGTTCTCCCTTTAGCATCCTCCTTGGGCCACATCCAGTGGCCAGAAGACACTAAAATCCCATTGACTCCCACCACTGGGGCAAGCGCAGCCACCTCTGCAGGCTGCAGGAGCAGTTTCTCACCCGTGTAACAGTAAGTGCCCTGTGATCTCCCTCTCTCCTGTCAGAGTAGAAAGCCCTATTTGCCAATACACTATATTTGAAGTGCAAGGTTTACAGAATCGGAGTGGTTGTATCTTAGCAACCACCAATGCAGTAAGAAAGCAGCTAAACTGTCTAAACCTTCAATTAAAACATCCACCACAAAGAGGCGACTCTCCTGTACAAGACACAAATCCCTTCCATGCATTCACCAGGAGGGACACGGCCACCTTGTGCACATCCACTCACCAAAGTGACCCCGCCTGAACCTTTCCTCTTCCCGACATACATGACTCGGGTGCTGATATGGCCCATACCTGCATCACTTGCCCTCTTGCAGGAGGTGAAGCAGAGAAAAGGCATCTTTTTGCAGAGACACCCTGAGGGTTTTTTATTGGTCTCACCCCCGTGTGAGCCAAAGCGACATCTCCAAGAGTTTCCAAGCGGAAATAAAGAAGTCCCAGAGTGAAAACTCAGAGTGACACAGGAAAAGGGCTGTGATTGTCCTACCCGAGATGCTGTGATGCAGCACCTATGACCTGATTTGCACAGCATCGAAATGAAGTCTTCCCCCTTCCAGTCACCTTCAATGTCAATCTTCAGATACACCTTTCCCTTAGTTCTCTTCTTCCACAGACTAGGGCCGATGGCAGACCAGAGCCAGGCCCTGCACTGCACACCCCACACAACAGCTTCTGTGAGGTTTTCTTACCACCCCTGCAGCCAACCTGGATTTCATCCTGGACCTGACAAAGTTACAACAAACCCAATGGGGCTTCCGCAAAAGTCAGTTTAGACAAACCACCATTTTCTGCCCCCAAAACACTCTGTAAAGGAAGTCTTGCCAAGCTATGCTCCATTTCACATTATTCTCAGCTACCTGATCCATGTTGTGTCATGACACACTGCAGCACCAGGGCGAACCCCAGCACACTGCAAAGGGACGTAATAGGGCATCTTTATTTCTTGAAACAAAAGGCTGTGGATAATCCCTCGAAGGGAGCTGCTTGAGGAGGAGCACAGAGCCTCTCATCCATAGACTGACAGTTGTTTGCACAGAAATGTAGGTCTTAACCTCTACCTGCAGTCCATAACCAGCCTCTGAAAGGAGTAGGAGCACATCTGGCATTGCAAATGCAGGTGTTTGTATAATCCACAGACTCCATGGGATGAAGGAAGGCAGCAGCCATTGTCTATCTTGTTCTAAAGATGAACTATTCAGGAGAAACCTACTGTAACAATTGCAGCAGAATTAAAGCAACAACGGAAATCTACCAGGATGACCACCGGTCCCAAAGAGTGCCCATGCTGTATGAGAACTGCAATATAAGGCGTGTGCACACACTCTGTGTATCCATCTGTGCTTAAAAACTGTGTTACCTCTGAGCTGCAAGACGGAAGAGCCGCCCTGAGCTAGAGAAACTTGAGGCTGTAGGACTGAAATACTCCCATGGAGATTCACATTTTAAACAACGATTAAAGATCAATTGAACTGTTACCAGAAGCAGCATTAGGAGAGATTTATGAATCATGCGTTTATAACTCTAGGAAGGCACCTTCTGTAAAGGGAAGACTGAAAAATCCATTTATTGCAAAACCATTTGCAGTGCTCATCATCTGCCTGTCACAGTGGGTGCAGGGCATGCACACAAACAGCGTGCTAGCTGTGGGCTGCCTTTGGTGGTCAAGTCGATCAGTTCCTTGAACGTGTTTCCTTCCAGAATGTGCTTTGAACAGAATTTAGCACCAAAGGGAAATAAACTCTCTTTGCATTGCATCCTTTTGATGGAATATGTTTTGAACTTGAAGTTCTGTTAAAACTAGGTGGCTCTTAGGGTATTCAGGTGGAGACATCCATCCTGACCTGCAGGTGGTAGCTTCAGCTTTGATTGTAGACGCTCGTGATCGGAATTGGGTCTATAGACTACTTCCAAAGCATCTAAGCCCTATTAAAACAACATTTCCATTACCTAATTAATTGTTTGAAGCTATTTTCAGTGGTTATTTATTGAAGTTGTAGTTTGTCACCTGAGGCAACAGCACGGCTTGTTGTCGTGGAAACCTCTCTGCTGTCACCAGTGCTGAATAGGGAGGGAGGAACCAGAGAGGGAACTACAGAAAGATGCTTTTGTTGAAATGCCTCGCGCTTCAAAGCGGAGAAATTATTTCAAGATAAAGACAGGCCACACCGAGATCAACGCACTCTGATTTCTGAGGCATTACAGGGGCTCTGGGCTGGGTTCAAGCCCTTTCTAATTTAGTGTGACATAGCTCCTGCTGTCAAGCACTGCTGTCTCCCGGGGTTAACAGCAACGTTTACAAGGCCCTTTCTGATGCCAAACTTGCTATTACTGCAGAAAATTCCTGCCATGCTCAAAGACAGAACAAAACCTCTCTAACAACCTGCTGTCATCTCCCCATTTGATTTATAAAAGATGAACATTCAGTCTTTCAGGTCTTTACCTGGGCTGTGATCTTGACACAACCTTTCTGCTTTCCCAACCTATGCATTAATTACAGTGCACAGAGATCTCAAGCAAGAGTTGCAGCTAGAATTTCCCTTAAAGCAGCACGTCTCCTGCCTAAGTTTTAATTAAACTCTGCCACAGATTCTCTTATTGTTCAGCTTGGAAAGTGAATAGAAACATTAAAGTTATGAAAAACCCCGATTTTTGTTTTGAACTTTAGTTTGCTCCACCTAACCCATGAAGACACAGTAAGAACCAGAGCTCCCACCAGAAGGTCCATCAGGTCCATGCGTTGTCTCCGGTCGCGTTACAACAAAAGCACACAACGCAGATCAATGCTGTTAGATTTAAGTTAAAAGATCCCAGAGACAGGAGCCTTCTTAAGATGCTGCTGAGCTGCAAAGCCGCCAGACTGCACGTTTCATAAGTTTGCCATGCACTGTTTCATATACTGTTAGTTTATCATTACACATGGTTTTATCACCCCAAAATAAGGTTACTTCCCCTGTGTTTTCATAGCCTTGTACTGCAGACTCTCTCTGCAACAATGCCTTTGCTAGGCCTTTCTGCAATGCCGTTTGTAGCTGGCGGGGAGCTGGGTCTACAGATGGTTATGTGCCTTTCAGAAGAGATTCTTCTTGCTGCATTTCCTCTCTGAAATGGAGTAAACCAGAACCTGGCTCTTTTGTTCCTCGGCGGTGCCCTGTGGAGACATCAGCAGAGGAAGAAAAGCCGCAGCGTGAGCCTGGAGCGCCATCTGATGGCAAAGCACACATGTGCGGTGGTCCCCAGCCGAAGGACCCCTGCCCACCCTGTGCGGAGCATCAGTTTCTTGCAAGAAGCACTGAAGATGTAAGGCAAACAGGCACACAGAGGCTGCAGACGCAGTTGCGCTCTCTATGGACGTTAATGAGCCACATGTAACTGTTTAGGCAGTGCCCCTATGGGAGGACAGGATTAGACCCCCCCCCGGACTGTGTTCTCTGACGTTTAAAGAACATATTGAAGTGTAACTCATCAGCAGTTGGGTGATGTCTTGTACCGTGGCGCTTTTGGCATCCTGCATCAAACTGCAGATGAGAACTAAAATCACTGTCAATAATTAAGACTGGAAACGGGAACTGTTAATTACCTTTGTACATCATTCACTGACATCTCCATGAAGCTAATGCAGATGTCACTAACACTGACTAATCCAGCCTCATAACAGATGAAACACCAACCCAGATGAAGCTACAAACTTGGCTACAAAGTGAAGGGATTTTAAGTTGGGTTTCGTTTAAGAGCTCTTTCTCTTAAGACTTTGTTTTTCTGAAATGTACACCAATGTGTCATTATCAGATTCAAGAACAGGGTTGAAGGGTCCATCACCTGCCATTACAGTGGGAATAAAATCAGCTGCACTGACAGCTGGAAATGCATGGGCTGTGGCATCAGCTGTGGGGTGGTTGCCTTGCTACTCGGACGGATCGGCACAGGATGCAAGGGAGGTTTTCTGTGGCAGAAGAGGGGGTGCACCCCCAGGACACCAGAGCCTGCACAGCAGGGACCCACAGTGTCAGGCAAGGCTCCACTGTGAGCAAATGGCTAGCCCATGTGGGCTGAGGTGGCACTGGTCTAGGGGTAGAAGCCGCTTTATACTTATCCATGGATCAGCAACAGATGTGCAACCTAATGCTGGAACATATTTTCTAAAAATAGGTGAATTATATCATCACAAAGGTTAAAAACTTCACTTCCCACTTATATTAAGATCCAGGATACCGGATGGCAACATTGTGACCACCGTATGTTATATATTATAGTTATATGAATACCACATGTCACAATGTCAAATAGCAGCTTCCCAAGAGCAACCCAACCACACCATTCTCTCTGCTTTTATATTTCTCCTATTGCCAAGTGTTTGTTTTTCAGCCACAGTCTTTCGAGCTCCATCAAAGCAGCTTCGGAGGTGTGATGCTTCTATTCCACACACCTACCACATTCGTACTGCTCAAGCAGTGAAGGCGCGTACTGACTTGTCACTGACAAGTTTCAGGCACTGCCGACCACCCTAAATGCAGAGTCCATCTATACAGCGTGCAGAACAAGACAGGCTGTGCTAGGGAGACTTAAGCCATCTGAGAGCTTCCTCTCCAAATGGCCCATGACGAAAAGACCCTGATTCACATCCTCCAGACCATAACGGGAAGATACCAGCACCTTTAAAAAGAGATTGTGCTCAGAACTAAAGTTGCAACAGAGATATTTTGCCAGGGGCTAGACCCCTTATCCATGCTAACTCCCCTAACGCACAGGATTACAGGGCTCCTTGCCAGGATCAAAGCCCTCATGGTGCTGCAATAGTGCCCAGCACCTTCTCTGGGAGCAAGGGATGCCCCGACAATCCCAGCTCCGTTAAAGCTGTCAGGAGCAGAGGCTGTGGCCACCTCACTGTGGCTGTACAAGGTGATGCTTCAGCCCTGAGACTCCCCCTTCCCCACAACAATTCCACCCAGATAGTGCCCCCAAAAGACCTACCATCCTCCAGCAGTGCTCCTGTCAGTGCTGGACCCAGGATAGCGGAGACATCAGCACACCAGGACACTGGAGTAGCCATGCCTGCACGTGACCTGGCTCAATTCTGTTACTAGTGGCAGGTGGGGAAGTCCAAAGCTAACTGAACACAGCTGACCTTGGTAAATCCAGCCCCCATCACACTGGAGCAGTTACAAACCTTTGGGTAGAGCCCTCTCTTCTCTCTTTGTAATGGGGATCTGCAGGAGGATACAGCAGCCTGTAAATGTGTTGGGGTGGATGGTGCAGCCAGATCCATCACAGAGAGCACTTTCTGCTGCATCTAGCATGAAGAGAAGTGACCCATCTTTGAGCAGGCAGTGCCACCAGTCTCCAGGAATACACCTACGAGCCTGTGTTGGGCTGTGAATGTCTGGGCTGCCAAGTCAGTATTGTCACTGTCCTGGGAGCACATGTTCATTTTTATTGTGAGTTTGAGGATAGAAGCCTATTGTTTGGAAGCAGCTGTAGGAAAACCTGCACATTCTTCAGGAGGAGCACTGGGAATGCCCTGGAAGACACTGGAATTCCATTGCTTTATTTTCCTTGTTGCGAAGTAAGACAGTTGAGGAGGAACTCGCATCCCAGTGTGCAGGTTGTGAGAAATGGGGAAAGGGGAGTTAGGGCTGAAAGAATCTACGAGATGGCAAAGATCAGGGCTACAGCAGAGCCCTGAGGATGTGCTGCTGAGGCAGGAAAGCTCCTGGGGCATATTTATGTGGGTGCGGGCAAACTCCAGTGTCAGGTGGCTCTGGTGCAAAACCAGTGTATGAACTCGCTGGGTGAGTTATACACAGGCATTCCCACATGACATGTGCTGGGCACACAGCTGCTTCTTGGCTGAAAAGCTCTTGACCAATAAACTCCTGCTCTGTTGTTTCTGTTGTATTTTGGGAAGTCTGATTGTATCTAAACGCACACTTTTCAGTAGGATTCCATAGATCCTGGGTTTCAGCAGCAGCTGTTGCAGCCTCTCAGAGGAAACACCCCAAGCAACTCAGTACTCAAATTGGAATGTGTAGTAAAACATATCACTTGCTGTACAAATTGAAAACTTTAGTCAGATGAGAAGGCTGAAATGAGTGTTGTGAGGCTACAACGTTACAGAAGCTGCTTCCAATGGCTGCCAGTGGGAAGACACGTCCTGCATTTCCTTCTGTACTCATGTGAAATGTTTTGTAACAGAAGGTTGCAGGCAGTGTTTCTATGATCTGTTCTGCTTCAAAACATGAAATTCAGGTTTATTAGAGGTGATGAAAATGCAAGTTTTCTCAGTGCTGAACATTCCTCCTTAATGGGAAGATGACTCTCATCTTTTCCATATCAGGCTGTAATTTATAAGAGGAAGTTGCAGGATATTAATGATCTTTTTCCTTCCAGAATAAAAGCTAATTAAATCTGTTGAGTAATAATATGAAAATAAATGAACCATCTTAATTAAGGCATATAAAAAGTAATGCGATTTGGTTGTTTAGTTTCTAGGCATCCTATTTGCATTTAAGTAAGGTCTGCATGGATGTAGGCAGTTGCTAGAGTGGGTATATATCCCTTTACAAGTTGGTGGGTTTTACCTAGTTTTTGCTGCATGGATTAATATTTTTCTAACTTAATGACTGAGGGTTTTCCTTCGTACCTATCTGCTGTTCAACCAAATGAACCCTGAAGATGAGATCAACGCACAGTCTCTTTTAACCTTCTTCATTTTGACCTTTACCCTGAAAGGCTGCAATGGGTTTCAAAAGCATTAAGAAAGTATTCACAACCTTGAAATGTCTTTTACCCTTTTCAGTGGAAATAGAGAAGCAAAAGGCAGACAGATATGGGTGTGCTCTGAACAGTGGCATCTCATGTCAAAGATTCAAGTTCACCAGCAGTCAGAAAGGGCTGTGATACCCAAATGGTAACATTCTTGTTGCCCTGCTTTACACAAAAATTGCAAGAAACTTTACAATTCATAATAGCTATTTTAAGGCACTTAAGCCCAGATAGTTCTGGGAATAAAACCACATGTAATTCCTACAGACCCACTGCTTCCCTGCTGTGGAAGAACAGGGCAAAATGCAAAGAACAAACCCTTTGCATTCTTGCCTACCGCAAGAGGCTGTTAGTCATTACAGAGTAGGCTCTTGAATTATTCAGACTTTCTATACATGCTTTGTTGTTTTTCTGTGCTTATGGAAACATGTACCAGTTTGGAGAACAAACAGTACTTTTTCACATTACTTTGAGGATGAAATTCAAATAATGAGTATTTACTCTAACTTCTGTATATTCTAAATGCTAAAGCCGAGCTTACAGAAGAACAGCAGAACTTAATTTAGATGTGTCAATAGCCGTGTACTCTCCTCCTCCTCCTCTTCAGTTAATTAATACTAATTCAAAAGACTGAGTTATCAGCCTAGAGAAAGGGCACCTATCTTTGGAACTGCTCATAATTCATCATGTCTTCAAAACTGAGTAAGAAAATAATAAATGTAGGATTAATTGAATAATTAACAGCAGCTGCCACATTCTGTCTCCTTTACAGTCTAGAAGATGGACTGGCTTGGAATATAGAGCTGTAGCACACATGATGGGAACAAAGTTATTTTGTGCTCTGTTTGCTCGCAAGATGTGAAGTACATAGAAGCACCCTTTGCAAAAACACCCTGCCTGGAACTGCAATTGCTTATTAAGTAATAGTGATTTTGTGCCTGTCAGCTGAGATACGATTAGAAAGAAAAGGTTTATTTGCTAAAGGTTTCAGAACACAGAAGACTAGACAGACAAGAAAATGGAGTAGTTATCCCTCACATTACCACTAATGTATCCTCTTTTTCCATGAAAAGCCTTAAAAAAGGAACACTCAAGAACTAGCTTTAAACGGCATTATTTAAAGGTCTTGAAGTCTGATTTACCACCTCTTCCCCTTCTGGATACACAGAATAGCTGAAAATGTGTGGAAAACGGCCTACCATGTGCTGATGTTCAAAGCTTTTCACCTCTGTTGGAAAGAAGCATCTGATGAGTTCAACTGTCCCCATCAACCTGTCACTACAGAGCACGTGGATTACTTTTCCCAGTATCTAGCTAGTCCAGGGGCTGTTTTTTGATGTAAGAGCATAAAGGTAAATTGTGTAACTTGGAATCTGGCCGGTATTGGTACCGACATCCTTGAGGGAGCTCCCCCCTCCAAGGAACCAGAGTTTTACCTAATAATTCATGGCAAAAGTAGTAAGTTATATGCTAATATTCCCTGTTAATTTCCTCAGAAAGGGCTGAACTAGAAGTCTGAGTTGTTGGAGTTAAGCCTCAGACCATGTTGCAGATGGGAGCTGAAGTATCTGGATTAACCCTTTTGTTAATAACTTCTTCAAAATGCACCACAGTAAGTTGGTAAATTGTCATCCTTACAAAGAACAAAACCTGAAACCAGAAGAATTTTTAACATTACCATTGAATACCAAGACTTTTGCCGTTTTTCCCCTGCTTACATATGAAGTTTCACAATTATGTACAAGTAACAAAGAAAAGGAAACAAAAGAATTAATAAAGAAAAAATGTGCATCTTTTGTGCTTCTATTTTAGAGCCAGGAAGAATGTTTCGGTATGTAAAAAGAGCCTATGGATGTTCCAACCAAAGGAGGAGAAAGGGCTAGGTCCAGCTTATTTCCTTTCGAAATGGGCCCAGGTAAATGAAACTAATTCAAAATTTGCACCTTAACACCATTTCTTTTCCCCAGGTGGAACCAGAGACCGTTGACAACTTTCAAAGCTAGAAGCACCCAGATGACATGATTCTACTCCACTGATTTTCTGATCTATGTGGCTTTGGATGGCAGAGGCTTCTGCTCTGCAGCATCATGCTTTGCTCACCACCTGGGAACAGGGCAGAACACCTGTATGCACCTTTGGCTTCTTCCTACCTGCAGCATAGGGTGATGCTCAAGAGGGTGCCCATAGTTGGGAGTGCAGCTAAATGCTTCGTTGTTCACAGAAACTCCCCCTTCTCTACCAAGAGTTTTCACCAATAACACTTCTGCCCATCCCTATATGACTAATATGCGAAGGAAAAAAAAGAATCTAAGGCAACTAACAGGATCTGTGGGTGAAACAATGTGATGTATTGGTGAAGTACAGTCATCTAGTGGTCAAAAAAGGTAGTAAGTCACAACGAAAGCAGAGGTAAGCAGTACGTGTAGATTTCATCGCTACAACAGCCTATTTAAAACTACCAGTAAAATCTGAATAATGTGAAGCAGAACTTCAAATATCTCACACCACAACATTTTAAACTCTAGATTGTATTTCACAGTGAAAGCTGTTATAAGTGCAACATAAACAACTGCTCACAGCATCAAAGCATTGGGAACAAATGTACCCATTTAATTCAAGTTTGTATTTTATGTTTATTTGCACAATACAAATCATTAACAAACATTCTATTTCAGTTTCCATGGCAGAGTTTTAGGTACTACTTTCAGTTGCTTTGGCTTGTCCACTACTGGTACCACCTCAATACCAGCCTTACTCTCTGGTGGTCGTCCTTCACACACCAGCATGGATTACACTTTAGTGTCATACTTGTAGCTACTGTAACCAATCAGGACGAATAGCATATTTTGTACAGTATGTTTTATGCTCGAGAAGGTTTTATAGCCTTGCTGGGTGCAAAATGTGCCCTTCCAGAAAACATTAGAGTTGCTGTCTTCTGAACCAATAGTGAAACAAGGAGTTCTGTATGCAGAACTGTACACCACCAGGTACTGACTGTAAGATCACTTTTGTCTAGAAAACACCAAATAAATATAAGCAATATATGCAACACAACCTGTTGTCAGCTACCTATTCTAAGTCATGCCTGTGAAAATACAAATGGGCACATTGTGAATATTTAAAGAGTAAAGTGCTTTTAACATCGAGCAAGTGAATTCATCTAGTGTCGTACCACAGGCAAATATATATCCATTGTGGACAAAATAGTCTCCATGCAATTAGTCAGCAGCAATCCCCTGTATTAATTTATAATATTAAATCAGTATATATTACTTCAGTCATACAGGGTTTAAAGTCAGGATACAGCATGTACACTTGCAAAACTCAAGCAATGCTCTACAGTAGCATACATTTTGAGCATTGCTACAGGAAGGTGGCTTTGGTTTTTGTTTCTTTTTTTTCCTTAACCTTTTAAGAAGCCAATCCTTTGATAGTGTAAATGCAGCGTACACTGAAGATACCACTGAACCAATATGAGAGCTCATTATGCAGCTGACAGGAATGGGAAGAAGAAAAAATCAAAAGCAAATTTAATGGCTGTATGCACTGTGCTCCTCCAGTCTTGCTCTATTTTCACATGCCTCCCTGCAGGTAAGAGTTTAGACATGCAATTCAAGCAAGTGATTGCTTTCAGTTCAAAGACAGGCCATTTACTGCCAAGACGGCCCTCCAGAATTGTGCTGAATTCAATTATACTCCCTTGCCTCAAGTTCAACAACACTTTTTTAAACTCACTGCTTGCCTTCAGCACAATATCTTTGGTTATATCATCCTCCTCTATAGACTTGGTTCCATTTTTGCTACTGAAAGGCATGCCCACAGTTATTTCAAATTTGTACCGATCAAACATTTTCATGTGGCAGTTATGCTTTGTCAAATACTTGAGACGACACAATTCTTCCTCCTCTAGTGTAACATTTTTGGGGTCACAGAGAGGGTAGGTTTCACCATACAAGCATCTCATCCAATCACCAATAAAAAGTGGAAGCATATTTATTGCAGATTCTGCACTATTGTCAATTTCTGTCACACGCACATACTTGAACCGCCCAGTCCACGTCACTCTGTGACCTTCCAAGTGACTACACAGAATCTGAGTGCGGGCCATGTTTGTCTCCTTCCACGACCGGGGTCCGCAGAGGAAAGAATACTGATTCCACGTCAAGGTGGAGTTGTAAACTTTCATTCCCTCTGATCGATACACATAGAACCAACAGAACAACACTACAGCTGTAATCCACACTAGAATGAGTTTCACAATTGAGCTACGAGTGAGGGATTTAAACATTTCCACTACAGAGAAGTTAACTTTTGTCCACCAGCGGAAGAGCAAAGGAACAGTACACAAAACCAGAGTCACTAAAATTTTCATGAGCTCCAGAGACACAAACCACTTAATGAAATGGATAAGACACATCAGTGCAATGCCTACACCTAGCACTGGGAGTGCAAAGAGAAAGAGAAAATAACCAATTGATGCACGAACGAGCCCAATGCCAGAGGACTCCCGCAGAATGACCACGGAGAGTTCACACCACATAAAGCAGACCAGATATGGGACCAGGTAGCAGTAGGTGCCTTTAAAATTCCGTAGTTGTGCCATTCTAAAGAAAAGATAGAACAAGTACAAAAACAGAAGGCATGGGATGCTTACGTTTATCACAAAGAAATGACCTACAGGAACAGTAAAAAACGTTTTACCCAAAAATTGCAAGTAGCCAAAATTCCCAGGTAATACCTGCAATAGGGATAAGCAACCTGCTGCTACCTCAGTCATTAATGCTCTTCGTGTGTAAGGTTCTGCACAAGTGCTTAAACTCATGTAACTTGTCACTGTGAAGAAAACTGAGATGGTAGCTAATTCTGAGCATGGTATGCAGTCTTTGCTTGCTATAGGGAAGGAAAAAATTACAAAGAATACGGAGAGTAAAAAATAGATATATGGCTCTAAGTGATTCCATCCAAAGTTCACCTCAGCTTGCTCAACATCTAGGTTTGGTTCAAAACGAAGCAGTAAGTCAGTCAATGTGCGGAAGTTTTCCCAAGCCTTACTGTCCTGAAAAACTTTCAGTGTGCAAATCACCATAGAAATGAAGGACAAATAGAATATGACTAATGGGATAATGAAGGCAAAAAACTCAATTGTCAGATTACTGATGATGAAGAAAAAGATGAGAGCATTGATATGGTGTGTTGGAACAATGGTAGACAGCCAATGCATTCCTGCCTTTGATGCAATATCTATCAGGTATTCTTTAATTTCCATAATTGCATGAAGTGGATATTTTACAACCTGGAAAGACAGAAAGAACCATTTTATTTATGAGCATTTTATTTATGGGCAGTCAGTTGTCTAACATCAGCTGACATGAAAAGATTTATATTTCAGATGAAAGTTGCCAATAAAATTAGATTACTTTGAGATTATTAGCTTTATTTTGATTAATTCAGTCAGATGAAGCTGAGGCGATTTTGATTTCATGAAAGATGTAATTCATTACCTTTGACACACATAGTTAAATGGCTTCCTAGGCAAATAATCTGCTCTGCTAACTTCATACTGAAGATAAACTACATGGCTGCAGTCTTGTACTATCTTAGGTTATTAGCTGAGCTATTAGTAGTTTAGCTTTAAAGCACTTTGCCACTGTTCTGCAAGGATTATGCTATATATTGTGATACACATATATACTACAGGAGTGGTACATATGATTCATATGCACTTACAAGAAGTCTTTACAGCTGTGGTTTATCTTTAAAACAATTCTTCCCAAGCAGCTAAAGATACAGCTATCAAAATATCATTTGGAAGCAGCATAAATATTTTTATCTATAATTTCTACACATTTAGGGATTCTTTTAACTCCAGAACAGTAACTGTACAGGATCTTAAAACTACCTATCTCATGTGGCATTTTCCAACACAGTCACCAGAGAATCGCTGGATTGAATCCTCTTCCTGTGACCAGCCATGCACTTTATATAGGATCAATAAAAAGGTACAGGATTTTTCAAACACACACTCAAATACTGCATATCTGCCTATTAGATGCTGCAAACAATCCTCCTTCCTCCATATAAAGTTAGTTTTTATGTCTTCTCAGAATTTAGGATTAATTAACTTAGATTAATTAGTTCAAGGGAAAGGCAAAGAATGTTTCAGCGTCGTGATGAACAGAGGTAACCCACAATGACTTGGGCATAAGCTTATTTATTAGCAAAGGTGCCCCCTGTTCTTTGTAAATGCATCTGTTTCATAGTATTAGTTATTCAAAAGACTGGAAAGACATACCCCTCATCTTTCTTTTTTTCCACCCCTACCATATGATAATGGACAACAAAATGACAACAAAGCCTCTCATGTCAGCAGCTAGAAACCCCCTACATCGCTTGAAATTTATACCAGTATGAATGCAGGCACCTCAATTTCCCTTTTTACTTTCACTATGTAATGAAGTATCAGTGTAGAAACTAACAGCAAGTTCTGCTGTTCTTGAATTCCTTCAAAATAAAACCTTTTCACACCTCAAGGCTATGGCCTGTTTGCTCCTGTTTAAATAGCTATGATATAAAACATATCATGACATCTGTAATAAAAATATGACAGTTATGATAGGGACATTCAAATTCTTGCTGAGATGTAATGAAGGCAGATTGCCCTCTTCTAGGGAAAATAATTATTCCTTTCTCTTAAATTTATGACTCATATATATGAAACTGTTAAACATATATATGAATTCAAGTCCAAAAAGAAATTAAAGCAGTGATTTTTGTACTGACTTATATAGACTAAACATCAGCTCTGAGAGTCAAGTGCAAGTCACTTCTGTCTTGACTGAAACACCTAAGTTAAGAGCCCTTCAACATAACCTGTTCAGTATTGCCTTTTTACCTTCAGTCGCAGGGGTAGCTCTTCAGGAGTCTTCCCTGCCAATTCATCATCTTCTTCTTCGTGCATGATCAGGTTAGATGGGATGATTCCCTTTGCATACTTCTTGGTAATTTCAACAAAGTCATCCAAAGCAATAAATTTTTTAGCTGTAAGACAAAATACAGACATTGAATAAATAGTATCACAACACTTTATGGATTACGTGATGCCACTTGTTCTGAGATCCGTGCTTGTGCCAGCAACATATGACTACTCTAAATCTTGTCAGATCAGCAGGTAAGTTTATTATACCAGTAAGCAGGAGAACAGAGTGTGTGAACATATCTTATCTGCAAGTACTCCAAGAAAAAAAGACTACTGGATTAGGTCAAACAGTTTTAAAATTGTAAGATATCTTTTGCAACTGCTTGAGAGCCATCTTTAAGCAACAGCCACACTGAAAGCATAGAATTGTACAGGAACAGTAATGAATTATCTGTATGGTGTTAACTGAAGAACTAACTTCTAATTTGGCATTTAACATGTTGTCATTTTTCTGAGTTTAGAAATTGCAGACATAGTTATGATAAATGCCCAATTATTCACATCTACAAGACTTAACATAGATTATTTACAGTGTATTAATTCAGTATGCTGTGTGGCTATACAAATGGCCTCCCCTAAATTGTATCAACAATATCACCTGTGATCTAAACCAAATAGACAGTAACAAAATACTTCGCTTAGTTGTGCACAGAGGCAAATGTACCACTCTGCCCTGAAGATCCTTATCCACTCTTGTGAGCGGAAGGGAGGCAAGAGGTTACTTCTGAAAACTGCAGAGATGCTGCAAGACAGAAAATGATTTATACACTGCTCCAAACTCTGCACAGCCAGTTCCTTACATTAGCATGGATTAGCTCATTTCTATAGTAGACAAGCTTGATGTGGTTTGTAAAGAAGGATAATTAGCAGCAACTTTTTTCCATACACTAAAGCAAATGATATTGCTGTAGATACGAAAGACTTTTGAATGACAAAAATCTGTAACACAACTCCTACACAGTAAGTTTAGCTATTCAGCTGATACACACGTATGAAAGTTGGCCTACTTAGTACTAGTTTGAGATTTTAAAGATACAGAAAACTGAACTGCTGCACTAAATTTAAAATCAGAGGAATAGTGGGTTTGAGCCTATTAATAAATTATTTTTAATGCCATATTTATAGAAATTACACAGGAATATATCAGTATTTAGTATTGAAAACACTGTAGATACAGAACAGAATAAAGCATTTGTGGTGAGATACCTGCTACAGGAAAAGGGGTGTTAGAAACTACAACAGAAAAACAGCAGCTTACAATCTATCTTTCATTTTAATCTTACAACACGAATGTTGCCTTTTGCTTGGACTTTTACTCCCTCCACCATTGCATGAACCTGCATGTTCCACAAAATACCATCTTGCATGGCTCCAAACAACCAAGAAAGCATTATTCTTGCTAACTGTTCTTACAATTCAGACTGGATCTTGCACCAGGAAATCAGCGAGACACCTCAGCTATCTTGGTGGGGTCCAGATCAAGCAAGCAAACAAGGTTAGAACCTCACAAAAATTCCTCAACAGCACTTTTACAAGACCATGGGACATCTGAGAGGGAAGGAGTTTTAACTTACTACGTACAGACAACATATCAAATGTAATGACAAGTATACTCTCAGGCATGCAACAACTGTCCGCTGACAATGTCAGATCTAATCTTCTGTTTATACCTCCGCTAAGGATAGCCCAGATCAGATATCTGCAAGCACGCATGTGGCTCAAAAATTATCTTCCAAATATTGGCAATATATTAAAACTGCAGGAAGAATCTCCTGCTAGCAAGATGAATGGAGAAGCTCAATGGATCAGAGAAGTAAATTCTGTCTTGTTCATCCATGAAAAGATAAAAAGCCCTCCAGAAAAGAGGTAACAGCTTAACTCCTACTTTAAGCATTTGATGAAAACTTTTCATTTTTAAATGTTATTAGTATTTTGTCATCCAAATGTCTCTAAAATTGATATAAAAAGCATATGTTGTAGATCCTACTTTATTATTCAGAGATTTTTTTTTCTTCAATTTGGTTCTGACAAATTCCCCTGCCTCCCCCATCTGCCATAGAAATAAGAAAAATATGCACATCAATTTCTGCCTACACTTACCTGTAGGTTCATTTACTCTCCTGTTATTTTATCTGCCACTTAAAACTTAAAAAAAAAAATAAAAAAATTTAAGAAATTGCCAGTTCCTTTTCCTGACACTCTCTGAATTACTGAACAATCCAGAACAAAATGACTTGCTTTGCGCTCGCTCTATTCAGCATGTCCTGTTCAGTTAAGGGATGGAAAGAACATTAGTGTTGTCCACTAAGCACCAATGGAACATAGCTCCAATGAACTCATGGTACAGTGACTGGACAAAGGTCTCACCCTTGAAGGACTATTTCTATCTTTTCAGAAGTGGCAAACAAGTCACAAGAACAGCTGACCTCCTCTCACACAAGTTTTGACAGAACCAGAAGCATGCTCTCCAAAATACTACTTCTCCCATCATCTCCTTCCTTACTTATATATACATGCCCGTGTCCCCCCTCCTGTTTTACTTCTGTGAAAGTTAATGTAAAACTGAAATATGCCATTCTTCTTAGGAATGTTATTTTCATAAGTCACCTACATAGTCAACACAATCCTTGAAGGTGAACGCCAAACTGACCTAATGAAATGTACAACTGATCTTTCAAGGAATTCAAACCTGCAAACCCCCAGATTCGGTTCACTAATCCACATACAACGCTTTAATTACATGTATTCTCAACTATAGATGTACTAGTAAGTAATATGCTTTGCAATATTTAAAAGTGCTCTTCAAAAACTGATCCAGATTGCACACAAACTATTTCACATGACCTTTGCATTTCAAGGAAGTGAGATTTTCCAAACCACAATTAATCAAACCTTATGTTATATACCATAATTATATGTCCGCAACTTCTTGAAAAACCACATATCCTGCATTGTTTAGAATTCATTTTCTTAATATAAGAACTTGACTTTTCTCCTGAAGTCGCAGCAGCATATCAGCATTTTTTAGGTAAGCAAGGCTAGGGAGAACTGTATCTCAACTCCAGCCCCCCACCACAATATACCTTGCAGAACTCACAGATTTGGGCCTACAAATCTGACTGTGTTGAGTGGTTTAATTTTCTCCACTACATGAACTATCTGCTCCTGTGCTATGAAAGAAATATCTTGGTGCATTGCATCTTTCCTACATCATTTCTCAAACAAATATGAAAAGACAAACATTAATTATAAGGGAATGGCAAACAAAAGCAAGGCAAATAGAATGAGGGATCTGTCTGCATTAAATGGCTGCATAATTAGTTTCTATCTTGTAATCAGAAAGGTTACTACAGTTTAAACTAAAAGAAAAATGGAAGTGCAAAGATTTTTTTTTTCCCGAATAGACTTGTATGTGCTGAAAGGTCAAGAATATAAAAATAACAATTGACATGCAAACTCCTCTTAGAATACTAATCACTGACAAGTTGACTGTAATGGTGATGTCTTCTGTAACATCACATGCAGATCAGGTATTTATCATGCACATATAATAAACTGACACTGTCGATTTACATCAATCCAAACTTGCTGTACATACCTACTCTGGCAGCACAAAATTGCTTAGCAAAACAAAATAGAAACTAAAACCACAGGCAAAGATTGAAAGCAGCAGCATGCACTCACATTCACAGCTCACTAATCGCTCCAGCATTCTTCTCTGCTTCTGCACTGACTTTGGGAGTGGGCCAGGTTGCTTCTCACCATCTGGTTCAATAACAGAAGTCAATGGAAAATCAAAGCAGTCAAAGTGATCAAAAAATAACTGCAATGTTCTTCAAACTGTGGTATCTGGAGAACAGTATTTTCTCAAAATCAGGAAAAAGGACAAATGTATGTATAAACAGGTAAGGAGTGGCTATATAGCTTTATATACCCCTATTACTGTATTAGAAAAGGGAATAGCATTGATATAGTTACCATATACTGCTGTAACATCAGAGTGAGACAGCTGTCTTGAAGACTAAGTTTGTAAATTGAAAAATCTAGTAAGGTATCAGGATGACTGTTAAGGGATAAATAAGTAAATAATCAAATCAAGTAAAGGCATTAAAATTACTTTTCAAGGACAGCAAGTGCTAAATGAAGGTATTTTTAACATTTGGTCACTTGAATAAGTGCTTAATTGAATCACAGCCACAGCAAGAGTTGGCAGGCCTCTATGAACTAACTGTTGGTCCAAAGATCACAGTTAGTAAGTGAGTTACAAGTTGATAATGTTTCTTTTTCTTAAGTAGCTCATACATTTACCTCATATCTGATTGTTTAAGGCCCCTTAAGTTTTCAGTTGTATTCTGCCTGCCAGTCTGTGTTGTAGCAATACCACAATCAGTTCATTCATTGTCAACAAACCTTCATTGTCAACTTGCCCAACATTTTCCAGTAGTTCAGAAACTTCTAATTGCTTCTTCTTTTTTGGGTTTAATTTCCAATACATGACTAAGGCAGCTTTCCTCACAGCTCTCTCCAAGTCAGTCTCAGATGATAACTTTTTCACTTCTTGCTCATTCTCAGAAGTAATACCTCAAGAAAAACACATTACATACTATTATCCCACACTTGTGCAGGAATGACAGATTTGTCCACAATTTATTTTTCCCAGTTTAGACTAGAACTTTTCAAGTTTCATCCACATCTTGACCACCTAAGTAAATTGCACAAATGCTCTTTGTGCCCATTCCTTATTTAAATCTAATTGCATCACTTAAGTTTAAAATGTACTCCAAAGATGGTGCAAGATATGCATTTTCTTTATGCCTTGCTTCAGCTTTTGCAGTACAGCTATTCAAGCAAAAAGGTAGTGTGGATATACATGGACGACATGTAACAAGCAGCAACAACTTAATGAAGTTGTTTTGTTGAGTATTTTGGTTTGGTTCCTCCCTCCTCCTCCCCATAAATAAGAGTTCAGATAGTTCACGGTCAAGAGGAGACCATTCCAAGCATGGGAAGTAGCATGAAGGAAGATATGAACCTTTAAGTGGGAGAAGACAGTGAAAAAAAAACCAGTTTGGAGAAGGGTTGGAGAGGGGCAAAAGAATGAAACAACAGCAGATATGTAGGTGGTGTGTGGTTATATACAACCTTCATGTCCAAAGAAAAACAAGCTTCAGTGAAAGGTGGGAAGGGGAAAAACAAGCATGAATTCTGTGAAGGAATTCCAGCAAATAATCAATAAAAATGCTTTTATGCTTTTATGAGTAGCATCAGTAATTAATGCTTTTTAAATCACCTATTTGAACAGACTGCCAGCAACTACTCACATAACTTTGCCATGAACATTCCCATCTTATTTTAACTACTCTTTTCAGTGTTACAATAAATATAGTATTACTTCAGTTAAAGTGGGAAGCACAGACAAGAAGTCTCAGAGAATCCATACCTCTTCTGTCTGCCAGGCATCTACGCAATAGTTTGACAGCTTCTCTTCGACCCTGCTTAGCAGCAAGGATGAACCAGTCAACTGCACTGCAATTGTTAAGTTCTTCATCTTCCTCTTCTGCTAATCTTAAGAAGTGTTTCCCCACCTACAATAAGCAGGAAACAAAATTCCTTTGGTTACTGAAATATACACTACTCTCTATCTCTCTCCTCCCATCCCCTGGAACTCAGCTAGAATAAATTCCCTCTAAACAAAAGGTCAAAAGATTTGCCCCTACCTTTGAAAGATTAATAATTCACATGATTCCCATATAGATTAAACAGACTGGTAGAATCAAAAAGATCTTTTCCTTCCAGTAGAGGTTAGGTCTCCAGCCTTTTAGCTGTTTCATACACTGAAGTAAGTGCTTCAACAGCTTCTACATAGACAGGTACTGGGTAGATATCATAGTGATTAAACTCATTGCACATACAGTGAAGCTACTCAAAAACTTACAAAAATAAGAAAAAAAGTTGGATTAAGTAATCCAAAAGTCAGAACAAAACACTGATTACAGTCATGCCAGAGCTCAACACGCAGCACGCAGATACAGTGGCGAACCAAGAAAAGAGCATGAGATGGAAAAACAAAAACAACAACAACAAAAAGGAAATTTCAGCAATTGAGTAATTTATCACCTTTATCACCCAGCTGCAGATATGACTTCAGCTATTTATTTCACAAAGGAACTGCTTGAACAAGTTACATGATAAATAACATCCTCTGACAACAGCTTTCTTGAGCATGTTTATATTGGTAACTATCAAGACTGAGCAAAGCTTTAGGAGTAGCAGGATTTAATGATGCAGCTTTTAAGTTCTTAAGGATCTCTTGGACACAGAAACTCATCAGCTATCAGATTTTGGAATTAGTTGCATTGCACAAGGCTAATGCACAAGCAAAAGGATAAACCTGCATCTGTCGTAAAAGAGGTATGTTATGTTTGTTTTGGTTTTGGTATTTTTTTGGACATTCTGAGGGTTTTGGGAGGTTGTTTCTTAAGTTCAGCATTAAGATTTACTCATCAAAATTACTCTCTCAAAAAAAAAAAATCCCTACAGATCCCACCCGCAAAATCCGAGCACACAGAAAATATTTTCCCTTTATTTGGATTTATAAAGTTATACGTTTTTTGTGTATGTTAAAAGTTTTGGTAGAGAAAGAAAAACCAAACCACCTCCAAGCCCAGCACCAAACATAAAAGCTTTCCATGAATTACTACTGGAAGGTCTACCAGCTCTCTCAAGAAAGCAGTTTTCACCCTCACAGCAAAGCTCCTACAGGGAATGACCTGAAGAGGGCTGCAAAGTTCTGCCCTGCAGCAGTCAAAGGAGGTAGAAGAACCAGTGGGAAAAGGTCTTAACCTCAGATTTATCATTTAAGCAGTCTGGGACAGTCTCTTTCATTTAAGCTAAAACTGAAATGTAGTCACAGCTGATAACGGCCTAACACAGATCTTCATGCTGTACTTCTTCAAAGGCTGGTCTCGCCTGTGGGCCTGAGGTGATTATCTCTAGCAGTTCCCTTATAGAGATCTTCCAGTTAAAGACACAGAACTGCCTTTTCTCCATTACAGAATTCCATCTGTGGGTGTCTCATGTATGTAACTGCTATACAATTATTTCCTCAATAAACTAACTACATAAAGCTAGGTAATACAAGTTGACAGCCACTCAGAGTGTATGTATCTCCATAGTCACCACATGGTAATTTCTGAATAAACTCAGTAATAACTATAAGCCAGGGAATGGAGTGATTTCTTGTGTTTGACTTTGTAATTATTATCAAACAGCACAACAGTACCATCTCAGCTTCTCATTTGTACTCTTACAAAGGTAAGATATAAAAATTGATGCTTCTAACTGATTCTAGAAGTATGTATACAACAAAAGAGAAGACCTGTATTTTTTTAGGGTTTTTAAAACTAAAAGTTAATACCCTCTCCACAAGGGAGATGACATTTGATTGCATAGAAAAGAAATGACTGCATTTGCGATTCCTTTTCAGGCAGTCAATTCATCCTGAATGCATACTGAAGCAGAATTGCATGCTAGATCTCTTTTTAGAATCCTATTATTGTGTGGGAATAGAAAGTGTACGCAGCAAAAGATCTAAAGGAAGGGAGTGAAGGTGGAATGAATTGAGAAGGAAAAAAAAAAATCCCATTATTTATATACAAACATATGCATACATAACCGAGACAGCCCCATAAATATTCTTTCAGGATTTAACTTCCAGTTAAGAAAATCTGTTATATAATCTTTCCTTTGTGTGGATGAGTAAAGCCAAAATGTGGATTTTACAGCAGTGATCCCCTCAAGGCTACAGCCTCATTCTCCTAAAAGCCACCGGCTGTTTCAAAGGTGAGGAATTTGTTACTCTCAGATTACAACTCCAAGGACAGCCTGCCCCTCAAACAACTTGAGATGTGAGTGGGAAGCCAGTCTCACACTGCCCTGTTGGAGCTTTTTTTACTAGCTTTAAAAGGATTTCTTGACAATCCCCACCTTCTATTTTTATTTGCAGAACTAGCGGTGATCCTGGGAGAAAAACCCAAACCATCAATGAGCATGCAGGAGATTATAACCACTCCCTTTTGCCAGCAAAGCTGAGTCTGGAAAAGAATGCTCAAGGAAAACACTAATCAAGTAAAACATGAATTAAAACTGTTTTAAACAATGTTAAGCTGTTTATACTAGACCAATAGAGCAGAGAATGGAATGCAGTAGAAAACTGGTACATTTTGTCTAAAATCTAAGGGACACCTAAAGTGCTAACACATACAGGGACAGAACTACCATTATTAAATAAGTTATATCTGCCATTACACAACTAAACATACCTACTTTCAGGAAATGAGATGGGGCTTCTTTTCTAAAATGTGTTAATTCAACAGAGAAATGCTATAGAAGCAAAACGTCAACCAACCTCTGTTCCTGCTAAAGCACCTCAATGGCAGTTCCCTCCATAGCATCCAGCCTAAGAGTTCTGGGATCTCTGTACATAGTGGTTCAGGGCTGAGCCAATAGCATCTAACAGTCCCTATCTGCACGCTTCCACAAGTAACTCTTTGGCATGTGCAGTTCTGTCCCTTCTCCATTCTCTCAGCTCACTCTCCCCGTTTCCACGTGCAGCCTAAAAGCTTACTCAAGAGTTGGACCTGAAGCCACTAACGTTCCCAAACAAGCAGCATTTCTCCAAGCAGAGAAATCATCCGGCATCACCTTTCTTTTAATAGTTTAAGAACAAAACAGATACAGTTCAACAAAACAAGAGATAATGCTTCTTCAGCAGGCAGTGCTACTTTCGGAATTAAAAGTAAACAAGACAGGACAAAGAGCATACAAAATTACCTCTGTTTGTGCTTTGGGCTCTCCAGCTTTGGCCCTCTCAAGCAGTTCCTCGAAAAGCACTTCAGGTTCTTCCTTCATGCCCTCTGTAAATTAATTTGATAAAGAAAATTGCTTACTAGCAATATTTGAAAGTATTTTCTGAATCATTGCTATATGTGGTTTAAGAATTAAAGAAATGTATCTCAGAAATCCAACAGGAGTGTTTTGCAAGAACAATGGAAATTAACTCATTGCAACATTTATCTCAGATGTTGTACTTCAGCATATTTACCATTATGTTATTTGATAGCAGCCACAGAATGACACAAAGTTTACAGTTTCTCATTTACTTCCACAGAATTCATTTCTCAATAGAACATGCATTACAATAAACATGAGCACATGTCGAACATGTGGTACGGAACAGCTTTTGTACTACTGCTACTCTTACTCTTGATAGCACTTCAGTCTTTCACCTGGCACCCTCTTTATTTAATAGCAGAGCCTTTTCAAGAGTTTTGAAAAATTAACTAGCCTTTAAACCATGTCCAGTATATTTGAAAGCTCAACTCCTCAGCCCCAGCAGCATACAGAAACTTAACAGTGATTACACCTTATAAACCTATTTTGTGTCTAGCTCCACAATCACAGCTAATTTTTTCCTCCTTTCCTATCTACTGTACACATACAGACTTAATTTTCTTCAAAAGCAGCATATTGCTCCACCAATCATAAAGAAAAAAAATTGAGAGCTTTATCTTACATCCATTAAAGATCATCATGCCACATGCTACTTGATGAATGAAGAGCAAGTTTAAAGGAAAAGATGACAAAGGCCGAAACTGCTACTTTTTCGTAAGATACTTCTCATAAATTAGTTTGGAAGAATTTGGAAGAGAAAAATCAATACAATTTCTACACTTTAAGTTAATTAAGTGTAAGAAAGCACAACATATCATTGACTCAGGATAACAGCTTTACCAGCCAAGCTAAAACTGTAGTTAGAAAGAAGATACAAAAGCAACAGCAAGTGCCAAAGCTTGACCTGTACATACCACACAATCCCACAAGGTCACCAAACACACCGTTGAGGAACAATAGCTACATACTGAGGGCACATATAGCATGAAAAAGTGTGTTTGGGAAACAGAATTTCCAAATGTAGGTGGAAACACAGCAGTCAGTTACTTCGGGCATCCACTCCAAGTCACAGATTTCATTCCCTACCTAATTTTACAGCAGTAACCCAGAAAGCAGGTAAGCATCCCTGCTAGCTGAGGTGCCATTCAGTATCTGCTATTTCTCAAAAGGTGGGGGGCAGCGAAGAATAAACCCCATTCCAAATCATCTCCTGAAGAACCAGGCCACTTAAATTCTTTAGCATCCCTGCTACTGGGACTATTTCCAAATAAAAACAGGCCACGAGCCAATGCTTTCATTATAATGGATGCATTTTAACAAGAGCAAACCATGAAGTAAGTTTTCTCCTTCACCATCCCCCAGTTTTGTCTGCCAAGCTTCACTTGGAAAAAATACTAATGCCAGATTATAACATGTTGTCTGGCTAAACAAGGCACACAATGAAAAATAATTTCCATTTAGTACTTGGTCTTTTCAGAAAGCTGTAAAAATATTACTGTAAAACAGGCAAACAGCATCCCACCAAAATTAACCACTTAATCTCTTTGCCCTGATACATAACCTACAGGACTGAACTCTTAAGCAAGTCAGAAGCCTGTTTTACAGATGGCACTACTCACACCAGCAGACATCAGTCAGGGGCTCTCTCATAACAATAAACAATAAGTTACACGAAAGAGCATATTGTTTGAAAGAAACATAATATTCATCCATCTACCCCACCCAAATGAAAAACGTTGGGCAAGGCAATACTTTACTGTTTCTCCCTGTGCTTTCACATTCATTAACTTATTTTGCATCAAAATTTCAGCAGCAACTGCCTCGGCAATGGATTTTTTTCTGTTCAGGTTTTTCTACACATTAAGAAGAGAACACCACAAATATTTTGATGATACTCTGGATAAATCAATGTAGGAGGCATCATTCAGAAGCTAGTGTTTGCTAATTAGTGAGACACTGGAATCGGTTGCCCAGGGAGGTTGTGAGTGCTCCATCCCTGGCGGTGCTCAAGGCCAGGCTGGATGAAGCCTTGGGTGGGATGGTTTAGTGTGCGATGTCCCTGTCCATGACAGGGGGGTTGGAACTAGATGATCTTGAGGTCCTTTCCAACCCTAACTATTCTATTCTATTTAGAATGGATTTTACACATACACAAACTATAGAAAACAGTTTGCTAAACTGATATAAGCATTGGTAAGAAAAGCAGCTGGCAGCTTATACAGGCAAAGCAGCTTCCTTTCTCTCCTGCTCCACTTGCCACATATAGGAGCATGGCATGGTTCTGACCCCTTCCATCTCTTACTACTCAAATGCCTTTTAGATAAGAACACTTATTACAATAGAAAACTGTAAAGCATTCCCATTTTGTTTCTTCAACACCGGGATATAGTCACTTTATTGGAATTACACTGCAGATTAACATGTAAATAATGGTCTTCACAAAGATAGTAAGAAAAGAAAAAAAAAAAGGCTACATTAAAAATGTGCAGCCTTATGGTCCAACTACCACCTTCACTGGGAAAATAAAATGTGCTGGTACTGCAGCAAACTTGTTGAAATGTTTGTTCTAACAGCACTGATTGCCAGGAGAAAGAAATGCTTCCTGCTGTTATTTTCAACCTACTGCCCTATCCCTCCTGCTCAGTTATCACTTTTATGTACTCTCACATGTGACCTATAAATATAAATAACAGACAGTTAATTAAACTTATGCGCGTGGGTTTGTTCCATGGTTGAAGGGCAAGGGTGGAGAGCAGGTTGTGGAGTGTTTTGGAGATCAAATTTAGAATAGCTTAGTATCATAGTGTTCCCATGATTATAATATTTTGCTTGAAGGATGAGCAAAAAGATAAAGCATGAACGACTCAAGCTTCATGGCTGATGTATCAAAACATTGCCTCATAAAGTACTGATGTCAGCCTCAGAAGGTTAAGGTCCAAAACACAGTCAAAGTGTGTTATGGAACAAGGATGGACACACACACTTTCTTTTAAGTCAGCTCTACGCTAGAAAAAATACTATACAAGAGTAAACACACCCACCACACAAATACCATAAAAAGCGGTGATCTCAAAACTTATCACCCTTGTTCTTAAGCATGTTTTTAGTCATAAAATGTCTTGATGTGTATTCCTCCCACATAAGAGTACTTCAGTGCAAATGCTGTCAGTAGAAGCTTTTATTTTCCAGCTTTGCTAAAAACTCATGTCTTTTTAATGTCAAATTTTACTCTGTCTTGAATATGAAAATTTCCAGAAGAGAGGAGCATTCATCTTACAATACTTCATGTATATTTTATGACAATTAAAATAGACTTCACTAGCTGTTGTGTGTCAGGTGCATTTATATAAGCCAATGAAGTCTATCAGTTATTCAAGGCTCACAAGAACTGCAGTCATTCAAATGAAAGCAGGCAACTGAGAGCACACAAGTTTTAAGTGGTACGTAACATTCATATAAGAAACAAATTAAGACAGGACAAGGACATGGAAGCGTGGTTACTACATAATATTTGGCTGTAGTTCTTCCTCGGCCACCACAACCCTTTGTAAACCTTAGTTTATCACCAGGCTGCTCTGGTTCAGTTCCCAATTAGGTTAATTTTACCTTCAGAGACAGGTCACTCAGCACCAGTTATTCAGTGGATACTGGAACAATGACATTATTAATAAAATTTAACGCTTTGGTTTTATTATTCTGTGTGATTAAGTCTTACGCTTAAGATATGAAATGCTATGGTATCCTTTCATTTCCTCAGTTCCACTCAAAAGACAGCGGAAAAAAAAAGCAATTATTTGTGATGTACAATGGATGAAGCAGATGTATTCCTGTGTCTGCTGTATTTATGTCCTTATATTGCAGAAAGCATTTAAACCTCTGAAGGGCTACAGAAATACCCACTTCTGATATTCAGGCTTTTCATTTAACAGGTCAAAGCTGTCACTTAAAACCTATTTTATTAAAGCACTTATTTAAAAAGACATTGTACAATGAAACTGACCTGTTTGTTTCACGCTCATAATGCAGCATTTAGAATAGTAAGTTAAAATAGCACATTATTAACTGATAGACTTCAAAGGTGCCATCAAAACATTACCAGAGCCATTTCTGTTTACTAGTAAAAAGTAAGTTTTTCAGCTCCATTAAAAATACTCAGAAGTCTAAGCACAGCTGTTTATATAGGTAGATTGCAAACAGGCTGATGAATACTTAGGATTACTATTTACTTTGTGAAACTTTACACATTACTTGGCACATAGACTACATAAAGTAAGATTGAAGCTTTGCTGCTATAGGCTTAAATGGAAATTTAGCATTCATATCAGCATACGCAGACATTTTCACCATTTCTGTTAGGTTTTGACAAGAAATAGGAAATGCTGCAAAAGGAAACATTTCAGTTTTTTTAAAGATTATGCAGTACTATGTTAGTATTCAATCATTATCCCTAACCTCTGACATTTAGTAATTAAATTGACAAAAAGGCAGTTCATCCATAGTAGGGGATTAGTTGAAGTGAGATTGCAAGCTATCACTGCTTAAAATTGTTAAGTCATAAAAGGAAGATAACACCATTGATTAAATAACACATATAAACCTAATTTTTGGACTTCAAGGGATAAAATTGAAAGAACTCTTCAACATTCATACAAGGTTCTGAAGAATGGATTTACAAAATCTAGGTAAGAAATCTTTTCAATGCAAAAGATCTATAGACAACCACAGTGGTTGCCATAAGATTTTCTTACCTGCTATTGTAGCACAAATCAATGGTAGATGCAATAGATTCCCAACCTTTCTAGTACCCTTAACATAAAAAACTGAAATAACACCATGCATCACTGCAGTTAGGTTGACTTGTTGCAAAGTGTCTAATGATGTATTTACCATTTTACACACACTTTAGACAAGCATTGTTTCAACAAAAAAAAAAAGCGTTTTAAATGACACTGTGTATGATACTTCCATTCACCAATACTAAAATACTTAAAGGCACATATACAGTAAGCCTTAAATGCAAAGAAAGATTTTTATCTGTATCTATACATAGAGAGTAGACCATACACACATATCCATCATGTAAAACAACCTCAATTTTCTAAGTGCTTTTCTAACTGCCAGGAATCACTGCCTTCCTTCAAAAGAAAAACCAAAACCATGAAAGTTATCTCATGCAGAAAGAGTCAATAGAGTGCATGCTGAATAATAAAAGCGATTATTGATTTACTTTCCTACCAACACAAATATATTAAAGCCCTCAGCAGAATGGATTTACCCAGAACATGGTAGTTTTAGCACCTTGCCTGCTATTATCACCCCCTGGCCAGGTATGCACAGCTCTTTCTTCTTGAGTCACAGCTACAGCACCTGAATTCCAGATAAAAGAGGAGAAAGACCATGAATCAGGAATACCAAAGAATGGTATTTTTAAAGAACATGGTCTCTTACGCCTTTTGAGTTAATATATTATTTGTTTCTGCAGCTTTTGGGGCCAAGACAGTTATATTATCATGCACAACAGAGCATTTTTAGACAAACATAAGCCAGATGCTTGCAAGTGCTTTGTACAGTGGAAACCTAATGAGAACAGGATAAAAGGAAAACTGAGTTTCTCAGACAGGAAGCAATAATGAAGATAAAGTATTCATTTGAAAAACGTAAGTTTAAAAGAAATTACAGGTTTTGTAAGTGAATATTACAGCTAGATGGAAATTCTACTGAAGAAAAGATTAGTACATTATGCAACACCTACACTAAGTATATGAAGGAAAACCTCTATGGTGTACTCACTTTACATGATCTCGACTACAAGCATTCATTTGGACTCATAAAAAAAGTGACAGGGACATGCAGGAGGAGGAGGAGGAAAAAACCCATGTAAAACCCATGTGCGGGGAGAATAATGGATCCGAGATGACAAGATATGAAACAAGATTTCTGGATTGGCCGCCCCATTTTATTAGCATAGCAAGTGATCCTGAAGTGACTGAAAACAGTCAGGAGTGTTAAGAGTACACACATCACATATAATACATTCAGTCCTAGCCAGTGATAACATAGTTTCAAGCTCACCAAATACACACCTAGAAAAGTAAATAAGCATTTTTAGCATTGCATGAGAAGATCTGACAGTTGCCACAGATGAAAATTGCTACCAAGGTGACCCAGCAAAGTGAGCCAGGCAACAAGTAGTTAATCTCACAACTGATATTTTACATTTCTTTAAATACAGGATTTCAAATGTGGTTTCCCTTATCTTTTGTTGGAATAAACATGACTAAGACAAACTGAAAAATCAGAGCAGCTGAAAGGTCAGAAAGCAGCAATAACGACCTCAACCACCTCATCATTGTATCACATTCACAAATGATATTACGGCATTGCTTCTGAGGAATGCACAGAACCTAGTTTAAGAGGCTAGTGAGCTGTGCTTGTAAAAGCAAGTTAGATTTAGTTCCCAGACAGGAGTGTCAGATGCAAAAAAACCCCTGCTAGACTTGTATTTAAAAACAAAGACAGTTTGAGGAAAAAAAAAAAAGAAGAGAAAAATAGTTCTTAGAAATAAGACAGTGTCATTATAAAGCTACAGTCATGGCAAAACAAAGAAAAATAGAAAAAAAACCCCAATGAATTTTAAACATATACCATGATAGATCAAGAGAAAGAACTCTGGAGAACAACTCGATATAGAACCTTGTTCCCACCTTTTTACGCCTTTTTCAAGCACAAAAGGAGAAGCAAGCTTAGCAGGCAGACCATAGGCCCTACAGACAATTCAGGGGCAATTAACTATTTGGAAAAAAAGAAAAAAACAAAAAGACAAAGCTGCAATAACGATCTACTAAAAGAAATTCCACCCCCCCCCCCCCCCACCAGGGGATACATTGAGAAGCTCCTGTGCTAGAATATCAGACTTAAAGAAGCCATGATTTCTTCTAATTATGTCTAAAACTATAGTTTCTCTTAATTGTTTATCCAAATGAACTATTGAATTAGATACAGCACCAGGTAGCCTCTCACTTAAAACTGAGAAATAGAAAGCAGGAAGTAGGATACCAGAGAGATACACAATAACAGAGACTGTTACATTGATATCCATGCAAGGCAAATACATAAAAGATAAAAACCCAAAACTTTCAGACTATTGGAGGGCACATGAAAGATAAGCTGGGTAAAATCAGACCTTGAATGAAAAGCCTTGCCATAAAACATCCCTGAAAGAAAGAGTCAAAAGGTTTGAGGACAGGCAAATCCAGCTCATATTTCTATCTCCAAAGGTAGCAAGCAAGGCTACAAAAGTCCTCTACACAAATTAGAAAGTAGGCTGTCACATGGATAAATAAGAGAGTAAGAAATAAAAAAACCCACAAAGAATAGAAATACATGGCTCCTATTATCCCAGAGGAAAGTATCGGTTTAGACACAAAGTGATACACAATAAGGCCTATATTGTTCAATGCATTTATTTGTGAAAGAAAAAAAGAGGACTAACAGGAGGGGACAGTCTGTTACAGTTCTGTGTTATTCTGGCCAAAAAAACCCAAACCACCTCAGAAGTGCTTACTGAAAAATACCCAAATAAAACTGCAAAAGGATTTCACAACTAAATAATAAATGGCCAGCTAAAATTTAGTAAATGCCACCAAGATGAAACCTTATCATTGTGCACACAGTGATAAACTCCGAACTGTTACCACTCAGAACAAAACCTTGGAGTTGTGACACTTTTTAAATGAAAAAATACACCCACTACTGGTAATAAGGTTAGTTCAAGTAGGAGAGAAGAAGTTGGATGGCATCCACAAGAAAAACTGCACTTCATATTTTCACCAGCTTTATCCAGTAAATGCACTGATTAATTCAAGTGGGTCTTGTACTTAAAAAGTCACATAATGTTAAGCATTTCCCTTAGCTCCACATTATTAACTGACAAGAGTAATCGACATATTTGATGAAGAGTAGTATGGGACAAGCTTTCATGCACCAGCTAAATCACTGTGGTGGGAGCAGGGAGGGAACAAAGTCTTCTTTGACATTAGATCTTCTCCCACACATGAACAAATTCTCTGTCTGAACTGATCTTTGTCACACTGCACATCACTGTACTTAATTGAAGCTTCAGGCATACATCACATTACTGCTATGGCAAGGAGGCTTTATAGTAATTGAATCTGAAAGGGAGTAGTGTCTGAATTACAAAGAAAATTACTTGCTTTTGAGAGGTTACTAGCGTGAGTAACTTACGTTCATTGCCCAACTCCACCCCCCTTCCCCAACAAGATAAGATGAACAAATAAATGTTTAGGAGGAGACAAACATGACACTAAATTAGTTGCTGTATTTGAAAAAGCCTCTTCCATGACTTTATGATGAACATGAAGCTGGATTCCTATTTTATAATGTCTAGAGATTTCCACCAAATCATGTCTCTGAAGTGCAACAGGTAAAGCTTATCCCATATTTAAGATAACAATAAATGCCTAAGTAGTACTTGCAGGGAAAAATCTAACTATTCTATTATCTTTAAGTTCAGAGTTATAAATACACTCTGTGCCACAAGTTTCATCAGAGAATCTGGAGTTTATATTAAGCTGTAGGTATCTAACCCAGACTGGATTAGCTCGAAAATTAAACAGCCAATAACACCTCAAAAACATGCTATAAACTCTGTCCTAAAGGAAGTTAGGGTGGTGCACAGAAAGGATGTGTATCACCTGATTCCCATAAACACCCACAAAAATATTCAGCCTGCTGGAAGCCATTTAATGGCTGTGTTCCATCCCCTGGATTTCAATTGCTTCTGTAGGATAAAGCTAAAATTAACTAAAAGAGAAAAAGCAGCACTTGGCTTCTTAAAAGCCAGCAACCCAATTGCTAAATTCAACCCACCTTGCAAAAACTCTGTATATGCAGACTGCTTTGAGGTACTGGTTTCAGCTCTGGCCAACAGGATTTTCAAACTATTCCTGTAAGAGAACTGTGTCTCCTGCTCCTCAGCTTTTACCAGTCTTGCTCTCTGTTCCTCTAATATTTACCTTTGCCAGGGGACAGTCAGAAGGAGAAATTGTTACAGCTTCTTATGAAGTCAGTTAAGGTCTTAACTACACAGTTCAAAGCTATGAAGGGACTGTATTGTCATCATCTGGTCTTACTGGTTTACTAAAAAAAACAACAGGAGAAAAGAAGAAACAAAGCATGAAATATCAGAAATAACAGCCTGTCATGAATATGAAGCAGTTAATTTACATTAGAAGACTGAATGAATTTGCTTTAAGAAGTTTAAATATGCTAGCTACAGAAAATAATTTTCTTGCAGATTCTCAGCAATAACTGATTTGTTAGCATGAGGAATATTTCACAATGTTGAAATATGAAGATTTTATAACATTAGATAGGAAGCAAGCAACAAGAATGCATACACACACTAATAATGCAGGCATATTTATTCAAGCAATAAGTTGTCAAAATAGGAAAATGAAAGCTTAAGGGCATGCCTGCCCATGTATATCAACTAAAAGTTATAGCAGAACACAGTTTGTGCAAAATCTCCTTAGAAGTTATTTCTTTTAGAGTCGTGTTACTTATAGTACCTACAGCCCCTTTGGAAGTGTATGGTAGCAATTCTGATATGGAAGGAAATCTTCCTGCAAAAAATCCTGTGAGCACACGTCTGGCAAGTTAATCAGAAGCCAACTATTTCAAGTTTTTCAGGGAAGAGGGCGCAGCTTTTTATTACAGATTTAGTTTTTGCTATGAAACAAGCTTTCCAGAATACCAGACACACTTGGGAGCAAAAGCATACATATTTTAATGATAAAATAAAAATCCTTCCATTTGCTAGAAGATGCCATGTAGGCATTATCTCTGAAATGAAAGGTGTTCGATTTCTTTCTTTAAGGAAAGAGAGATCTGAAATGCTCATCCACAGAGACTATTACCGACGTGCTTAAAAAGTTTGTACATTTTGTAATAGAAATGTAGGTTCTAATAGCTTGTATGTCACTGGAGTGTACTGTTGAGCTTTAAGTGTTCAGCGGAGCCAGTCTGAATCTCTTACAGAAATCCTCCTACTCACTTTCCACAAGCTCCAGAAGTCTGGTGGTATTGTGTGTAGTACCTATGTAGCGGTAAAGTTTCTGGAAAAACTGACATTCTACTTAAAAGCATGTGCTAAGCATCATGTCATAAACATGACTTGTACTTATAGAATATAATGACACCGAGGAACTGACTGAAGAAGGATAAATATTTTGTACAACAAATGTCTTTGCTTTGATACATGGTTTTATTAACTTTAGATGCTTATTTGTTCATCCATGAGTGTTGAATCCTTTCATCCACTTGTAAGCCTCCTGGATTCTTACCATAACTGTAAAATAAGGGCTTGGTACAATTAAGAGTACACGCATATTTTTTCTTCTATGCACTTCAACTTCCACGGTAAGATGTTAAGATGGTCCTACTTTCCCGAAGAACAACTAAAAATATTTACATTAGCATACACTGATAGGCATTCTATTTTTAAAGGTGGCAACATGGATGGGAGAGAAAGGAGTAACTTATTTACAAAGATGCTGAAGTCTAGAACTGAACTCTGCCTTCTCTGGGAACAGCAATGCATTTGTAGATAGGATAATAGTTTCAGTCACACAAGTAGCAAGTCATTAAACAGCATTAAACTGAAAAGGGAACAACTTCACCACCACCACAAAATTCAGGCAAATTGTCAGTAGAGCAATGAAAAAAAGAAAAATGCATGTAGGTGGGAGACCAAGAGTGATAATATTATAGGGACTATAAATTTTAAAAGTAGAGTGAAAACTATTCTTAAAAGGGGTTTCTTTCTAGCACAGCGAATATTGTATAATGATCGCTTAAAGTCACTAAAATAATTTTACACACAACACACGAGAAATGTACTGCCGCTTTTTCTATGCGGGCATCTCATTAAATCCTTTATGGATGTGCTGGGATAAATCTAATATGTTCCAAAACTGGAAAGTTAAAAATAAACAGGCTTTTGTCATTGCTTAGTTGGTAATAATCATTATTAAACCTCCCCACCAAAAAAAGATTAAAAAAAAAAAAAAGAATTAAAAAAGAGATCATAAACCTCACCAAGCCCAAATATTTTTGAATATGAAGACCTGAAGTTATCATAACTGCACAATGCTCAACGGCATTTCAGCAATTCTGTAGTTTAAGCCCCTTACCACACAGGTACTATAGACAGTTCATTAGCTTACCCTAAAAATAGACTGGCCTGTAAAAAAGACCCATCCCAATTGCTTTGCAAGTCCACAGGGCCTTATGGTCTTGCTTAGTAAGCACATCCAACAGTTGACTGATTTTGCAAAGGATTGGTTTATTTCCCAGTTTACTGTTTCCAGTCTCACCTTCTAACTTTCGCAATGAAATGGACCTTCTGCTGCTGCAAGGGGCCCTTGAGCAGCACAACAGTTTCAAACATCTCCTTGTGTACTGTAGCCTAACAGGGATTTGTTGCAGTTTTATTTGAAGATGAACATACAGGCAGGTTTAGGTACTTCCAAATGTTTCCCTCTAAAGCCACTGCAAAATATCTCCAGAAGTTAGCAGGTTTTGCTGCTGATGAGTGCAGATTAGAGAACTGGCTCAGATGATGAATGCACTTTTAATTTTCCAGCTGTTCTCATTTTGTTTGCACAGTTGAACACACACACTGGATTCCATTTGGAGAAACTAAATTGAAAGATTGTATTCCAAGCACTAGCTTCAATTTCAAATATGCAATAGGAACCTTGAGTTCTTAGCACCAAACAATTTAGACTCACTCCTATCTCATTACTTCATTTACTAATGTGAATATAGCTTTTCCCCTTCTACATTTTGGCTGCTCATTTCTATTCTTATAACACCTGGGAACTATGGTAGCATAAACATCTTGCTATCATAAACTAACACAGGTTATAAAATCAATCCAGCTGAAAAATAACAAGAGAATGATTGAGCTAGGGCACTTTTGTTAACTTTGTTCACTGTGTGAACACAAAAATTGTAAGTAATAATATCTTTGTTATCAGCTAAAGAAAACATTTATGTATTTCAAATGCTGAAAAAGACGAAGAATCTTTCCTCAAATCAATGGATGTCTGATATTATTCCCAAGTACAGTAAAAAACATGAGCATGTTATAATAGCAGCAAACCTGAAAAAGCCAATTCCCATCATTCTGCACCAACTATGACAATGTCCCAAAATTTTATCTGAAAAACACAGTCATTAACTGCTGTTTGGATAGAATCCTTTCTCCCCCACAGCAATGCTTGGCAAATGAGCCTTCCAGAAGCCTGAGTAATTACAGGTAAAGTTTGAAGGGGCATTAATAAACTGACAGGTAAATTGTTAAGTAATTAATACTTCAAAGCATAATCTTCCCCTTCAAACAATCGAAGATTTTTCTGAAATTTCTTCAAGCTTTGCACAAACATTTCTTTCTGCCTCAAGAGTTATGTCTGTACAAGCAAACTGACAGAGGACACAGAAGTGCTAAAGCAGAGCTTTGAAGCAAAGGTTCTTTGTAACCTTAAGTGGAAGAGGCTACCACTAAGGAAATATTTGTAAATTAGAGAGGTTCCTTGATATCTTGAGCAATGCGTGCAAGATGCACTGTTGTACGTTGTTACAATAGGTTGTAAACTTTGGAATAATTGTTTTGTACTATTTATAAATTTTTTCATTTAATTTATAAAATAATTATCTTCCAAAAGACACCCCCCCCCTCCCCCCCATAACCTTCCTAAGTACAAGCAGAACTCCACATATCTACAAACAAAACCTAAGAGGTTGATTTCTGTCTGGAAAGCTGTCAGTACATATACCTTCCCTGTAAGTTCTCAGTTCTAGAGCAAGAGACTTGTACATACTTCCTTAACAGCAAAAACATGGACAAAACAAAAATTCATTCCTTAAACAAAGATGTTTCTCCAAGCACTGGAACTTACCTTTACAATGCTCTCAAAGTTTCCTAAACTCTTACCTTTGAATTCTTCCTCTCCAACCTTACTGGCTAGGAAATGTACATGCATGATGTAAAAACCAGGTAAAATCTGTTTTACCGACATGTAAAAACTTATCACCTTCACACTGCTTCTCAGATTTCTCTGTTATCCTAGCAAGTCCTCTTTTACCTGCTGATTGGCAGACAGTTCATTTTTAGGACAGACACTTAACATGCTTGAAAATAGTTAAGCATTAAAAGAAATGGTAACACCTCCAGATAACCTGCACCTCAATAAATATTTACCTGGGTTGAGAGTTGGTCCCAGTTCAAGTTACCATTATGGCTGACTTGAAGAAATTATCTGAGTCCAGACATCCCAGGAATGTATCTGATCGCTATCATATTATGAGAAGTTTCTCTCAACTCTGCTTTCTTTTTATCTAAATCAAAAGTGAAATATCCACTGGGCCACAGAAAGCTACTTTCCAGCTCAGCAATACAGACCACTTACCTGGAATGTGGATTCATGCATCTCTTCCAAAAAAACATTACATTAATAGCAGCAGCCTTCAGATACTCACATGGTAACTAAGTGAACAGGCTGAAGGTGCTTTTTTCCTAGCTCTGTTCAGCGTACATGTAGAAAAGAAAAAAAATGGCTCCACTAGCAAGAATAAAGGTTTTAAGCCTATCCGGAGAATGCAGTGTTGGGGCTTCCAGAGCTCTCATCTAAGCTATTTCTTTTTGCTTTGGTTTAGAGCTGCCTCTAAAGGAAGGAGAATGCAGACTGGATGAAATACCTGTGCCAAAAAGAGGTATACAGCAGCTGGACAGAAACTGAGGGGCCTGTGCACCTGGGAGGCATGAAGGTGTATGAGGAGATTGGAGCCTTAGTCTCTTCCAACAGACTTTGCTAGATTTCATTATCAAGCAGCCAGTGGTCTTCCTTATGATACAGCATGTTCCTCTTGGCACTGACTACTAAAATAATGGCAGAACATTTTTGTTTAAGCAACTGGCAACTCTCCTGTAATTTGCTTACATGAATACTGATGACTCAATGGTTTTAAAACTTCAGAAGCCCTAATTAGTAGTGTATATGCTTTGCTCCCTAATAAACTTCCTGTCTAGGAACATCCTTGGATGTATAACAATATTTTTTTATTTGTTAATTTATTTTTAAACATAAGAGTTTATTATTCATTCCATTCCTAACACATACACAAAACCCAGCAACTTTGACAGGCACAAGTTTTCTAGAGAACGATACAGCTTTGGGCAGAAATAAGAATACCCTCCTTCTTTTAAGAAAAAAAAATAAAAGGAACAAAAACAGTATCTGCAAATCATCTCAAGCTCAACAATTGAATATTGTTTTCTTCATTCAATCCAGATTTGATTTGCACAATAAATTCTCAACACACTGCTACCTCCCATTCTGAAATGAGTTATACAAGAAATAACAAAACCATTACCTAATACAGAAGCTCGATTGAAAAACTGCGAAGAAAAAAATCTATAGTAAGAAGTTTGATCCAAATTAAGTACCTGTGCATCTGATGATATGTGTGTGCTTAAGTGCTTTACACAGTCAGAGCCAGGACGTTCGTTAATTTACTGGATTATGCTGCAAGATATAGGTAATGCTTCAGGAGTAGGAGATGGGTGTTTCCAGGAAATAAATTACTTAACATTCACATTGATTCTATAGCCTAAATACAGCACATATAAGTAGAGAATAGAAGAAAAAGCACAGATCAGAAATACATTAGCAATAATATTTCAAGACTGAGTTTGGAAGAGACCTCTGAAGGTCAACTACTCTGGTCTACAGCTGGCTGCCCAGAGCCATGTCCAGATGGCTTTTAAGTATCTCCAGGGACAGAGATTCCACAACCTCCTTGGGCACCTGTGCCAGTGCTCAGTCACACTCACAGCAGTAAAAAAAAAGCATTTCTTGATGTTTACAGGGAACCTCTGTGTTTCAGATTGTGCACACTGCCTCTGGTCCCATCACTGGGCACTACTGGAATGAGACAGGCTTTATCTTGTTTGCACCCTCCCTTCAGGTATTTACAGACATTGATAAGACCCCCTGAGCCCTCTCTTCTCCTGGCTGACCAGCTCCAGCTCTCTCAGCATTTCCTCACAGGAAAGATGCTGCAGCCCCCTCGTCATCTTAGTGGCCTTTTGTTAGACTCTCTCCAGTCTACCCACATCTCTTGTGCTGGGAGCCTAGAACTGGACACAGAACTCAATGTGTGGCCTCATGAGTGCTGTGCAAAGGAGAAGGATTACCTCCCTCCACCTGCTGGCAATGCTTTGTTTAATGAAGTCTGGGATACCAGTTTACAGGAAGGGCACATGGACATGCATTAGACAGTCTGGAGGTAAAACCCCTTTCAAGGTTTGAGATGCATGTAGTATGTCTCCCTTTCTCCAAGGGAAAACATAGATGATTTATTAAAAATTAAATTACTTCTATTACAAACAAGTTTGTGGAATTTTGTGCAAGATGCTCAAATCACTAATAAAGAGGAGTGTTCTACATATGTAATTTACTGAGATAGCTTTCTGTACAGCAATATGATGGTCTCTTCTGTATTCTTTTACATCATTTAGAGTTACAGTCATCATCAGAGACATACAGTGACTATTCAAAGTAACTGACTTCTTAATTTGCCAAGAAAAAAGTTGAAACAGCCATGCCCAGAATATCAGTGGTCTGGTCTAGTGCATACAACCACTGGCACATGGTCTAGTGCATATGACCTTTCATACAATCAGATCACACTGTGCCATGGCTTGGAGACCAGATCCTTCACTCTTCCTGTATCCATCAGCAACTTGAAATTTATTGGTAAACCCTCTAGTGATTCCAAAGAATACCTTCTTTCTCAGTTCAGATACTTTGAGAATTGCTAAAGTGCCAATTTTCTGCTTGAGACATCAATTTTTTTCATATTGGTTTACACATTCACATATGACTGAATTTGTACTTTGCTCTATTTGTACTTCTTTCTGAGGTTCCTATTAAAATCACAGTTTTTAAGTTCTGATGACCAATGTTGCCATGGATGGGAAAAAAACTCTCTGCTTCCTTTTTTTTAAAAAAAGTCTTCAGTTCTAGAAACCATATGTGTTATGACAAATTACACAAATCTAAAATAACCATAGAAGAAAACACTAGATGAAGAAACATCTAGTGTTTCTTCATTGAAGAAACATATTTGCTACCTAAATCCATTAAATTCTTGGTTGTTACAGACTCCATGATGCAATGCTCATTCTGCAGCATTAAATGCTTGTTTATTGAAGATGAGGATGGAAAATGCAATGACAGTGGCACCAGGCACTGAGAAGATTTTCATAGCAACAGATTTAAAGTGATCAGGAATGAGTCACAACTGAAATGAAGAAATACATTAATGCTTGGAAGTCCTCTTCTAGGAGCACAAAAGTGTCTGTTTGTGTAGGGGTCATTAGGAAATACACAGGCTTGTAAAGAGAACCAAGACAAAACGCAGTATAATTTTAGAAGTCCAATAATAATACAGAATTAAGAAAATCTGCAAAGTACCTAAAGAAGAATACCTGACACAATCTCATGTAAAACACCAGTAGATTAACAGCTTGTATTTATTTTCAGAATCTTGCACAAATATGGGCACCAACAACAGAAACCTGTGTTTTCCTCTTTCAAATCATATCACAACAAAGCCCAAGATAACTCCATACCACTTAATTTCCTAATACTGTTGCTATTTTTTCCCTGATGAAGCGTAATAAGAAACTGGAAAATGAAGAAAGGAAGAAAAAATACCTATTAGCACTGATACTAAACTAATAATAATGCAATTAATGTTAAAAGTGCCAATTCTCCATCAGCTCTGAATTCTTTTACAGGTGGGCAAGATGACAAAGTTGGTAATGACACACTGAGGCATGTCAGAAATTCAGGTATCCAAAAAAACTGTCTATCTGGAATGTGCCTTTTAATAACAAAGAACCCAGAAAATTCCAACTGATCAATTCTGAATTAGAGGCAAACAGTAGATGTGCCAACACCGCTAAAATACTGGCCTGAACTATGTGCAGAGCTCAGCTGCATCTGACACATGCCATGTAGATATTCCCACATTTGATAATTCTGAACTCTTGGATAGCCTTGTTACCTTTAATAGAGTGACCCATATCTGTGAATGTAAGGGCATGCACATACACAGCTTCAGAATCCAAAGTCCGATTTTGAAGAAAGTTAAAGAGCAGTAATTTTGCTAGACCTTGAACATGAGACCTTCTTACCAAAGTGTTAGATTACAAACCGAACTTAAAAACTGGAACTCAGCATCTTAATACAGAAGTCAGATATTTTTCTTTCTACCTTTTGCACGAGTCATTTCTCTTAATCAAACAGTTTTCACAGTCTTTGAAACTCAATAGTTTCACTGAGAGGGTTGAGGGGGAAAGGGAGAGGGTGGAAAATAGGGGAAGTACCATTCTGCCTTTCAAAGTGTATAATGATTCTAATCCAACTTCTTATGTGCCTGCTAAACTTAACCTTATTTCTGTCACTCTGGTTTCATATATCATCTTATTATTCCCCCAGTCTACATTACAGTAGCATCTATTCATCCACACTAGAATTCATATTTAAGCTATAGTTAGCATAAGATCTAGCAAACTAAAGAAATGAAACTGAAACCTTAGTATTATGCTAAATTACATTTTATTTATTCTTTCTTCCATTTTCAATGTTCTCTCTTGTTGGATGATAAAACTCAAAAACATGCGCAACATAAAATGCAGAAGGAAAGTCTCTTCCACAACACGTTACAGGAAATCGGAGATGTTTATTTTCCTACTTTACAGTGTCTCTTTAAGTAGAGTTTAGAGTACATATAACCACCATAATAATGTTTAACATAAACCTTGCATTAAATTTGCTTTCATACTTACCATTTCTTTCAGCTTTTTCCCTGCTATGGGAATAACCAGGAACTGAAGAAGAAAAAGTTGCAGTGTCTCCTGAAGATGGTCCAGGTTTCTGATTGTTCTCACTACGATCCACAGAAGCAGCATTTAGCTGGGACCTTCCGCGATGCAGCTGGGGGTGAGAGGGACTTGAAGGGGGATCAGGATCTGAACTCATTTTAGCTGCAAAAGAGGGGACTAATGATTAATTATCAGATAAGGCTAAAACATAAAACCAGTGTAAAAATGTAAAATCTGAACATACTTGTATATATTCAAAAAGCCTAGAAAAGGGCAAGATGGTTGACAGCAACTTCAAGATTCATTTATACATCCTTCAATAATTCCAATCATGAGCAACTATTGTTAAGATTGACCATATACAGCATTGTGCCAGAGGAGCAACTACCTTTTTGCCTAACTAAATAAGAATTGGTTTTCAAGTGTAGATAAATGTATCAATCCTGTGTAGATTAATGAATCAATCCTATAAATACTGCATTTAGATAACTCCTTTGAATCTAATATTCTACTTGCAAGAAATAAAGGCTAGCCCTAACTTTTTTCAAAATTACATTGATATGTCTGTAATGATAGAAGAATTCACTCTGTATCAAGGGCCTGGTTAACAGCCTAATCAGGCAACAGAGAAAGATGGAAAGATAAGGTGACAGAGGAGGAAATGTGGAACTGCCACAGGAAATGAGGAAAGGGACATCACCAAAGATGTTCTTTCTAGACATTTCCAGTTGAAACACACAGGACCCAAAATAAGCTGACTTTATTTACTACAATATTCAATTTTATTAAAAATAGTATTTATACACAAAACCCACTAACACAGGGGAGGAAAGGCCCTACAATTTCCTTACAAGAGAATACCTCTTTCACTGTAAACCCTTTCCTAAATGATGAGGCAATCCCTGTTCTACAGTAAAAAGTCCCTTAAATAAGCAAACTTTCATAAAAGTGCTCACTGAAAGCTTAGTTTTTAGGAGACAGGAAGTAGCAAGGCATCATTTACTACCACAGTGTAACAAATAGTAAGTCTTGATGCTTAAGAGCAACTTTGCTCAAGTTAAACAATTTCCAAGGAACACTGTAAACCCTGTCTGTCTACAAACTATACTTTTTAATTCTGTCTATTCAGAATACTGACTTAAAAAGAGCTCATTGTAAAGATGGAAGTAGTATAGCTAAAATCAAGGACACACTCTTTAACTCAGGTAACAACTTCTTCCACTTAAAGGACACCAAAACCACAACATGATACTGAAAGTACCAGGAGTATTACCACTGCAAAATATATTCCGTGCAGTTTAGAGAACTTGCATGCCAAAATTAAGCTTCTCTAAACCAGAAAGTATTTTACTGATATAACTAAAAGTACTTCTGTATTATGTTTCTACATCAAGTTATAAATAAACCAACACAGTTCAGTCCAACCTTCAAAGAGCCCTTGGAAAACACAGAGATTAAAATACTTTCCCAGTAAACCAGCGTGAGTATTTTTAACCATTAGACAATCACAAAAGTTACTGTGCTCCTGCTTTTAAACCTGACGCTTTGAGACGGACGAGCAGGAGCGGCCGGACCGCGGCTCCACCGCCCGGGGTGCACCGGCACACAGACACCGGCACTGCTGGGGCGAACCGCTGCCACTAAGGTGAGCCCCGCCACAGGAATGACTCTATCTCCAGCACACGTGCGGAAAGCAGGAGTACAGCTCGCTGTCAGGTAGCTAGCAAAAGCACTCCCGTCCCGAAAGTCGCTCTGCACCTGCCCTATAAAGGATACCACCAACTTTCCCTACTACAGCCGTACCCCTCAGAGTTGCTTTTACGATCTCTTCTAAGTCTCGGATCCGAAGCCAGCGAGGGAAGCCTGGGGCCACCCGCGGCCCAGTCGCCCCGGTTTGCCCTCATGGCCGGCCGGCCCACCCCGCTGCCGGCCGTGACTCCGCAGCTACTGCCGCAGCTGCGGGCCGCGGGACGGGGCAGAATGGGAGAGACGGACTTCGCTCGGCCTTGGTCCCCGCGAAGCCAGAGGGTGCCCGGGCGGCGCCCGCCGCCCTAGAAGGCCAGGAAGCACCGGCGCGCATTTGAAGCACGGCGCGGGGCAGGAGGGAAGCCAGGAGCTCGGGCCGCCCTGCCCAGGGTCCCGCCCCAGTCGCTCACCGAGCCCAGCAGGACGAAGTCACCAGCACGGACTCCCGGGGACAACTCTCCGCTCGGCTCTGGAAGGGACAAACGGGGCCGCCCGGCGGGACCGCAGTTGTACGGGCGGCCCCGGCCCGCCCCCGGCCCCCTCCCCTGCCCGCCCCGCCGCGCTGTGTGAGGGGGCAGCGCCACTGCCACTCACCGGCCGCCGCGCCCCGCGGAGGCTTCCGCCGCCGGTGGGCGGGGCCGGCGGGACGAGAAGGCTGAGGGCGGGTAGCGGTGGGGTAAGCGGGCGGCGGTGGGGCCAGCGGGGTGCGGGTCGCCTGGTCGTGCTGCCGCGGTATGTGAGGGCCGGCTCTCTGCCGTGGGGACACCCGAGGGAAGTGTCAGAGGCGGCCGGGGCGGGCTTGGGCAGCTCCAACATGGCAGCGTGGGAGGGCCCGTGGGGCGGCTGCTGTGAGGCGGCTTCTGGCGGGCCGTGAGGTGGGAGCGGCCTGGAGGCGGTGGAGCCGGGCCGCGGGAGGTGCCCCCCTGACATCGGCCCTGAGTTGCGCGATGTGCGGATAAAGGCTTTCTCCTCAAATACGGCCTTTAGCCTGGGGAGCAGAAGGGCCGGCATGGGCCGGGTGTGCTGGGGTGCCTCTTGTTGGCCAGCGTGGAGGCAGACAGGGGTTGGTTGAAGTGAGGGAGGGGAGAAAGGGTTGTTACCGAGTAGCTAGTTATTCGTAAATGACATGGAAATTACTACTATATACACCTGTACTTCTGTCGCATAAATTGAGAGCTTCTGGCTTGGTAGTGTTGGTACCTGCAAGTGTTGCTATGGTGTTGGTAGTCAACTTAATAAATTACTTTTTTAGCTCTATTAAAATAAATATCTCAAGGCCTGTGCATGGTACTGTGAATATGTTCTAATGAAAAATCAAAGCAAAACCCTCACCAACTCGAAATAGGATATTAAATTTATTTTTCACCCATTCATGTGAATAATTTAGCCATTTAGGTTGTTTTTCACAAGTTCCAAGTTTACAGCAGATCGTGGGGAGCTGCATTATGATTAATATTTTAAAATGTGTTAGATCCTACTTGTTGGTGTTTCTGCATGTTGGGTTTTTTTAGTCCCCAAACAAAAATCTGGGCCCCAGCATCCTTACTATTGCTTTGCCTTGAAAGTCATAACAAAGTGCTTCCTTTTACTTAAAATAAGCTTCAACAAGCATAAAGTTAAGCTTTTTACTTCAAATTGAAATAAAATTTGTAAAGAAACCGCAGTTATTTTTAAGATTATTTGCAGACTGAGTGTAACATGGTTTTATGAGGAACATACGATGCCCACCTTGTGTAACCCGTTTAATCGTTCCTTTAGACTGACAGGATGCCTTAACTGAATATGACAAACTCCTGCTGCTATCTGCTCTTCTGCTATCCACGTTTGCTTCAAGATACTGTTCTATACAATTGATGTGATATTTAGTAGGTGTGCTTAACAGATATGACTTGGTTAGGGAACAGGTGGAAATGAGGGGGTAGCTGCAAAAGTAACTGAGAAGGAACCATAAAATAAAACCTCCCCTGCTGCTTGTGCTACTCCTTTCCAACACATGGCACAGTCACACATGGCAAAAGCCATTCCAGAAGTGCTTGGTTCAGTATTAAAACTGCCACACTGACTGTGTGGCATGCACACCTGCCTAACAGTGGGACTTGTAAAATACATTCCATGGTCACTTATGGCTGTTCTTTCACCAAGATGCTGTTGCTGATCTTGATCAGGTCCTTCCCTGAGGAAAGATCAACTAAATCATTGCAGTAAATGAATTGTCACACCACACTTACATACTCATTATATAAATACATATTACTAAGAGTAAACTCAAATACTATGGCAGCTTCTATTTTCAACTCCAATAATTTCACTTTGGCCTACACTTCATCACAAATCGTTAGTTCCCATTTGGCATGATTACAGTGGTGTCCTGGGTTCAGCACTAGCAGTCGTTTTTCTCCTTCTTGGTAGCTGGTGAAGTGCTGTGTTTTGACTTTTGGTCTGGGAACAGCGCTGATAACACCGATGTTTTTAGCTACTGCTCAAATGTTTTAGTCTGACCAAGGACTTTCTGAGTCTCATGCTCTGCCAGGGAGGAGGGGAAGCTGGGAGGAAGCAGAGACAGGACACCTGACCCAAACTAGCCAAAGAGGTATTCCATACCACAGCACGTCATGCCCAGGATGTAACAGAGAGTTACCCGGAAGGGCTAAGGACTGCGGGGTTGGACAAGGTATTGGTCCGTGCTCGGTTGGGTGTGTGGGGGGGGCGAGTTATCGGTCGGCTGGGGTTGAGGTGTTGTATTCTTTCCTCTTGTTATTTCCTTTATCATTATTATCATTGGTGGTAGCAGCAGTGATTTGTGTTATAACTTTGTTACTAAACTGTTCTTATCTCAACCCGTGGGAGTTGCATTCTTTTCAATTCTCCTCTCCATTCCTCCGGGAGTAGAGGGAGGGAAAGAAGGGGGGGAGTGAGTGGACGAGCTGTGTGGCTGGGTTTAAACCACAACAAGTGGCCAGTTGTTACAGCTACAGAGAAGAAATGTGGAATTACTGTAATAACTTGTTGCAACACCTTTTTTAATTTCGGTTATAGCTTATAGAATCAATAGGATGGTTGAGGTTGGAAGGGGCCTTTGGAGTTCATCTGCTGCAACGGCCCTGCTCATGCAGGGCCGCCCACAGCTGATTGCCCAGGACTGTGTTCGTACGGCTTTTGAGCAGCACAGAGGATGGAGATTCCACAACTTAACTGGGCAACCTGTGCCAGTTGTTACCCTCACAGTAGAAAAAGCTTGACCTGACTTTTAGACCGGGCCTCCCATGTTTCAGTTTGTGCCCATTGCCTCTGATCCTGTTGCAGTGCACCATTGGAATGACCCTGGTGCACCCTTCTCTTGGCACCCTCCCTTCAGGCATATAGACGTTGATAAGATCCCCCTGAGCCTTCTCTTCTCCAGACTAAACAGCAACAGCGCTCTCAGTCTTTCCTCATAGGAGAGAGGTTCCAGCCCACCGATCCAGTTCTATCTACATGGCTTTTCATTGGGCTATATCCAGTCTGTCCATATCTCTTGTACTGGGAAGCCCATAAGTGGCCCTAGACTCCATGTGTGGCTGCACCAGCGCTGAGCAGAGCAGAATTATCACTGCCCTTCACCTGCTGGCGACACTTCAAATGCCACTCAAGGATACTAATACCCTTCTCTGCAACAAGGTCACATTGCTGGTTCATGTTCAACTTCGTGTTCACTGTGATCCCCAGATTTTTTCCTGCCCAGTTGCTTTCCAGCTAAGTGGCCTGCAGCATATATGCAGCTAAGTGGCCTGCACTACCAATGGTGGCTGCGGTTGTTCATCCCTAGCACAGGACCTTATGCTTCCTTGTTGAACTGCATGAGTTTCCCGTTGGCCCAGATTAAAAAAAAATCCTATTGCAACAGGAAAAAAATAAAAAAGGTTGCAGCTCTGACAGTTTCTTTTTGTACTAGTGAATCAATAATCCTTTTACAAATATTTTGTGATACTTTTTGGCTGAAGCTGATTTCTGTAAACCTTGTTTACTCAAGAGATGATAAAAGTAGTAGAAATGATTGTCTGAACATCTGGGGTGCAGTACTGAGACATAGGTTGAAATTAACTGCTTTTCCATACAATCAGCAATGAGTTCTAGAAATTTTCTTGATAATTGACATCTAATGATCTAAGCAACTCATATGTAACCTCTGTTAAACTGCATGTGGTACAAACTGATGTTTTCCCATTCTGTTTGTATTTCTCAGTTCAATTTGTATTTCAGCATCTGGGCATGCATGCAGTATGGAAATGTTTAAGAAAAGTCTTTCTCTTAGAAAATGTAATTTGTAATAGCAGAAAACTAGTTCATGCTAAGCAACTTTTAAATACATTTAAATATTAAATCAATCAATTCAAAGTGATTTACCCATCATATTACTGAAGTTAAATCACATTTGTAGCATTCCTGGCATTCAAGTAGTTTCTCAGAAGTCCAGAGAAAAAACTATTTAATCAATCTGCAGTGAAAGTGAAGAGAGAGAGCAGTGATCATCCAAGAAAATAGACCTGCATGAAGCATGAATCATTCCAACAAATAGCCTTCAACTCTGTATGTTTGTCACAACACCGCTGAGTAAGATTCCATTTCTTTAGTCTGTAGTGCACTCAGGAACAGATTTGACGTAATTACAGTGGATGTTTCTGGAATATGTTAATCCTAGCAAAAATATTGTCAGCAGTGCTTTTGTAAGAGTAAGAAGAGTTGAACAATTCATAGAGAAATGCCATGTGCATTTTCAGTAGTTATGAAAGGAGGTACATTATAGAAATGACAGTATCTGAGTGATGCTAAGTAACCTGTACTAAAGGCTGTGTCAAAGATCATCTTTTATTTTTTGCCCCACCTTACCAATTAAGAGAACAGCTGTTACTTCAAAATTACAGGGCTTGTTGTTTACTCTGTTACACCCATTTAAGCAGTATAATTTAATTGATGAAAGCATTACATCAGCATAAAATTAGTGCAATAAAAGCTCCAGCATACTTCATGAGCAACTGGGTACTATCCCAGGCTGAGGACCAAGCTGAAAACAGATATTTTTATTTTTTAAAGGCAGTGTGTAAATGTAAAGCAGCAGGTATTTTTTCTGTCACAAAGAGCATAATGCATTAAGTGTACTGAGGAGATAGACATAAAATCTGGAGAATCGACAATATGGTGTTGTTAACTAAGATGTTTGTGCCATTGGGGATGGATGTATGGGAGGAAGAATTAATAAAAGGAAAGAGTGGGAGGGAATAGAAAAACACAAGAAAGTGGGCACAAAAAGCAGGTAAAAATAGGAATTGAGTTTTGTGAAGATGGCAATGGAGACTCTTCTTCCCAGGTAATGCATATTAAATACACCTCTGTCACCTCAGGGTTGGATTAGCTTTTTCATAAGTGCCTGTTTTAATGCTCTAAAGTATGTAGGGTAATGTGAGCATCTTTCCCTGTCCACTGCTCTTTTAACCTCTTTATTCCATTATCCTCGTGCCAAATGCTGTTTGGATTACGGCACACAAACAGTATTAGTCATCATTGCTTTATACAAAAAAGCAACACTGTCATTCTCCCATTTGTTCTCAGCTCTGAGGAAAGAGTCAACATTTTCCTTTTCATGAATACCTACAATATAGATGATGTGGCATGAGATGTTCAGTTTTGGACTATCTTTTCTAATTATGGACATACGCTGTTAAAGAGGGGAAGATTTTTAAAATGGGCACAGATAAGCCGTGTTTATGCAGGTGATAATTAAATAAGGCTGGTAAGGTCTGACAACAGTTACTGGGAGGTAAATCCTGGGTTGGATGCATTTCCTGGAGCAGGTGAAGTGGACTGTGCTTCTGTTTCACTTCCTGGGGTGTTCTTAATTTGTTCTTTTCACAACTTCACTTTGAGACAGCTGCTGATTTAATTGCTAATCCACAATCTAAACAGGACTTGGCTCTCTTAACTCCCAAAGCTGCACCTGAATTAAAGGTGTACTTCTGTTCTGCTACAGTCTAGAGAAAACAAGGCAGTTTTCCAAGGGGAAGGAATATTAACTCAAATTTTATACATGAAAAACCAGCAACAAGTATCAATGAAGCTTGGAACTCTTATCTTGGATCAGTTTGGTGTTGCCAGAGAGGAAATGTGGTCTAAAATTGAACTGGGCATACTTAAATCCTGAGGATTTCTTGGTGGGAGTAACTTCACAGTTTGAAATTCATGGAATAGTTCGTAAGTAAATGAGGTTGCATTAAGAAGTACCATGGTACCCCTCAAACAACAGATATAACACACATGAGTTTGCATCAACCTTTCAAAATGGAAAGTATGCCACAAATTTCACCCTGTAAATCAAGTTGATCCTTCAATGTTCTTTCTTTTGCAAGTGGAGCATAATCTTTTGTTCACAATGACCTCTAGTGTGAATAAATGAATGAAACAATTTTGTGCAATCCAAGGTAGTGCAGGTATTACATACACTGTCTTTGCCCAAGTATGTTGGAGTGACCATTCCCCTCTTCTTTTTTGCAGAACAGTTTGAATTAGGAACAAAAAAAATAAAAAGTTCTAAAGCTAAGAATTTTCTGTTCAGTTTCTCCCAAATTGCAGGAGAAAAGAAAGTGGAGCAGATCATTATAGAAAGTAAGTTAGCAAGGAATATTCCTGCTGGTTGGCAGTCTTAAATCTGAAACTTGACAGTTAAAGGGAATTTAGCTTTGGAATTGCACAATTCAGATATAAGCATCTTCACACATTTCAGGAGGAAATAATCTCTTGCTTGCTTTGGACAAATAGAAGTGAGCATTCCTTTGTCTAACAAGCAAATTCACATTGCTTGAAATACAAAGCGTTATTAATTTGCACAGGATACTACCTTTTTTTTTTTCTATATCTGAAGGGGCCCTACAAGGATGCTGGAGAGGGACTCTTCATCAGGGACTGTAGTGATAGGACAAGGGTAAAAGGTTCAAACTGAAACAGTGGAAGTTCAGTTTCCATGTAAGTTTTTTCCTTATTACTAATGTAAGTTATAAGGAAGAAGTTCTTTACTGTGAGGGTGGTGAGGCACTGGAACAGGCTGCCCAGGCAGTGTTCAAGGCCAGACTGAACAGAGCCTTGAGTGACATGGACTAGTGTGAGGTGTCCCTGTCCACGGCAAGGGGTTGGAACTAAATGATCTTAAGGTCCTTTCCAACCCTAACTATTCTATGATTTTCTGATTCTATGATTCCATCCTTTCCAGAATTCCATCTATTACACAGCAGCAAACACAGATATGTTGTTCTCCATCCACAAAACATCATGTATAAATTGCTGTCTGAAAAACTGAATTGCTACCTCTCATTTTCAAGCATGTTTCATGTAAAGGATTCTGTAATAGAGATGATGCAGAATTTAATTAGGGTTTTAGAAACATGCAAAACTGTCAAATTGAAAATTTAATTTCTGTCAGGAAATATATGTAATTAGTCCTAAACATATGATACCAAATTCTGCCATATTGTGGCTTTCAGTGTTTTAGTTGGGAAGCCTTCTTAGAATTATATTAGTCATTAAACTTCCAAATCATGTTTATGTCAATATTACTGTCTCCAAATCTTGTAATTTCCTGCCTAAAAAAAAGGCCACTGATTTCAAAGTTTTTAATCATTTTAACATTGACAGAAATGTGAAAGGAAAGTGAAGTTTTAAGAGATTATTAAATAGAGGATTTCAGAATTATTATTGGCAATGTTCACATTATTCTTTGTTGGTTGCATAAAATAATCAAGAGAATGGGTTCAGTTAATTTGAAACACGGATTTAAACTTCTGTTCTTTGTCCATTAGGCTCTTATCATCCCAAAACCTTTTACGTACTTTTTTTTTTTATTATATATTTTACTATTCTTCAGATTTTATTTATACCTCTCCATACTCCAATCCTATTGAGTAATGTCAAAAGCCGTGGAATTTACTAATTTTAGCAGTGACTTTATCTGACATTAAAAGGAGTGTAGGGGCAGGTTTCAGCTCTCAGCCAATGCTGTTTTGTCATAGCAAATGCAATCACCTAATTATTCTCATGATGCCAAATGTAGTTTGTATTCTCACAGGACAGTGTTGGTCATTTGAGCCGTTTCAACATCTTCACAATTCTGTCCGTAACTGGCAAGTGATACACAAGGCTCCCACCAGGTGGCAATAACACTCTTCATACTTTAAGGCATGTGTTGTATTTTAGATGGTGAAGATGTATTTTATGTACTAACTAGAAGGGAAGGAAAAAAAAAAAAAAAGAAAGGATTTATGATAATGTGAAGGTGATAGAAAATTATTTTTCTGGCTCTCGAAGTACAAGCATTTATTAAAAGTCATTTGTAAGTGGGAAGAGACTGCAGAGTGCTGGGAGATATCCATTGTTAGGTTCTGCACATCTATTTCAGTATAAATACAAACAGTATAGTCCGTTTGGTTCCTGAGAAACTGTAATTGTTTAAATTTGCCTTTTTATGAACCTGCAGAGAGCAGGCAGTGTGAAATGCTAATTTACTAGTGGGAGCTTAAGTCTGACTGGGGTCTCACAATTTTAGCTTAAATTTAGACTGATCAAATTCACACCTTCAGCTACAAATTAAATGCTCTTTTCAGGCTTAAGCTAGGTGTATTTTTGTAAGTGCTCTACAGCTGCTATATTCCTAACCTGTATTTCTGGAGAAGAAAATATCTTGCACGCATGCTCTGTAAGTCTCCCGTTTGCCACAAGTGCTGAACTTGTTGTGCATCATTTTTCAGATGCTCTGCACATGGTCAGCAATCTTTGTACAACACATTACAAAATGTGCTCTACCTGCAGAGCTGTGTACCTGCTTAGATCAGCAGTTCCACATACTCAGGGTTTCCAGATTCATTGCAACTCAGTTAAAACTGCTGGTCTGACACAGACATAAAGTCCTCAACGAGTAAAAGAAAATCCTTACATTTCTCCTAGAAAAGTTTCCAGGAAGAAAAAAAGGGCATAGCTGAGGAAACCAAAAGACATAACAGTTGTGGTATCTCAAAGCTAGTGCACAACAGTTGTCTGACTCTTCAGTGCCTTGTCATGTATAAGCGTACAATGTACTTAGTTATTGAGTTCCCTATATGATAGGGAATACAATAATATGTGAGAAGACCTAAGTGCCCCAAATAGTCCTCACAAGCAATGAAGAGAATGTCAACTAACTGGTCAAGTAGAAAGTCCTAAGGAATGAGGTGGAGACAAAACACTACAAACTTTATCACACAGAGGAGACTGTTCAGAACAAATGCCTCTACAGTACGACCTACTGTTGTTTTTAAGAGCTGAAGTAACCTTATGTACTTTACAAGAAGTTCTTCTGTACATTTTCAGTCAGCAGAACTCTATGTTCCAGCAGTACACCTATCATTTAATGATTTTCATGTAAGTGGAATTGTAAGAATTTTAATAAATCCTACACAAGTAACATTTTTCCTGCTGCTTCATGTAGAGGTGTACATGCATAAAATTTCATCAGTATTTCCAAACCATTTCAAAATAACCTAAGACACCAGAACTGCTCAGAAGCTTTTCTTTTACATTGCCAATTTTTAACCTCTTGCAACTTGTGTAATCACATAAACTGCACATTTTAATTCCTCCCCCCTCCCACAGTGCTTACATATGACATAAAGAACAAGCTGCTGTAGGAAAAGATGGTCTCAACAGACGCATTATCTTTTTCTACTAGAGTTTTGTAGAATTTGAAACTGCAGAGAAAAGTAACATATAACATTGGTCGAAATAGGGATATTGCATTCAGGTCAAGGAAAACGTAAGGTGGTTGCACAAGTTACTATCTTTGATGTAACAGCTTTCAAAACAACTGCTGGTTTTCTTTGAGCATATTATGAAACACCCATAAATCTGAAAAAAATGTATTTAGTATCCACTTTTATGTTTTGTGTGTTTCTAATAGGTTGTTGGATTAAAAGCCTTTGAACACAAATAGCTAAGGCTGCAAAAGTTATTCTTGAAAGAGATCTTGAGTTGGGTTTTCCTTTCTTTCTCAGTTCACTTCAAACAACACGATTCTAAAACATTATTTGAATAGGGAATGTTGTATGCAGAACTAAAAAATTTACTGCCTTCTATATCCTTGAATAGTCCAGTAATGTTAAGACACATGCTGTTTCAATGGAAGGAATCATTCAAGTGTAAGAAAATTCCAGCTGCAGAAGCTCACTGCAGCTGTAAACCATCCTATACAACCGCAGAGTTAAGTTATCTAAGGCACATTCTCAGCTATGCATAAATATGCTTCACTAGGAGTGCCTGACAATGGTGTAATTAATTCACTGAAATGGAGCTTACAGTGACAATAAATAGAAAATGTTCCTAAGCTATCAGTCAGGTGTATATTATCATAGAGCTCACACTGCAGTTCTTTGTTTACCCACAAAATATTTTTTCTTTCTTTTTTCCTCCCCCTTTTTTTTAGCAGTACCATTTACAATGCAAAACAATGAAGAATGAAAGTAGAGAAAACATCTTCAGGCAAATTTTGGATCAGAGTCTGTGTAGCCCTCAGGATGCCAGAGCCATTAAAGAGCATCTCAAAACCAGCAGCTGCCGTTCACTTTAATGACGACCCTGTTCTTTGTGACAAAATTGTTACCCACTAGTGCTGCACAATTTTATACATTTAAGACAGAAAGAAAAGGAGAGGAAGAACTCTAAATTACTTTTCACAGTAAACAAAAAACCCAAAAAAAACAGCAGTAAAATAAGGTCTGTGTAACTGCGCTCTCAAGACCATGCTATCCTGTACTTTTGCATAATCCATATCTAGATAGATATATTAATACTTTGTATCTACAAGACACACTCAAATACTAAATACGTAGCTGAATTTTATCCTTGCACACTGTTCAACCAACTATTCCAATGTAAAAAAAAAAAAAAAAAGTATTTTTCCTACCACCAGGCTTTGGGAATAGTGCCCAAAAAGCAGGAGGCAGCCTTAGCTGAGAGTCAGTAGTGGTAAAGTGTCACCAGCAAAAACTTCATGTAGATGCACTGGTGTTCCTCATACTTTACTCAGTCACTTCTGGCAAGTAACTTTTGCCCCATTCATCCCAATTTCCTGCAAAAATCTATTATGTCCGACTATTTCCTAACAATAATTTATGTATAATTTTCCTAATGACTTTATACTTTCTGTGTAACATCATTCTTCACCTTACCTGACTCAGTTCCAACTCGTGCGTGTAGAAATAATGTCTCAGTGTACATCAGTTCTGGATCCAAGCAGTCTCTAGTATGAGTAGTAGCACATGGATGCAATTTGTGCCCGAACTTTTACACACTTTGTGATGCAAATTTCCCTTGCATTTTTGGCACAGTCAATCTACAGTGCAGATTAATTACCTTGGTGTGGCATGTTGACCCTGGCTGTACACCATGTGTCCACCAAGGCTGCCCTATAGCTCCCCTCCTCAGCTGGACAGAGGAGAGGAAATATAACAAAAGGCTCATGGGTCAAGATAAGGACAGGGAGGGATCACTCACCAGTTACTGTCATGGGCAAAACAGGCCTGACTTGGGGAAAAAGTCAGTTTGATTTATTACCAATCAAATCAGAGCAGGATAATGAGAAATAAAAAATAAATCGTAAACCACCTTCCCTTTATGCCTTCCTTCCTCCCAGGCTCAGTTTCACTCTTGATTTCTCTCTCTCCTGCCTCCCAGTGGTGCAGGGGGAAAGGGAATGGAGGTTGTGGTCAGTTCATCACGTTGTCTCTGCTGCTCCTTCCTTCCCAGGAGAGGCTTCCTCACACTCTTCCCCTGCTCCACCATGGGGTCCCTCCCACAGCAAACAGTCCTTCATGAACCTTTCCAGCATGAGTCCTTCCCACAGGCTGCAGTTCTCCATGAACTGCTCCAACGGGTCCCTTTATGGGGTGCAGTCCTTCGGGAACAGACAGCTCCAGTGTGGGTCCCTGGCAGGGTCACCAGTCCCGCAGCAAACCTGCTCCAGTGTGGGCTCCTCTCTCCACAGAGCCACAGGTCCTGCCAGGAGCTTGCTCCAGTGCAGGCTTCCCGCACAGTCACAGCCTCCTTTGGGCATGCCCCTGCTCTGGTGTGGGGCCCTCCATGAGCTGTACAGGGATATCTGCTCTCCATGCACTACCGTGGGCTGCAGGGGCACAGCCTGCCTCACCATAGGCCTCATCATGGACTGCAGGTGAATCTCTGCTCTGGTACCTGGAGCAACTCCTCCCCTCCTTCTGCACTGACCTTGGTGTCCGCAGAGCTGGTCTTCACGTATTCTCACTCCTCTCTGTGGCTGCAACTGCTCCTGTGCAGTGACTTTTCCCATTCTTAAATACGTTATCCCAGAGATGCCACCACTGTCCCTGATGGGCTTGGCTTTGGCCAGCGGTGAGTCTGTCTTGGAGCCAGCTCCATTGGCTCTGTCAGACACAGGCGAAGCTTCCAGCAGGTTCTCGCAGAAGCCACCCCTGTAGGCCCCCTTCTACCAGAACCTTGCCGTGCAAACCCATTACACTCAGGATAAAAGACAGCGAATTTACCACTTTTTTTTTTAAACTCATGTTATTCCAATGTCATTATTTTCTCCCCCCCCCCCCCCCCCCCCGCCCTTATTTGTATTCAGTTCTTCATCCATCAGTATTTGTCTCATGAGAATTTTGGGCTGCCCAGTATGAAGTAAACACTCTCACCATTAGTGCTGAGTCAGATACTAGTGAATTATTTGGTTTGGCACACTGTACACAGTAAATAGTTTTTTATTCTCACTGCATTGTAGCGTCCGCTGTGTGCTCTAGGCCATTCTAGGATTGCTGTTTGCCCAGATTCTTATTAAGGATGTATGACTCAGACTGCTTTTTCCCCAGGTTGATTGGTGTTTCTGAGATTTATCTTTTGTCATACCTTTTCAGTCCATGCACTCACACTCTTTGAGTTTCATGCACTTCTTTCCTTTCACTGTATTCCTGATGTACCCCTACATTTAACTTGAATGTCTGTTAAGTAAAGCTTCGATAAGGCTTAGATGAGACTAAGGCAGCTATAGATGCTTATGATTTCTTTTTCCTCCATATGTTAGTTCTCTACATGTTTTGATTAGAGATGAACAACAACATGTGCAGTAAAATCATTGGAAGTGGAAAATATTGCATGGCTTTGGGAAAGAGATAAAATAATGTCATACATCTGCAAAACATTCTGGAACCTGAGAGGTGGCATATTCAGGATGACAGCGCATCTCTGCTGTATTCATTGTAGCGTGTATACAGGGAGTCAGCATGGGATGTGGCTGCCTATGAATCCTGCTGTGTGTAAACGCTTCATGTCCCAGCCTTGTCAGGGTCTTAAGTTTTTCCAGTATTAATGTGTGGAGCTGCCTTAAGTTAGGGCTGTGTAAAGAAAACAAGGATTCAGCAATAGTTTCAGACCAAGAGTCTCATAAACAAACATTGTGAACTAATAAATGACAGGCAGATTTCAGCCTGCAGGCTCAAATAACAACTGCTCTAGCAGTCAGGAATTGTAAAGAACTGAGTAATTTTAGAAGCAGAGACATTTTTAGCTGGTTAAAATGCAGCAACCTTATGAAAGAACTATGAATATATTTTAAAAATTTCTTCAGTAATGGTACTTCATCAAAATAAGTCGCAATATTTGATGGAATGAGAAATCCGGAGAAAGAAGCCTGCAGGAATAATTGGCAGGTAACTAGGCAGACTCTCCTAGAATGGAAGATGGAGAGACAACTGTTAAGGAGAATCTGTGTTTCATTGTTTCAGGACACAGCTTCTTGCAATTTTTTTAGGTAACAATGCTCTATGATTAGAAGAATATTTGATAATTGCTTGCCAATTTAATTGCCCCAGAAAAAAAGAGAAGTGTAGATTTGGTGAGGTAAATCATAGCTCATTCACTATAGACTGCAATTATGGAAGCGGGAAAAAAGAAATCACCTTGATGGACATATGCTATTTATGCTCACAGTCCTGAACAGCTGGACTTTCAGAAACCAGCCACCCTGGGAGATTTCTGATAGTTGAAGTAGACGTAAGCTTATATTAGATATGTGAAGTCTTTTAGATGACCTCAGGATTCTTTTCTCCTTGTTCTGAACAGCCTGGCATTAATTCACAGGAAGGCTCTCAGCAGTTTTAAAAGATATGAAAAGCTTTTGTAATCTTAAATATAACTGTCGTGGTTTAAGCCCAGTCACACAGCTCGCTCTCTCACTCCCTCCACCTTCCTCCCCTCGGTTCCCGGAGGGATGGGCAGGAGAATTGAAAGAATGTAACTCCCACAGATTGAGATAAGAGCAGTCCAGTAAATCAGGTATAACACAGACCACTACTGCTGCCACAAATGATAATAATGATAAGAGAAATAACAAAGGAAGAGAATACAACTGCTCACCACCCACCAACCACTACCCAGCCTGACTCCGGCAGTGATCTCCCTCTTCTGGGTAACTGCCCCCAGTTTTACATCCTGGCCATGACGTGCTGTGGTATGGAATGCCTCTTTGGCTACTTTGGGTCAGGTGTCCTGTCTCTGCTTCCTCCCGGCTTCCCCTCCTCCCTGGCAGAGCATGAGGCTCAGAAAGTCCTTGGTCAGACTAAACATTACTTAGCAACAACTAAAAACATTGGTGTTATCAGCGCTGTTCCCAGGCTGAAAGTCAAAAACACAGCACTGCACCAGCTACTAAGAAGGACAAAAATGACTGCTACTGCTGAACCCAGCACAGTGATTTAATGATAATAAAAGAGAAGACTTAGCATAAAAAAATGGCTTATCATCATTTGGTATTTGCAGAGGAAACTGAAAGAGCACAGAATCATGTCTGAATTTTCAGACTCCTTAAAAAGAATTTCTAAGTAACTTAAGAGCCACAAAATCTGTTTCCAGCTCAAAATGTTAATTTCTAAAACTGAGTAAAAGCTGTTTAGCTTGAGGGAATAGATGAAGGTACAAAAAAAAAAAAAAAAAAAAAAACAAAAACGCAACCCCAAACTTTAATTGTTGGCTCCTAAATGTGTTACCATTGTAACTGGGTAACTTCTTCAGAACAACAGTGAATTCTGGATAATGTCAGCAGAAGTGAAAGGGAATTGAATTTTAAATTAGTTAATGACTTAAATATATAAACAGAGAATCATCAAGATCAACATGAAAATAGAAGCAGTAAGACTAGCAATAGCAAGAATGTGAGGTTCAGAACAGCAAAGACTGATCTGTAAGTTAAACCATTACAGTCCTACTTTTGCCATTACAGTTAGCTATTACTGCCTGTGCCAGAGCTGAGGTTGACAGGACTGGAGGATTATCTGCAACATGAAATGAAAAAGGAACTGCACAGCCATGGTAGACCAGCTAGCTATCAACAAGACATCTGTACAGTCCACTTTTGTGTAGCAGTCTTCTGTGAGGACTGAGGAAGCAATATTCCCTGCATTTTCACGTGAAGCACAGTATCAGCAGAATAATTCTGCAGCCACAGAGTGTTCTCTAGACCTGCTGCTGTGGGCCAGAGGAAGTATTTTACTCTATTTCCTAATAAACTAATGTATTTAGTTGTTCTCAAAATATGTGTTCCCCTGAATAGTATTTTCCAGAGAACATCTTTTTCAGTCCTCGGAAAGCTCTTTGTAAAATTGCCTCAAGGCTAAACACAAAAAGTAAGTTTTTTTGTGGTTTTAAGTTTTCCATGCCAGAGATCTGTGCATGAATGTTCCTCTTCTGGCACAGGACTTCAAATGGCCACTGAAGATACAGAAAAGCTATTGCCTAATGAATTTGTAAGCTTCCCTAGATCTGTACTATGGATGTTCTTTAATCCATACCCCTCAATGTTATTATCCATTTCTAATCCTTTGTTTTCTTTCCCTCTCAAATAGGAGTGCTATGTTCAGTCAACCTACCTCTAATATACTCAATAAAAGCACCAAATGTATTTTCACACTTACAAATTCCTCTCTACAGCTAAAAATATTCACGATTACACATTCTGTTTTATAAGCTATAATTTGCCTTTTACATAGTTTTTAATATGCATGGCCAAAAGCTTTCTAGTCATACTTTCCAGATAGATTCAGCACTGGAATAGAAAGTTACAGAGCAGGTTTGAGAGCCCATGTTCTAAAGTTGCAAAAAGCATTTGCAAAACCACTTATCTACACATAGGTAGCCTGAACCCTAGAAAAGACATGCATTACCATTTTAATTCTTTTTTCATGTCAAGTTTTAAAATCCTTTAATCATTTCTTTGTTAAATTTCTCCTCATACAGTTCTGGCTTTGAAGAGATAAAGACCAATGCTGAAGACTTGATATGTATCCAGCAGCGATGGAGAAGAGTCAGCACTGTAGTACTATAATTCAATATTGTAATATAGTAATAAATCAATATTATACTACCATGAATCCTGTCAGTGTACCTAGGCGTATTTATAAAGATGCCAACATTAAAATAAATTGTGGTGATAATAAGGAAAGCTTAAAACCTCAAGTGATACAAAAGAAGAGTTAAGTCTTGCACTTAAGGAGGAATAATCAGATTAACCAGTACAGGTTGGGAGCCAATAACCCACAGTAACTGGTACAGGCTGAAGTCAGCCAGCTGAAAAGCAGCTTTGCAGAATAAGGTCTGGTGGATAACAAGACCATGAGCCAGCAATGGGCCACTGTGGCTCAAGAGGGTTAGCGGTATCCTCGGCTGCATTAAGAGGAGCGTTGCCAGCAGGTGGAGGGAGGTGATCCATCCCTTGTACTCAGCACGGGTGAGGCCACATCTGAGTTGTGTGTCCAACTCTAGGCTCTCTAGTGAATGGCCACCAAGATGGTACCAGAGAATCATTTCTATGAGGAGAGACTGAGAGGCCTGGAGCTATACAGTCCTGAGAAGAGAAGGTTCAGGAGGCTCTTATCAATGTTTACAAATATCTGCTGGAGGGAAGTAAAGAACCCAGACTCTTCTCAGTGGTGTCCAAGGTGCAATGGGCACAAACTGAAACACAGGAGGTTCTCCCTTGAAATTTCTCAGCTCTTGTTTTACATTACTGAATTTAGCTGGTGAATATTCGTTGCTTCTCCTGAAAGCAGTGGGGTCTAAATGCTAGCTATTTGATGTACATGATAGATATGATCTACAGGATTGATATAATGTATGTGATTGCATGTAACACACTGCCAAGTTAAGTTTCTTAGCCTGCATAAGGTAAAAACAAAAATCTCTTACGATGTTATCAGGGAAGTTCTGTAAAGTACTGCTTTTCTTTAAGGTGCTCTTTCAGTATGAAGAGACCTGAAAAAAAAAGAACCAAGCCACTCCCCATTTATGTGTCTATCAAAATAGGTAATTGTTTCATTCCCCTGCTCAGATGAAAAAAATCCCCTGCTTAGGTGAAAAAAATCCAATACAGAATGGTGAAGCTTCGTAGAGCTAGAGGCTAGTATCCACTAAATAACAAATAATGCAGACCCATTATTTGCTAAAAGAGGAAAATTACCACCAAGGGTTACAGAGCCTTAAAAGCTTTACTTTTAAGGCTTTCAGCAAACCCCAATTCTACAGATAAGAAGGATATTTTATGTGATGGGTTTCTCCAAATGCATTTAATACAGGTACATATGCTTGGTAAACCTCATTACTACTGCAAGCCCGTTTTGTAGATATGCATATGCAGAACTCCCCTGTCCTCTTACTTTCCAGACTCCATCACTTTCGGTGAATGAGAGAAGACAAACTATGTTTAACTTCAAGCCCCACATAACTTATAAAGGAACTTTGTTTCTAGAGATACACCATTCATCCCCTGTTTTCTCTCTGGAGTTCCCCACGTCAATATTTAAGGGAGTAACTTGAGAATTTCAGTCTGAGCAGCTTTGCTCTGTAGTAATGTCTCTTTCTATATCACAAGAGGACTAGGGCTGTCTTCTTATCTACCAAGAGTTGCATGTAACACCTCTAAACTGAACACAGACACACTCTAGTGTTGACATTATCAAAGAACAGAATGCGGGCCATCAGAAGATATACAGATCTTGAGTGAAATGCTTTCTGACCCATGGAGGAAACCAGGACAGTTACCTGAATGTATGGTGCAGATTTATAGCTGAGATACATAAACAGAGAACAATGCAAGTGAAAAATGAATCTACCACAGTGAAGAAGAGCAGCCAGGAAATCCATATTCCCCTTAAGCAATGAGCTCAGTAAGCCACATTAGCTGCATCTCATCCATGAAAAGGCACCGAGCTTCTTGGGAGTGACTGGTATTAGGGCCAAATTGATGCCTTGCCTTAGGCCTTACATTTGCCATTTTCTATAGCTCTTTGTCTACAAGATGTGCTTAAGTGCCCTTCTGAAGGACCTTACAAATTGTTAAATAAAGATTTAGAGAGTTACTGTTGCTCCTTAGGTGAAGAGATATACTTGGAGAACAGCTTGTGGGTACACGAACAGTCCAGGTACTATGAAACATTACAAAACTTGTAAGATATTAAACACTAGCAAAAACCCATCTAAAATTTAACCTAACGGTTTTAGTTAAAAGCTTACTTGTACTTTTATCTGTACCCATTTAAGTTGTTCATAGAATACAGAATTTAACATTAAAGGCTATAGTAGCGACTGCAGATTTTTTTTGTGCCACTCCCCCAAAAAACCCTGAACAAACCCAAGCAATTACACAGAACGGTGATTCCTTCACAAAGAGCTTAATAATATGAAAACTCCAAAGACAAATAAATTAGAATGTAGGTACGGAAAAAAACACAGCAAATATACTAAAAAGGACAGGAGTAGGTTGCAAAGCAAGTATAATTGTGGTCTGTCCTAATATTGGGTCTTTTATCTTTGTATTCCTAATATCCTTTATCTTAGGCCCATGTATATTTAAGCCAATGTTTACAAAACCCCATAAAAGTAATATCATCTGTCTGGTTTTTAACATGTGCCATCTATTCCTCTCCACTGCTAAAATGCAGTTATAATGCATTTGCATTAGTTGTAGGTATAGCAAAAGATACAGTTAGAAGACACACTTCCTAGGAATACTGCTCCTGATGAACAAATAAATCATGTAATTCTGAGCTTCATAAAAAGGAAATGAATGATAGCACATTTTCAACATATGACAGAGTCTGCAGTTCCCTGTTTGCATTTCCCTGGTTTTCCCCAATATATTAATCAGAAGATACCATTCTGTTCTGTATTGAATGCAGAATTTTGATGTACTTTTCACTGAAGTAGATTACCTAGCTTCCTCAATGGAATTAGTATTCATCAACATAGTTTAAAACAAACAAAATACAGCATTTCACAAAGTTCACTGCTGAGGTTTGTCTTCAGTCATTCTCCTGCTGACTTGGTTAATTGCAAAGGAAACCACTGAAAAAATTTATATATGATTACAAAAACACAGGAGTGGAAGAGATTCAAAACCAATCTTCTACTACTTCTCTTTCTATCCTAACGCAGGATTCTCTTCTCTGCTGGATTTCATCCAGGAAAGAACAGACAAAATGACTCCTCACTTTTAAAGATAATCTGCTACAGTACTGCACTTATTTTACCATTACAAATGGAATTATTAGGAATAAATACAGGATGTCGGATTTTATACAACTAATCTATGATCTAGGATAGGTCAATAGCAGGATGTATCAAGAAGCCAACATAGGATGAAGAATGGGTAGCAGTATGTTGGGGATTACATTAGATTAAAAAATGATAAATAAGAAATGTCATTCTATTTCTGGTAAAGGCAAGTGCTATCGTGGCATATAAGCATACAGGAGGCAATCCTTTCATTACTCAGGATTGTAAGGTCCCAGCTGCCACGCTTGAAAACCCAGGTCAATACTTTTGAAAGACACAAATCATGTGGACAAAGTCTAGAGGAAAGCAGTGAGTGATCAAAAACAGAGATGGAATTTAGGAAAAAGGTGGAAAAATTGGTCTTTCAGCCTCAGCAAAGAAGATATTTCACAATAAGAAAAGTCTTCTTCAAAAAGAATGCTTTTAGTGCTCAAGGAGTATAGAACAGTTAGTAATAACTTGCAGCAAAGGAGATTTAGGTAAGACGTTAAAACTTTCACAGAACACTGAAAAGACAACCATTATCAGAGTTTTGTTGTTTTTTTTTTGAGAGGAGGTGATACAGACTTCCGTAAGGAATATCCAGATGTTAGGAATAATGCCTTGGAGAACAAAATAGTTCAGATAATCTATCAAAATTTCACCCAGCTCTGAGATTTTTATCAACATTCCTTTGTTCTTCAAGGTAAATAGTTTCTCAGTTTACCACAAAGGGTATTCACTTTGTGAACCTCTCTTCTTTTAAAGAAGGTTTGAGAAGCTGCACAATGCTGTTATGTGTTCAATTCCATTTGAACTTTGCAATAGAGCACTTTAAAAAGGTACGATATTTAGAATATTCCCTTACTATTTGCTAACTATGTTAATCTCACTAAATTAACCTTAAAAGGTTTTTCTGCTGGACACAGCTGAGACCATGGATCAGCCAGAGTCTTGTTTATTTTAGGAAGAGCCAGATTTGGATATCTGGTCATCACGCTGCTTTGCTTGCTCAAAATACTGCTTAGCTAACACAATTGTTGACAGTATTCACAGGTAGCAATTTAAAGGCTAATAATACATTTATCTTTTTTTTTTGTGCTTTTGTTGCCATACATATGTGAATTATTGCATTAATTAATCTTTGTACAATAGAAGATCTGCTGTTTACACATGTTCATGGTGACATCTGGTTTTAAGATAAAACTTTCAATAGGTGAGTGGGAAGAAGAAACAAGTCTTCAAGAAACTCTTGGGGCATAGGATAGAAAAAGAAAGGACCAATTAATTCTTAAGTTAGACTCTCTTTAGTTATCTTAATCTCATCCTGAACTTCGTTGTTGGACTGAGAGGGGGCAGGGAAGGGTGTAGCCATTTTAATTATTATTTTTTAATCTATCTGTCAAGACTAAAAAGATTATTTCATTAAAATGGAATTGGAAGTTCACAAAATTTTCTAGGCTATACATTTTTAACTCACCAAATCTGTCTTCTGGGCCAGTCTCAAAGTCTTTAGAATATGCTGAGATTTTTTATGGTTAGGGCCCAGGCCACTTGGAATGATTCATAAAAGAACACAGTCTAATAGGGCAAGTTACCTAAATAATTCAATACTGTCATACTCTTTGATAGGTATGCAAGGACCTGAAAATTCCTCTGGAGGTTTCATTCATTTTCCCTTTAGGCCAGAAACTGTTTCTTTTCTGAAGCAGGGAAATATTTTGCATTACTCAGCTTCTCGTCAGGCATGAGAGTGTTTTATACACACTATGTCTGACTCATTCCATTTGAGCAGGAGGGGCTTCCTGTAGAGCACAGGCAGGCTAAATTCCAAATGCAGTGGTACAGACCTCATAAATAAATAAAAAATAAGCTAGGGAAGTGATGCAGGAATTCTGAGGACCTTCTGGGTGCTTTGCCAGATTTACCTGGCTTTACCAGATTAAACCAGCTTTGTACACCGAGCTCTGGACAGTGTTCTGTTTGCTTATTTTTTTCCCTGCAACCTCCTTAGATGGATCTTGGGAAATTGGGAAGTCTGCACAGAGAGTGAATCAATTTACGTGCAATACCTGCAACATAAATTTGTCCTCTCTTTTTGAGGCAAATAATGAAACATAAACAAAGGAAAAGCCACTAAGGAAAAAACCCATATTACAAAGCACTGTGGCTAGAGCCAGCCGTCAGGTGCCTGGATGGGAACTAACGAAGCGGCTTTCAGAAGCAGCGTAGCCGTTAGCCCACCAGGCTGTGAACTAACCAGCTCATCTACAGTGCTATCTTAGGGATCTCAGTCATTTACTCACCTCTACCACTGAGTAGTCTTTCCTCAATTATATATCCTTTGTATCTTATCATAGCCTAATTTACATATACCTTCTACTCTCATGTTCCTGCTTGATCTGTTTGACTCCACTACTACATTACCATGGCTAGAAAACAGCTAACTGAACCTTTTTCAAACAGTTTTATGTATAGTAGGATCTTATGGGAGTCCTCACCATTTTCATACTGTTACTCTTTAACTGGGTCTGCAATTATACAGTTTAATTACATTTTGTTTAACATGCATCCATACTGTTTCTTATTCTTTATTTGAAATGTCATTCCCCCCTCCACTATAAAATGATAGTGTCAATCTCTACCAGCATATGTTGTAGTTGGACTAAATGATCATTGTAGGTCTCTTCCAACTGAACTAAGCTATTCTACTCTGTTCTATATTATTCAGTTTCATATACTATAACCATTCTTCTTTTGTCATATCAAGTACATACCTTTTGGTCAGTCTTATTTTTCTTGGATCTGGTTGTGCTGCTAATGCAATATGTTGATGTGCCCAGGGCAGCAAACTACTGGGATAGCTGTCAAATATCTGAGTTCTGGAAGGGATTTTTCTGATGCCACCTAAAGAAAAAGAGGGGAAAAAAAAGACTTAAAGAAAAACCTCACTAAAACCCAGCTGAGGCCATAGGAAAATATAAAAGCACCCCATGTTATTTGGACAGAACTCCATGTTTACACAATCTTAATTACTCAGGTTGTAACTGAACTCTGGGCAGTGTACTTTAAGTCATTAACTAATTTTGTACCTTTGCCTAAGGACAAACATTGTAAAGACAGAGTTAATGTCATTGACCTGTCTAAACTTTCTGCTTGTAGTAGCCTGCTTTATTGAATCTGGGTGAAATTGCCTTTAAAGTGGTATAAGGAGAGCAGAACTATATGGACAATTAGTAAGGCCTTGCCACAGTCTGAACAGCAGCAGTAAATATTTTGTATACTGATGGAAGATTTATATCAGTGTGCGTAACAGAAGCTGTGGTACTCCTTAAGGAGCATTTTCCAACTTTTGAAATGATGCATAACCTTGTATTATATTCTGAGCCTGCAGTTTTGAATACATGGATACAAGGAAAGTACATCTACTTGCTAAACACATAGGCTGCTGCGGAAGTACTAAAAATTTCGATATGATTAAATTCTGATATCAGTTGAGTGATGGTGATTAATAAAGCATATTTTCCTTTTTTTTTCCTTTGCACTTAATGTTTCTATTACAAGAATGTTACAACTTGAGTTGCCAAACAAATATAATATTATCAATATGCACCATATGTAATATTATCTCTGTATGCCTAACATATAACGTTATAAGATCTTGTCTTTAGAAAGCTGAGGTGGCCATTAAGCAACTTATCCTTAAAAAGAAACAGTCATGAAAGGAAGAAAAATGACCACCAGAATTTCATGTTTTTAACAAATAGGCCTGTTTAGCAGCCTTTTTCCAACAAAGCTCTGAATATCTCAGTGCATTATGTACTAAAGCAGCATGAGTGAACCACAGGCAAACATCCTCAGAGGATTCCTTCTAAGAAGTATAATGGCTGTTATTTTTACCCTTTTAATCCCTAGCCTCTCCTTATTGCAGCTGATAATCTCAACATATGCATTAAAGAGAGCTATGCAGGTAGCACTAAAAATCAACTGCCATCCAAAGACCTAATGCTTAATTCTATAGCAGCATCTTTGACCAAACATGGACTAATATGTTGTGAATCTTCAGTTTTCCCCTTTATTTTAATGCAAGTCAAAGGCTTTATTCCCAGATTCCCCAGCATAGTCATTAACTTCATCTATTTATATTGTAATTTTTAATTTGATATGTGACTGCACAGCAAGGCAGCTTTTAACCAAGTCAGCTGTACATAAAGCCTATAATAAATCTTAATTTCAGGGTGTATATTCCCACAAGACTCTTCCCCCTCTATTAGGGGAAATGTGACTTCTCAAAAGCAGGTGCAAGAAAACATTGAAAGTGCAAACATATCTGCTCTGACACATGCTCACACACAAAAGCAATATTGTACGCTCTATTCAAGTGCGATTCAGAAACGTAACTTACGATTGTTAAACCTACATACTTGCAGTCTGATTCCTTTGGCTGCTATTGATATCCATACATGATACGTATTCCCTATTAGAAGCACATGTTTGTAACATATGCTATTTCTGGGTATTCTACCAACACCAATCTATGACAGAAGCCGCCAATAGGGTGAGAGAGGGAAGAACATCTCCAAGATTATATACCAAGATTTGATTCTCAGAAAATACGTGTTATAGAGGCAATTTGTTCAAGGCATATGAAGCTGTAGGCAGGTGTAAGCAGTTTTTGGCCTTGGCCAAACTGAGCAATGTCCACCACCATACCACCTTATGAGCTGCAGCCACCAGCACTAGTTTCCCTTTTGGTTCAGCAGATAAAAATTCTCTGTTTGGAAATTCAGCAGCATGGTTATTGGTTTCTTTGTGCGTGTTAACGCCACTATCAATTTTATACACGACTGCACAGCAAGACAGATTCTCCAGGGGTATGTGTAGCACCTCTGCTCTGGGGCCAAGATAGCCTTGACAGAGATTCACTCATGATGTGGAGAGGAAGCCCAGGCATCCCACACGCAGACACTTAGCAGCGTCTGTCCAAAACACATCTCAACTACTACGGAAAATCAGGTCAGCTCTTCCCGGTGATCTTGACTTAATAAATAGTACTAAAAAAACCCTAACTGAATATGAAAATATTACTGTTTTAAATGAAAATCCACCACAAGTTTCACAATGCTACAATAACTTGAAAGAATAAACCTCATTCTGTTTCAATTACGCTGAATCTCACAAGCTTTCTGAAATGGATGTGTTCTATCCAGCTTTTCTAGAAAAATCATTCCCATGAAAGATCACACCCAGATCCTTCAAAGTGGATAATTAGAGTCAGTCTACCTAAAGTTGCCCCAAAGAGTAGTTAATTTTTTCATTTCCTGTCCTGAGCAATATTAACATTAATAACTATCAGTGCTGAGCTGTGAGAAGTTTTAAATACAGCCATAATTGTAGTGGTGTTGCTATGCACTATTATGTAGTTGCCTGCAGATGGCTGCATTTCAATGGCAAAAATCATACCATGTAAAAACCATTCCCCCCCCCCCCCAAAAAAAAAAACTGCCCCAAAACCTCTCCTTAGATGTGTATTTCTGATTTATAAATAATAATATTAATAATATTTACAATAACAATGACAACCATAATAATAACAACAGCAATAACAAAAACCAATCAGTGCAATCCTTTTACATTTACAGGAGTGCATAATCTGGTCTGCTGTGTGTAAATCTGTTTCAAAAGTGCTCTAGGATTTTTTGTTTCTTTTCCATAGAAGAATGTAAGAGCTTAAAGCATTACAGTTGTTCAGAGCTGAAGTTTTAAAAACTTCTCACACTTTTGAGTCTTAACTGAGCAGGAGGATCGCCACTGTGGTTACAGGGATTTTTATTATGATTAAAAGGTTAGGGCAAATGTAGAGCAAGGATTCTGATATGCTTCTGCTAGGCTGGAGGCTTAAAGCTCTTTACAATGGGTATATCAATATTAAAAATGGAATAACTTTTCAATTATGGCCTGCCCTTGGAATTTTATTTTGTTCTCTACATAATATAGTTACTTCGCAATGAGTACAATAAAGCCAAAGTGCCTCTAATTCTAAACTGCACGGCCATGAAGTTACCAAAGGTTTTTTTAATGCATTTTTAAAGTGTTGCTTCTCAGTTGCAGTTCTATTCCTCCTGGACTAGATGAAGAATTTGCATTGATTTTGAGAGATTCAGAACAGAGCAGAGTATTTACTTGCTGATGTCTCACATAGCACTTTTCAGATTCAGTATTTCAATCTGCTCTACCAAGCACTAAAAGCAGCCTTAGAAAGCTGGTAACACCAATAGCCAAACAAGCAGTAATAATATGTCAGCCACTAACTGGGCAAAATGTTGCTTTTGCTTTGCAGATGTCTTCTGTATTTCACAACTGCACACTCCGTGTGTTTTTCAGAAGATTATCAGGGACACCACATAAATTCCCAGGATATATCAGGATTAATTTCTGGCTGACCCACAGAATTGCCATGCCAAGTTGGGGAGGACTCAGTTGTTTCCTTCCAGTGTACACCAGGTACAACACTGGTGTAAACAAACACACAAGTAAACAGGTAATTTCAAATCTTTACTTTCACTCACTATTCCAGTCTCTTGGATAGTCCATGTCCACAAATAGCATTAGTTCTCTGGGGATGGGAGCATCTTTACGGGATGTGTACAGTGCAGACAGTGCAATGGGTTCCTCAGTTTGTGAACACATGCTCTCAAAGGGATGCTTGACGGTTCATAAAGTGACAATTACTCTCTGAAGTAACAGCAGGTTATAAAGCCATATCTGACAGACAGAAGTCTTTTTGACTTCATGCAGACAAGAAGGTGATCAGTTGACCTTACTTTTAAATGAAGCCCAATTTATGTTAATTTTAAAAAGCTCAAACACTCTTATTAATGACAAACACTGAGAAACAAAATGCTGGCCAAGTTATACATTTCATCTTTTTTTTAAGTACTTTCAAACAGAAATTATTTAATAAGACAATAATTTGCATGTGCCAACTCTATGCACCAGCCCATTACAAGCAAATCGTATACAGAACATCCTTTTTCAGAACACAATACTGCATCCTTGCACAAGACACCACACTAGCACATATTACGTAAGAGCTTTAATTTCCTCTCTCCCTCACCACGGCCAGAACTAAGGCCCAGAATCCTATTTCTATAAAGATGGGTTAGATAGCAGTTAAAGCATAGCAATCTGCTTATCATGGTTTCATTAATCCAGACTTTGAATGTAGTCACTAATAAATGAGTTGACATATTTTAAGAGCACATAAATAAAATGTTTATACCTGGAATTGTCTGGGAAAATGGACACATTAACTATATGAAGTAATTAATGCCAGCTGGGACATTACATTGGTACTGATTTTGAAACCAAAACCAGCATTTTGTCTGTAGAGGGGAAACTTTCAGTGTTGTTCTGGCTACAGAATTCCTTTGGCTCCTATCTGAAAATCCCTTTGAAAAGAGATTTCTTTCCACATTGCTTCACAGTGGCCAGCAGTGCACGTTCCCTTTTGGTCTCTAAAGATAGTTCTGACTGTTTAGTTACCTTAACTGTTAACCTGTGCATTCCACTTCAAATTCATATTTGAAGCATTGGGTTTGGCCATCAACAGTGTTATAGCCAGACTGCTAGACTGAAGTGTCCTTTTGTCAGCTGTCTGTGTTGCAGCCTAGAGGTGCCTTTCTGATGAACACCATCAACTTCCTTCTCATGTGTCAAGGCTGATGCATGTTTCTTGTTTTTGCAGTTCTTTCAAATACAGCTATTTTCCCATATCCATCATGTCTTGTTAAGCTAAGACCTACCACCCCAGCAGGAACAACACAAAAAAACCCAAATAGAATGGCAAAACTGTTTATCTTCTCCATACTGCATGGCATTTTAGTAAAGGCATGTTCAAAGCCAAGTATGGCAGTGCAGAAGAGACACTTTGGTATGAAACCCACAAGCAAAGACTGGGCCTGGGAGCCTCAAGCAGCTGTTCTGTTCCGTTCTAACAAAATAATGAGGTTTTAAGGGGTATTGGGGTTTACGGTCGTCTGACAGGGATAGCAAGTGCTAGCAGTTGAGTTACTCTGACAACCCCGTGTCTAATTGTGTACTACCGCAGGGCGTAACGTAGAAACCCGAACAGGTAAATCCTTCTCAGCACTATTCTCCATGGGCAGGAGCCCCCATCTATGGGAACGGCAAGCCCGACACGGGGCTGTCACACCGAGCCCACCGCGCCGCGGTGACTTCACTTGATTCGGAGTGGGGGGAAGCTTCCTGGAGCAGGAGCGGGTCCCGGGGCACCGGCCGAGGTCGAGAGAGCCCCGACCGCGGCGGCAGCGTTATCGGGGCTGCCCCCGCCGCTCGGGGCGGGGCTGCCGCCTCCCGAGGGCGGGCCGCCGGTGACAGCTGGGGAGGGAGCGCGGCGCCGGCAGCGAGGTGCGGCTGCCGGGCCGAGATTCGCCGCCTGCTTCGCCGCTCCGGCCGCATCGCGCCAGCGGGGCCCCCCGCGGCAGCAGCGGGACAGGGGCTTGGCGGGGCCCTGCCGCCGTTCCCGGCCGCGCCGTGGGTGAGTAGCGGCGGCGGGAGGCACGAGTGGGTGATGCGGAGACTGCACGGGGACGGGGGTGGGGGAGGGAGGATGGGGGGGTGGATGAAGGATGATGCTGCGCTCGGGGACTTTGATCGTGTGATGTGCTCGAAGGGGAAAAAGTGCAGCCCAGGGTGGGGGGAGGCCGTGCCCGGCTCCGTTCGTTCCTTCGTGCCGGTGACCCGACGGGCGAGGAAGCCCCGGGAAGGGCGCCCGGTCCTTGGCGGGACTGGGCGCTGCCGGTCCTCGGGCGGCGAGAGGCAGCTCCTAACAGGGCTCCCCGCCTGCTCCTGATCTCCCGCCACCCCCCCGCAGCCATCAGCCAGCCGGGGCGCGGCCGAGGAGGGGGAGAGCTCCGGTCGCCCCGAGGGGATGCCCCGGTTCGCACACCCCTGCCGGCAGCCGCCGGTACCTGCGGTAGGGCTGGGTAACGGTGCGGCGTGTCCCGGCCCGGCCGGGGCTCTGCTCCCCCCGCTACCCCGGGCTTTACCTGGGCTCAGGCGGGCGGCCCGGGGCCGCGGCGGGGGGGTTGGAGCGGCTCTTGCAAGCCGAACCCTGCTGGCATGGGTTGTCTTAAGAGCAAACCTGAGGCCTGCCCTTGGAGGGCTGTCAGGATGAGGCCTTTCTTTTTGCGGGGTGCTTGCTGCCTGATATTTACATAATACCCATGCGTAAGGGTGACCTCTTCCCTAATTGGAGGCTTCCTTTCCATTTTCTATGGCAACACTACAGAACAGATCACTCCAGGGGGTTGGATGAGAGGAGTATCTGCACAGGATAATTTTTCTTTATTGGTTGCCCATTAAGCTTGGTTTGTCCTAGTGAATGGGTGAGATTTGGGAAGAAGTTCTTTCCCTCAGCCATTAAACCAGCTGTAAGGCCTGTAGGTCACTGTGGGTTTGTGGGGCCTCCATTTAGAGAGGGGTGGAGTGGACACAGGTTTGACAAACAAGCAAGAATCATTTCTGATAGGCATTTACAGATTATCAGTCATATATTAGCAGCCTGGCTGATGACTTCCCTGTACGCTGTCTAATCAAACCATCCTAGAAAACATGTAAATTCAGACAGATGGTATTTAGTTTTATTATTTATTTTAAAAAATCATAGAATTATTAGAGATAAATCCTAGCAAATTTTGTAAGGGAGAAGAAAATGAGTTCCTACTTTGTTTCAAGATTCCTTTTGCTCCCTGAGATCCCTGTCCTGTGCTTAGGACCCATCAAGTATTCACAGTAATATCTTACATTGTTGGTGTCACTGAGGGTAAGCATGATGTGCATATATATTCATGCAGGAATGTGACTCTGTAATGCTGGTTGGGGTCTGCTGTATTTCATCTCCATGAGATGCCAGTTTGTTTCAGGTTTTATGCGGCTAGGGGTGAATATGCTGTGTGTTGGTTTTCCAAAGCCTGCTGAAAATAAATGTTTTCTGATTGTAAGACACAGTAATTCACGGTGCATTAAGGCAGGAAGGTTTTTATGAAGACTTAAGTTCTGCTTAATTATCTTTTGAGATGGTGCTTTTGTTCTGCATTGAAAATCTGCATGCCTTACTATTAATAATGTTAAAATTAGTTCTAATACAGGAGCTGTGATACTAGGGCTTAGAACATTTGTTTTCAATCTCTTCTCTTTATATATTTCTTGGTCTGTTGGGATAACTGTTTCTTGCACCTGAGGTAGTATGGGATCTTTTTGGGTTTGGGGTTTTTGTTTTTGGATGTGTACAGATAGTGAGGATGTTAATACAATGTGAATAGGTATGTTGGAGTTTTAAACAGAAGGACCAAGAACCTTGGACCTTCCAGAAGAGGTGATTCTCCTCATGGCTGGAGAGACCAGTGTTTGGAGAGATGCTGTACAAGTTTAAGGAGGCCACCCCCTAGGACTCCTTCACTGAGGCACTGAGGCTTAAGTGTGCTATGGGCTGAGATAATAGTACTGTAAAGAGGCCATTGGTGTGTTTTCTCACAACATGTATAAGTGCTCCATCATGCAGGTTAAGGCTTTTTTCTTTTTGTTTTTGGAAATGCTCTGAGCAATGCTCACTCTCCACTTAAATGTATGTTCCTTTAGTGTCTTAGATTGTTGTTATGGGAACACTAGAGTTGGAAATATCCTCAAAAGAGGACATGGGTTGAACCAGAGATAAAAATGAGGCTTGAGTTGGAGGAGATGTGCTCTGTTAAGTGTTCACGTTAGTACACAGTGACAGAATACAGGTTCCTTGTGATTTTTCTCTTAGAGGTCTGTCTCATTCGAACTCACTTTTTGTTTTCTATAGTGTCCCCAGCACCATCTTTGTTATGGTTTATCCCAGCTCTGCTGTCAGTTTCTGCTTTTAAATAGGATTTGTCAACATTTTAATGTTTATAGTTGTTTTAGTGTATAGTTTTGTTGTTTTTTTTGTTGGTTTTTTTTTCTGTTGAAAATAGATTATGCTAGAAAATAGGAGATGCAGGAGTAGCAAGTGTATCAAGGGAGTAAATGGGCCTAGGCCAGATTTCTGGACAGTGTAAGGCTAGCTTTCTGCACAATGTAAGGCCAGCTGGAGCTGGCATAAATAGATGCCAGGGAACAGAAAATAATGAAGAATGCAAGATTGGATTGCCTCTTTGTATAGAAGCAAGGTTGGTTGCATGCTGTCTCCCTCTAAAAGGATGTATGGACATGTACCACTGATCACTGCATCTCAATTTATCTATTTATTTATTAATTTTGATCTAAGGTTGCTCTGTCATCAAAGAAATTATTAAATCCCTCCTCGTGTTCTTGTCTGTAATCCTGACTTTTTTTTCCTTCTCCATAGAAGAAGAGTCTCTCCAGAGTTCATTAACTCTATTCTGCTTCATTTTGATGGGGCAATATGCAGCCTTAATTGCAGCTTTGTGTACTGATATGCACAAACACATTACATCTCTTTTGATTTTCATTAAAAAATTCCATTCTTAGAACAGTTGCTGATTTATGGTAGTTATTTCAATGTACTCTGTATCTTTCAGGAAAATCAGTTTCATAGTCATTGTTCCATGGTTTATTCACATTACAATAAGATATCACAAGTTCACGATCTAAGAAAGTGCTTTTTTACCATCTTGGGAAGGCTTTCCTTTGTATGGAAATTTTGTAACCCTATATTTAACTTTTCCTAAGATTGTTTTAAATATAAAACTTTATCAGCCCTAACTTTGGTAAAATTAAAAATATCTATACTAGTTCAATAAAAATGGCACAGATTCATTCTTAGTGGGGCAAAATGGAACCACAGTAGCAGTTTAATTTTTAACTCATTCTTTTCCGGTGAATTTTTCATCCTTTGCACATTCTTATGAATCATATAATTTTTTTAGCATATGGTATGCTTTCATAGGCCTTTCTTTGAAATCACTGAAACTTTAAGTTGGTTACTTCCTTACTTGCAATATTGCATTATCTAGTAAGAATGGCAGCTTAAGAGAAACTTCTACGTGCTGTGATAGGTGAGGTCTTCCCCTCTTCCTTGTTCAACATAATGCCAGGCTCTTAGACCTGATATTTGATTCCACAGCTACCTTTGAATCTGGCACATTCTTTCTTTACTATACAGTCTCTCAAACACATGCATACATGCAAATAAAGAGGTATTTGGAAAGCTCCCACCTGCAGCTGTTAGGGGTGAATAAGGTGCTTGATGTAAAGACAAATACAGTTCAAAAATCTTGGTTTTGGTCCACCTGAACAACATTTTGCCTGTTCTGTAGCACCCTACCTGTAAGGAAAGTGCAAGCTGTTTGAGAAAGTGTATTTCTCATCCTTTTCAGTGCCATTTTGACTTAGCTTTCATCCGCTTGGATAACTGACAGTTGTCCTCCATTTCAGCTGCCCTTGACAAGACAGCGGTATTGAACGTTTTTAGTTGCTCTTCTGCTAGCCGTTACCTTTCCATTCAGTACGGAAGTGTTACTGATATCACCCGGCTGTGTTTGCCAGTTTCACTTTTGCTTTAGCACTGCTGTTCAGCATGTGCTAGGGATGAAATGCATGGCTTCCTGGGTGTAACCTCAGTAAACCGTGTCCCTGTAGCTACAGTCAGCGTGATTGTCAGCCTTCATTATGGGCACCATCTGCATATCTGGTTGCTTTGACTTCATCATGCAGGTGAGGAGGTGATTTTTCCCCCTGTGTGTATAATGCACTCAAATTTAATCCTAACATTATCTATTTGCTTTAAGATGGGGTGAGCCAAGTGGCACATTGGTACAATTGAAACTGAAGTATTATTATTGTTATAATTTGTGTTGTGAGAATAAGAGTGAGCTACTGCAGAGCAATCTTCCTGGGGTTCTTCCAAAATTACCTGATTTCTCTTCTTAATCATTAGAATGAGGAACTTCTTATCTATCTAAAGTAGACCTATTTTGGTAAGACTTTCCAATATGTCAGTGATCACAAGGCTAAGATTTCATCTTTCTTTTTTTTTTCTGCTTTCTCTCTAGAGCAGTATCCATCATATGGTAACTGTTTATTTACTGGACCATAATGCTTCTATTTATGCTAAGAAAGTGTCCAGTATTTTGCATTTCTTCTCACTAGCTTGCATTTGAGCTGCCATCCAAAGGTACAAGCTTTTTTTACTTGTGAACGCCTAATTCTCTGAATAAGCTTGTTCTCCATGTTTATAAATACTTGTGTCAATGTGATGCATATTTACTCCGAGTCTAATCAGGCACATTTCTGAGGTGAAGGTTTTACTTTGTGAGACAGCGATTCTTGTTCTGTTTCAGTCTCTAAGCTGCAAGTATTTTTATGACTTTGGAGTAACTCCTTCATGTAGTTCTTTCTTCAGTATGTGAATGCAAATACACTGTGGTCCCTGTCAGAATGGAGAGAGTGAATTGTGATGTGTTGCTTCTCTATATTGCTTAGAAATAAGAGATGAAACCTCAAGAACACAGCTTTTTCCCTATTAATGTCTAAACCACCACTTTCACAATGTTTTTACCTTATGCTGAACTACCTTGAGTCACATTTTGATATTTCTTGTAGAACAGATCATACCTTAATCATTCCGTGATAAATTTGTTAGGTATAGACTATGTTATAATTATACTCTTGCAAATCTAGTGTAACAGAACTTTATTTTTTGAGAAGAATTGAGTCATATTTCCTCTCATATTCTTTCCTGAACTCCCTATTTCTTAAACCGAAAAGAATGATTGTATTTTATCCCAGCTTTGTGTATCAATGTTCTTTGATATTCATTCATTTTAAGAAAGATCACAGTGAAAACCTAGCTGCACTATGGCAAAAGAAAATAATTCAGCTGACCAATAAGGACTTAATTCTCACAAAGACAGACTTCAGCTTCTCTGTGCAGTATTGTCCTTCTAGAAGATAATCATCCTATTAGCTTTTGCATGTGGCTTTGGCCACTACCATGTAGGATGGGGAGGGGGATGGGATGCTGTGCCCCGACAGTGTCTGTTCTGGTAATTCTGAGTCTTCTAGTAAAATGGCAAACACTTACTAAAAACTTTAATTACATTTGCTGTCGCCTGGCTTCCTATGGAAATGAGGCTTAAATGCTCCTGCTGCCTTTTAGTCCGCTATGACTATTTTGTGCATTTACTGGCCAATTTCAAACTGCATTTGTAAAAGAAGGGTTGAAGTCTCAAAGACGTGTCTCATGCTCCAGAACTCAAGATGCATATTCTTCAGGAGGTTAGATGAGCCTTTCTGTATTTTTAATCCACTTTTGCTGTTGAGCGGCACTAACTTTTATTCTCTGTAGTGAGCTACCTCAAATAGTGCACGTTTGGGGGCTATTTTTTTTATTCCTGACATTTTATTCCATTATTAATGTTTTCTGGTTTGCCTTTTTGTTTGTCTCTTCTGTTTGTGTTTAAGGGATTACCCTCATGTTACAATCTCACAAGTTTTTTTAGATTCTAAATTCTACCAGCCAGGAAGTTGGGGTTGTTACTACCTCTTTCAGTAAACCCCAAAGCTTTCCTGCATTCAGGCTAATTGTACCAACACTGCCTTTACATTAATAACAAATATTCTGTATATATTTTTTTTTTCCAATTTATTTATTTTTTCCTGTTTTCCACTGCATAAGAAAGCCTGTAATATTTTGGATTTTCTTCTTCTTTTTCCCATATTTACACCTTAGCTTTTCCTAGGTGTTTTTCTAGTCTAGAAGATAGATGGCTATTTCTGCACCACTGTGGGGGATCATGACCACAGCCATGCTTACATATATGTGAGGTAGATTTAGTCTACCTCTGGCTAGTTATTAGGGATCTGGTTATTGGGCAAAAAGCAGTGGTTTGTAAGAGAAAAACAATAAATGCAGAGAACTTTTGTGAGCATTCACAAATGTGCACCCAGAAAACACTTCAAGGATTAACACAGAGATAAGTATGTTTGTGGAGACAGTATATCTGACCAACTGGATGAAATGGAAGATTCCTGTATACTAGCACATAATTTAATAATAATGCCAGATTATGCTTTATGAGGGGATGTATTGGAGATATGTCTGATTTAAACAGTATTTAAGCTTTAATCAGAGTACTTAGTGTGCTTAATGTATATATTGTCCAGGAACTGAGAGAGGTTAATCCTTCAAAAGGCACAAAAGCAATATGTTTCTAGCTGTTTGCTGTTTCCTCACACAAAGCAGAAGAATATCTAAAACTTTTGGAAGGACATGTCCCTGTATCACTGTAGGTAATAAACACTGTGCATTTATTACAGTTCTAGATCTGTAAATCTAAAATCCAGCCAGATGTCAGTAAAGCAGAGCCTTAAATATCATGATTGTCAAGAACAATAATTCTTATCTGAAGAAAAAGCAATATGTACTGCAGGTTTGCTCTTCCATATCTAGTATATCTAGCTCTTGTGCATCTAATGTAAAAATCCATTACTGGTTCAGCTGCCATGATCAACTGTAACTGGCATGTGGAGTAAGGGAGCTGGAAAAAATGCATGGTACTGCACTGGAATGCAGTAATTGCCAGCTCCTTTCCGGGATCTGAGACCATATGCATGAATCTATCACAACATGAAGCTTAGATCTATGCAGCATAACTAGCCTGTTCTAGTTATTGCAGATGCCCTGGAACAGCCCCTCTGTTTCCCAAGGAAATTTTTTTTATATATTGGTATATAACTATGTTGGGAGAGGGAAAAATTCAAATGGATGATATATTTTGAACTGTAGGAGAGTAACTATTTCCATGGTCAGTTTTCTTGTGAAAAACATGTCCAAAGAAGCTGTATGAAAAGTAGGTAAGTCAGTAATTGTGAGAAAGATGCAAAAGGAGATGAGTGAGTTAAAAGAATATGCTCTATAACGAAAATAAGAAAGAGTAGGCGTCCATGTAGGCAGCTTTGTTGATGGCAAAATGCTACGTGTTCTTATTTTGCTGTGTGCTTTTTCATGATGAAGGAATGGATGTTCTGCACAGTTTAAGCAACGTCATTCTGTTTTCTGCTGTAACATTTTTTTTCCTTATGTGGAAGGAACCATAAGGCTTCGATATATTCTTAGTAATGAAAATATATTCGATATATTCTTTAGTAATGAAACTGTATAATGGGAAACTCTTATTTTGAGAGTTCTTGAATTACACAAACCACTTTTTCCTGCCTTATATTGCCTGAGATACATCTCACCCTACAGGTGATGTAACTGTTGTCATGGGTTCTCTCTTGCAGGGGTTGTAAGTTTTTAAATAATAAATTAAGAACCCTCTTGGTACTGACTGGTTTGGTTCTGACCTCAGCTCCAGGCTATATAACCTGAACCCATCATCCATACATAGAATCATAGAATCATAGAATAGTTAGGGTTGGAAAGGACCTCAAGATCATCCAGTTCCAACCCCCCTGCCGTGGGCAGGGACACCTCACACTAAACCATTCCAAACAAGGCTTCATCCAACCTGGCCTTGAACACTGCCAGGGATGGAGCACTCACAACCTCCCTGGGCAACCCATTCCAGTGCCTCACCACCCTAACAGGAAAGAATTTCCTCCTTATATCCAATCTAAACTTCCCCTGTTTAAGTTTTAACCCATTACCCCTTGTCCCGTCACTACGGTCCCTGCATACATCACCTTTGTCACATGTGCTCTAGATTTACATTGGATGTAAATAAAAAATAGTCTAGGAAGAGAGGTTGACAGTGGTAGTTGCACTCTTTGTGACTGTGACCAACAGCCTTACCACTGTGCACAGGAAGAGGTGCTGCAGTTTTAGAGGTTTGAATACATATATATCCTTCTTTTATCTAAAGTAAATTCTAAAAATCAGATTTCCCTCCTCCCTCCCAACTTTCAGCATGGGCCATGCTACAAGTACTTCTGATCAATGAAAACTGTTCTGAAAAGTGGAGCTATAAGGGCTTGTATGTGTTCCTAAGATTTTAGTAGAGAAATGTGACTCTGGGGCCACAGTCCAAAGCTCACAGTGATTGAATAGGTGCACAGACGGTCTGTCCATTTGGTGTAAAGCTAACCCAATACATTAGTGATTTAGAACTTCTAGAATAAATTTTATAAATTGTATTGTAATTCTGAGATGCCTTAAATTTACCTGTGAACATCCATGTCACAAAGCTTCATGTGATCCATTACTACGTTGCTGGGATGTTGTTGGTTGCACTTAGTTTTGCAGTCAGTTCAAGGTGAGTGCAAGAGCTAAGCCCTTCTCATTTGAACTGCCCTAGAACTTATTTCTTGGCTCACTGTCAGTAAGCTTCTGTGTGTGTGTGGAGCAGTATCCTTAATCCACCAATATGTTTGACTTACAACTGCATGTGCTCTCTGTTTGTGACTGTTCTATTTGGTGGAAGACCTCAGGTGTGGATGAAGTTTTCCAGAAGGCGCAATGCATGGGTAGAAGGCACTGGAGATGTACAAGCAATTCTGTGTTTGTTTATAAACCTCAGAGGTGTTGATAGGTCGCGGGGGGAAACTTCCATGTGCTACCCTGGCAGAATACAGTTACTGGCATTGTGATATTGCCAGTATTGAGAACTGCTGTAGAATCCTGACAGACTAACACTTTGGGTGCAGGATTTACTCTCTGCATCATTGTCCCTAGCAGATTTTTGGATGCCAAGAAATGGCTATGCATTTGAAGCAGGGGAATTCTTACTGTGTATACATGCAATGTTTTCCTCATTCTTGCTAGTGAGATGGCTAAGGCAATAATGTAGGTGGTTACCATTGCCCTGTGAGTGACTATTAATAATTTCCCCTATGTGGAAAACTGTCAAGTAGTTCCTGATTTTTTTTCCTCTTTTTTTTTCAGGTAAATATTTTTGGTAACCTTAGCTGAGATGTTATGGCTCATTGACAGCAATATGGCTCCTTTGGGAATATGGTCCTGCACACCCACTCACAGTTCTCTGACTGCAGATCCCCTGGTTTGTTCCTGCTCTTCTCTCCCTGCTAGCAAGGACTCTTGTAGTGCCACATCTGTCCCATTCAAAACAGAGCCAGTTGTGCAAGATCAGATGCTTTTTTGCTTGACATTCCTTTACAGAGACTTCATCCTATCCATTCTAGGGTTTTTAGCTCTTCAGAGTTTTTAGAAGCATATCCCAGAATCAACTTCTGTGCTGTATCAAAGCTTATAGATAATATTGGATCATTATATACTGTGATTCTCTGGTTAGTTTATATCGTTCTGTATTGCAGTATCTAGGGTTGTTTTACTTAGGTGACCAAGATGTTGGAGAAATGATGCCAACCTTGTACTGAAGACTTAAATGCTCTTTAAATCCACATTGCTGAGCTCAAGAGGAATGTGGGAAATGAGTTAAAGGACATACCGGCTTATAGGGCTGTAGAGGGGCACTGAAGACTGTCAGCCCTTGGTTCTGTCATCTGGGCTTCAAACTGGATTGGGTAGTACCTATGCGGATGTGAAAACGAAGCTTTAGCCTATAACCATAACAATGAGAGTTTCAAAGCCAGCTCTAGATCTGAGATTTCTTTTCTGCATGCTGTTAGTAGTATTTGTGCTAATAAACAGCTTAGAATTAGAAATATTGGTCTGAATGAGACTGTCAGGTTAAAATTATGTTTGTTTCTAGCAATGTATAGTTTCAAGCAAATCAATGAAATATCAAAGCTTCATTATTTAAGCAGTTCAATTAAATTTTGCAGTTCTTTGGTTTCGTAAAGTTGGGGTAGATGGGAGAATGCTGTGGCCTTTGTAATCAAAGACATGTAAACTTCTTTTTAATTGCAAGGAGACACCACACCCCCCCGCCCCCCCCATTTCTAATAACATTGTGATGCATGGGAACCTTAACCCGAAAGATGTGGCCAGGCTTGTATATTTACATGATTTTGCCTTGAGTATGCCTGGAGTGAAGCTGTGCAATGCATTTCAAGATTGATGCCAGCTTCATTGTAGATGTAAGAGACATCTACAGTCTGCAAGTTGGATTGGAATTTGACTCTGCTTCTGTTCCAGAGTATATGTGTGGGGAATAAGTCTCTGTACAGAGATTTATTTAATCTTTTAATGTCAGGGGAGTTTGATCTGCTGCTTGTGTGTTTGGAATGCTTGCTGCGGAAGTATGTCAAGGAGACAAAGTTATCACCTTGCTCTTGATAATGCAGAAAGCAGAGTTTTCAAAACTGGTTCTTGTTTAGTTATCCCTCTGCTTACCCACATGGCAAGAAAGGAATAAATTCGTTTCTCACCCTTCTACTTGAGATACTGAGACAGTGAGAAAATGCCATGTTCATAATGTTGATCTGTACATAAATTGAAGGTCAGCTTTGTATTTTCTAACATAGTTAAAACTCGTGTTTTTTGATAAGTACAAATTATATTCAGGTGTTTCATGTCTCCATACAATAATCTTCATACTATTTTATACTTCGTTGATACTTCTTCTCTTCTTCTTTCATAACATGATTTCTCAGTTATTGAAGTTTTCCTCCTCCGTTATTTATGAAGCATGCAAACCTTCTGTGTAACTTGAATTTCAGCTTTTTCTGATACCTATTTCATTTTACATTTCGTTTTTACATTATTGATGCTTTTCTTCCATTGAGGTTGTCTGTCTCTGTAGGATGGAATATACATTTCAGTCTGCACAGATGTGAATTAGTGAATTAGTGTAATACACAGTTATTAATATTAATGTCTTCATATTATGCAATTTTAATAATAAATGTTAATATCAGTTCAAATCTACCCATAAAATGCCAAAGAAACACATTTCCAATAAATTTTACTGCTGCTAAATATGGGATTTATCTTTCTAAATTTGTCAGCTTTCTACTTGAAAATTGTATCGTGTTGGATGACTTTAAATTCATAGAAAATTTTATAGTGAGCTACTTAGTTCCTAATTTCTGATTTTGTTTCTAGTTAGCTTATTGCTAACTTCCTTACTACCCTTTTTTTTTTTTTCTTTTTCTGAGTGAGTGTAACCATCCCTCTAAATTTTTCATGTTACAAGTATTTATTCAGCTTTGAAGCTCAGTTTGAAGCTCAGTTCACGTGCTGAGTCACTTTTTAATTCCAGGTTTTCCCACTGTTTGTATTGTTTGCTTCATGGACATATAGATTAGCTTTCTTTAGCTTGGGATCAATGCTTAAAACAAGTCTTTGAATTGATCAAAGCAGCATTTATCAACAATTATCTTTAGACTTTCTTACTGAATCTGTCACCTCCTTGTGCAGTAGTTTATTGCAAATTGTCCCTGCCCATGGCAGGGGGGTTGGAACTAGGTGTTCTTAAGGTCCTTTCCAACCCTAACTATACTATGATTCTATGATATGATATGATATACACAAAGCCCTAGATGAATGGAGCATCTGAGATGGTTCAGCATCTTTGTCTTTTACAATTCATTCTAATGGATTCCAATGAAGGTATGGCACAGGATTCCTGTCTCTCTCTCTCCCAGACTGAGCTGCTTTAAAATGAATGTGTGTTATGTGAACAACCAAGTCAATGCTGAAATTGCTGATACATTGGAGACAATGTACAATATTTCAACTTTTGAAATATTTTCAAACGCTGTCATATCTAACTGCTATTTTTCTGTTTTAAATTTGAAAGATTGAAAGTAACAGATTAATTGCTGAATATGGTGGGAAACAAGATAATTATCTTCTGCTTCCTTTTCATGTTGCTTTTGCACTTTCAGAAAAGGCAGCTTTCTATGTTTCAGATGGTACAGTAAGGCATGAAAATCTTGGCAACAAAAGTCTTCACAGAAAGCTTGGGTACAAGGCAGGTGGCATTAAATGTAGTGTTTACATTGCATTCACATGGTGCAGAAACAGTGTCTTAATTGATAGGTGCATGGCATGGTGGAAGAGGTAATGGGATTCACATTCTGGCTCATTCTCTTTACAGAATAAAATCTCTGATCTATTTGTATGCAATAGTTAAACAATCTAACGGCTCAGATCGCCACTCATCAAATGTGCTCTTCGCTTCTTCCCATACGTTTGTATTCTTCTCTTCTTTTGCTAAAAGAGACCATTATTTGTTTTTTTCCTATCATCATGGTTTGTTGGTTTTGGGTTTTTTTTTATATAAAATATTTAAGTAAAATAGATGTAAACAGTTTTCCTTTGAGGCGCCTCATTGTTTTCTTTATGAAGAGCTAAATCAATGGAAGAACTTTCCACTGGGCTATAGCCTTAGTTTTGCAGGGAAATAATTAGCATTTGAAGCCAAGATACCATTTTTATGGTCTATTGGCCTGATTTGGCTTTGGGAATGCCATGTCTGTATTCCTGGTATAGTCGCTGTTCTCTGAATCTTTCAGTTTGTGAACTGGATATAACAACAGAAAAAGGCATCCTAGTGCCCAGAGAAAATGTGATGATCTGAAACTGCATCTCTTTGAGCTGCATTTTTAGTACTTTTCCTGTATATACAGTATCAATAGACACAGTGTAAAGAAAATAACTACTGACAATGAAATTCAAACTATTTGTATACACATATAATTTTTTTGCATTATGAACATTTTTTGAGATGATCTTCCAGCTAACAACCCTTTCAATATATCCAAATCTAGAAATAACAGGTAATGAAAGTATGTGATATGATGACAAATCATAATGATGAATTCTTAATCTTTTCTTCTGTTTATAGTTGAGCTTCTTATTATTCCTGTCCTTGTTTCTTGCATTGCCCAAGGCCAGGCCCAGGGTGCATTTGAGCAACCTGGTCTAGTGGAATATGTGGGAATTGTAACTAGATGATCTTTAAGGTCCCTTCCAAACCAAACCATTTTGTGATTCTACGATATTTCATGCTGTGCTTGATTTCAAAGAATACTGTTATTGTATTTGGCAATGTGTTTACAGTATGTGACTTGGGTCAAAAAATGTGTTCTGAAAAGCTTAATCCTTTTCCCTGATCCATTTTACCACCTATGATCTTTATGTGCTGCTTTTTATGTACACCTTTTGTCACTACAGCCATCTTTCAGCATGCAGGAGTGAACTAAACTCCTTTCAGTATTTCATTAATGCCACTGCTGGTCAGTTGGCAGATGTTACCGAGTGACCGACACTCACCCTGGCCCCTGCTGATCCCTAAGTGCCATATGTGTCTGCAAGACAGGTGGCTGAATGCAGGCTCTCGACTGGGGAAGCCCAGCTCTCAGAGGATGCTCTCTAAGAGATGAAGACATTTCTAAGATGGATGAGCACTGTTGTCAGTAGATTTTTAAAGGAAAAAGAGGCCACTGCTATAATAACTCACTTAACTTAGAACCTGAGACCTAAAGCATCTTTCAGTATCCTCTGCATTCATTAGCTTTTAGTTAGGCATCTACTCTCTCTGTGAATCTCTATCGTCAAAGAACCTACTGATTTCTTTAGTTACCTAATTACATTGACTAATTCCCCCGCATAAGGAATCTCTTCTTAAGAACACTGTGACTATGGCTGTGTAATAAATATAATAAAAATACAGGTTATATGTTATAAATATGAGTTAAATTAGGCAATAGCTTATTTTTAGGTTGCTAATTATATTGAAGATCAAGTTGTTAAACAAAAATGTTCTTTGTGCTGTGAGCAATGTTTACAATGAAATCGTACTCTCATCACTGTGTTGAGCAGGGAACGTGCTGGCAGCCGTATCTGGGTTAGGCTCATTAGAAGCTCCTAAAGCAGGATTACATAAGTGGGACCCTATCTCCTCAGGTTAAATATAGCTCTGTAGTTTAGTCTAACATGTGGCTACCACAAAATCACCCGATATTGACTGACAGTAGTAGCCTGACTTGTTCACTTTTTCAGTGCTATGCTTAAAAATGAAACAATGACAATATGAATAAAATTCACACGTGAATCTTTCATTGACTTAATTGTGATTTTATTGCTGTTATTTAGGGTGGTTTGGGGTTTTTTTCTAAACTATTAACTAGTCAGATTGTAATAAACTTGAAATATACACAGCATACTTTTTATTGATCTATTTTTTTCTTTAATTGAGTTATGAAAAAAATTTCTTTTTCTGTTTTAGGCTGTAATCTTGGAGGGTGCTTTAGCAAAAGTACATATAGTGCTAGCTATAAAAAAAAATAAATCTGGGTTTGGTGCAACGCATTCTATTTCCATTGACTTGAAACTTGTTTCAAAAACCTTAGCTGTAAGGCAAACAAAAGAAACCTGAAAAATTGGAAGGTTTTATTTTCAAATCGTTTTTATCAACACTTCCTGTTTAAAATAGATTTCCTTAATTTTCCTTTAATAATTTTTGCCAGCACAGAGCAGCCTGGGAGGGACTTGTGAAAAATCACATATTCTCCTAGTTAACTAGTAAACTTTAAACAATCTTGGCTTCTTGTTTGCTTCTCAGAAAAACATCTTCTCAGATGGATCTGTAAATACTGTTGATACTTTCTTTGCTTCCTCTTGAATTTTTGTTATTTGGAACAAGGACTACCCTGTACTATTAATTTTAGCTTTGTTGTCAAGGAAATAAATGTGATAATGCATCCAGTATGTTCTAGCATGTGTTAAAAGTATTGTAGACAGGCGACATATGCTTTAACAAGATGTGGCATTGCTAGTTTGAGCCTGGCTCTCCTTGAGCTTTTTATCTGTACCAGCTTAGGTGATTTTATAGATGATGGGGTTTTTTCACCTGGACAAGACTCCTGCAATATTGTAACAGCTGTGGTGTTAGATTCCTGTAATCGCTAGATAAAGATAGTGTGCATATGTGAGGAGAAGTGCCGTTTTCACAGCTAGGTTCTCTCAAGCATTTCTGGAATTCCAAGAAATAAGTCATCATTAGTGCAATTAATAAACTATTTTGTCCAGAGAAGTTCGAATTTGATTGCTTTTCAACTCGTACAGTACTTGATGCTCCCCTTAGTGTATTTGGTTATATGTTTAATACTTTGATAGATAATCTAGAAAGAGGTACTGTAATAATAACTGTTTTCACGCAAATTTTTATTTTATAGTATGTGAATTAAATCAAACTGCCTCTATAGCCTGTAAGAGATTCAGCATCTCTCTTGCTAACTAGATATTTTGCAGGTGTTACTATAAAAACAACTTCTATAAGAAGTCAGTTTACTTAATTTATCTTTCAAATTATTTACAGTACAAGATTTACCAGAAATGTGATGTGTGGCTTAGTAATAGAGGAGATGCAAAGTCACAAACTTCCTATAAGTTAGAAAATGTGGAGAGGAGCTGTAAGAGAGTGGTTTGTAAGGCCAGCAGTGACAGGTCAGCTGTATTTCTGTCTGGAATTTCCCAGGCAGAAGAATGTGCAGAAGATGTACTTCATTGAATTGCTATTGCACGCCCTAGGTGGTTACTAAGTGTATCAGATTTACTGTTCATGGGCAGTAAACTCTTTGTTCCTCGAAGGCTTGGCTTGCTCACTGAGCATCACATATGTACAGTGGCTGAGTCCAGATTTTTCTTTATATATTACTGGCAAATATACAAATTCTTTCTAGGTAGGAAAAGTGAAAACGTGCAGGTAAAATCCAGGTCATTGGTGCCTTGCATTGTTGTTTATATTTCTAGTTCTGAATGGTCCTTGCTGTGAGACAACCCTTTTCCAATGCTTTGTGCAGACTGTTAATATGGGTGTCTTGCTTCCACAATTAGAATTCCACTAAATTGGAGCACTTATTGACAATGCTTAATTAGTGTGAGACAATTTTTATTTACCTATTTAGTTATTTATCCCTCTTTCTGAATTTAAATAGCACCTATATACGTCTGTTTAAGCTTTTTGCTAAGGAGGCTGATCTCAAGGTTCTGCCCTATTTACTTTTCTAAAGTTGGGTTATGTAGCATTTGTAAATATACTGGGTCAGTGAGCATGATGGCATTATGGCCTGAATATCAATTTGTTTTCCCCTCACCTGAAACCAAGCAGGATACTATTTTTGTTAAAATTCTCAGATCACAGTGACTTTATCAAGCCAGAGAGGAAGAAAAGAACAGCAATGTTACAGCATGTACCTCTACATGCCATATACGTATGATAGCATTGACCTTTGATTTATCTAAAAGTATGAGTGACAGAAAGAGCAGCAACAGAAATGTGTAATGGTGTTAGCATTGTTTGTTCTACCTTTGTAGAGTGCTGTCATCGTTCTGTAACTTCCAGCACATTTTTGCTGAACTACTGGTTTGCACCAGTGCAGTGTGTTTCTCCACCATTTTGAATGCCTTCTTCCCTCTGCTACAGTTCCTTTTTTATGACACTTTGGAATGCAGTTACATCCTGTCTTTTCCCTATTACTTTTACTGTTTTAATTTCCATGTAGGCTCATGAAGTTCTGTGAGCCAGAAGTTAGGGGAAATGCTATTATATGTGCATGTTCTATTCTCAGCTGTCTCTGACTTGGCACCTATGGCTACTGTTGGGGGCAGGAGACTGCTAGATGGGGCTGAAACCATCTGGACCAGTATGGTGGTTCTTAGCAGCACATGATTCTTCAGTTTTAGTGTAGTGCTTAGGTGAGGGCATCTATAAACAGTGGGTATAGTTATCCAAACTGATAGTTGATTTTAGTGGAGTCATATAACTACAGGAATAAATGAGACAAATTAAAACAGGGAGAAAACAGGGCATGCTATAATAATAAATGTAATAAAAAAAATAATCAGAGGGGAGAGAAAGACACAGATAGGAAAAGCACAAAAGAATGACTAATTTCTATCTTTTGCACAAGGAGGTAGTCATATCCAATAAGATGAAAGAGTTTTCTTTGTATACACATAGGGCTGACAGTGAATTAGCTCCACTTTGATGAGCATGGCAATACAGTCTCTGTGCATGACACAGGCACTTGGCAGCGCTAATGTGATCTGGGCTGGCCTAAGCAGATGATTGCATTTTTGTTGAATTAACCAGAACAGATGATAGGAATGACAGCACAGTGCTGTAACTTCCCAACAGCTGAACTTGAAGGTTTATGCTTTAGGATTTTAAATAAGAAGTTAAAGTTTAGAGCCCAGTACTGTTGTATGATTTGGTTTTTATTAAGCTATCTTTTTACAGTGAAATATTAGCTTAATTGTGAAGACCAAGGTGTTTTTGCTGATTCAGTTTGCTTGTAGCTCTCTCAGCTTTCTCACTATAAATGCTGCTCGCTTAACAATAAAACTTTGGAAGCTGCTTAAGCTGAATAAGTGAAAACGTAGAGACACTGGTTAAATGTCCTTTACCTTTGAATAGTTCTATTTTCAGGATAATTGTAATAAAAATTATTGTGTAGATTATTGTGCCATATTTTTTTTGATCAAATATATAATACATTTCCCAGTGAGGATGCCAAGGTAAATATTCACTTTTTAGGAAGAACTATTGCCCCTTTGCTTCGCAAAGTTTTTCCTGATAGTTCCCAGCAAGGGAGAGGTCTACAAAAAACCCGATTCACAAGAAATTTTACTTAGTATCTGAATACATACACACTATTACAAGGCATTTTTTTTACTCTTTATAACTAAACCAATTTTTTGTTCCTAGAGAGTACTAAAACTTCGCTCATTAACTACCTTCACTATTTCGTATGTTCAACTACTGGCTTCTCTTCCCTGCCCCAGGCTTGCAAGTGACGGCTTCCTGTTTGTTCTCTGTTCCCAGAGAATGAAACCGTCTCATAGTAATATCCTGATGAGGATATTTTTTAGTTTATCTTTTCAGAAGGATATTAAGTCAACCAAGTTTAATTTTTTAAAGGTCTGTTTCTGAGACATAACTTGTCTGTGCCTGGCCTTTCATACTTAGCCCTAGCATCTGCCCATTTCTGTTGTTATTATATCATGTCAAGTCAGATAATTGCTTTTTCAAATATCAAATACAGTCTTCTTTTACATTATTCTGTAAAGGCCTCACAGGTATTGGAAGATGCAGAATATTGTCCAGTGTCCAAACAAATTATATTGTTCCTCTTCCTTTAATCTCTTCTCTTTCTAGAAATCCCTGCAGCATTTCTAATAAAGGGTTCAAAGTCTGATAGCAGTGGAAATCCTTGGAACCGCCTGTACCACTTTAGATGATTTAAAAATCCATTGTTTGCCAAATGCACCCATTTACTGCAAATACAAAGGGAGGAGGATGCAGATATTGGCAGCGTTTTGGAATAGGGAGTAGGTTAAATGGTCTTCATTTCTTCCTTGAAATGAATACAAAATGCCACTATATTTTAGGCAGGAATGTTATCTAAAATCAGACTAATATCATTATCAGTCCTTGGGACTACTTGCAACAAGTAGAAAAGTACAGTTCATTCTATTTGTCATAATTTTTTACAGCTATGGCTAATTTTAAATTGTCATCTGGATCACAGTGGGTGTTTATAAATAGCTGGAAAATGATCACATCTATTTGACTTTATTTTTTTTTTAATTAAAAATCAGGTGGGCTGTGGGACATTAAATTCTGATTAGATGTTTAGTGGGCAGAAGTTGATGAAAAAGCTGGAATTGGGCTTCTGATACAGGTTTGGCCTTAATTACATAAAAGTTTTGGAAAGAACACTACGACAGAAAGAGCATTTCCAATTCCCCTGGCATGCCCAGCTGCTTTTTCCTCTGCCAACCTCCCCTTTGTGCTGGCTCCAGCATTTTCAGATTGCAGAATGAATTAGCTCAGGGAGATTGATGAAGGTTAAGACATTGAGAAAAGAGAAAGCCTGACTTTTAGCTTGGATGGATTCTCTCTTTTGGCTTAGCACAGCTGTGCTGGCTCAAGGTAGGGACAGCCTTTTTAAGTTTTTTAAGTTTTTTTAAGTATTTTTAAGGTTTACATGGGCTTGAAGTGTTCATGGAACTATGGCCTTGATTGCTGCATGCTGCAGCAGGGGAATAAGCACTTTCTCAGTGCTCCTTCTAAGCGTTGCCTCTGGTACCACTAACTACCAACTTCTCCCAAGATGATAGTTCAGGTACGTGCTTCAGCACTCATCTCTTGTATGCTATTTCTCTGCTTGTGTCTGATGATCCTCATGACCACTTTTCCTGAGAGCAACAGGTTGAAAACTGACTTAACACTGATACTCTACAGCAGCCCCTGCTGAAGTTTAACGATTTCCGTTTGAATTCTGCACAGCTCTGGTGATATGTGCCTCTGTAAAGCTGAGATCAAAGGTAGGGTGTTGAGACAGCCTGGGTGTCTGGAGGTGTCAGAAACAGCATCAGGTCATACACGACCACCAGTAGGTGCTAGTGTAGCAAGGCTGCAGGGAAAGGCTGTATTCACAATGACGTTGAATTGCCCAGATCTTAAGTCGCGATTCTTAAAATGTCTGCATAGTAACTTACACTCTGGAAGGGTCTGAGTCTGTGTGTCCATGGCTCGGGTTTGACTTTTTTCAAAGTTAATACAGATGTTTCATTGCTAAACCAGTAAGTGTTCACCTGCATTTAACCTAACCTGTGTCCCCAAAGGGGACCAAGTCAGAAGGTCTGTCATGCTAACAAAGGCTGGTGAGTTGGCTGCCTTAAGAAATGCAATTACTGAAATTTTTGCTCAGAAATACAATCAGAGGAAGAGTTAGGGTCCTTTTCTGTGGTTGTAGAAGTCTTTTGCTCAAATCAGAAGTAATCCGCATACAAAATATTATAGGATTGCAGTTCCCTATTGAAACTAGATCACTTTGTATAAAGTAATTAAAGCTTTATTAGTCCTTAGGGAAGGACCCAGATCTCTAGACTAATGTTTGGGGCCCTCATTGGAGAATAATGAATCAGTCACTTGCTGGGCAAGCATTGCAATCATTATAATTGTGTGAAGGACTATTAAAGCATGCTCTTCCAATTGCAGCTTAACAATAAAATCGACACCTTCTTCATACTGTTTTAAGAAAAGGGCATGGGGAATTGAAGTAAAAGTGAGGACTTAGAGCTGTCTTAGGTGGAGATGCTCATCTGTGGAAATCTAAGATGCAGAAATATAGCTTATTGCTTGTTTTCTGCAGAGGATTGCATAGAAAGGGAAATGTGAACTTTCCTTTTTATTGTGGAGGCACAGGAAGGACTGAAGGCTGGATATTCCACTTCCTTTAAGTGACTGGTACCTGAATTGTGCACTTTGTAATGCTGCAATTGCCAAACTCCTCTGCAGCTCTACTCCAAAATCATTAACTAAAAATGATGTAACACGATCACCATTAACATGTGGTTCAGATCCCAGCAGTTCAGTGTGCTGTCATCTCAGATATTCAGAATAAGGTTGAAACTTAAAAGCCCTGTCTGTTTTCCTTCCTTCTCTGTAGCATCTTCTGGAAAGAACTGGAAACCCTTACTATTTATCTCTGAAAGCAGCTTAAATGACAGTAACTTAGTTGCTGGGAATATCGATGACCTAAGATGTTCACTTTCAGCTTATCTTAATGCACTGAGCAATGGGAGCAACCGAGCCACTCTTATGACAAAACATCATGAGTAATATCAAATAACAGTGAAAAGTTCAATAGCAGCTTCTTTATCAAGTGCTCCTGGTTAATTCATTAATTCATTATTCCCAATGAAGTGTTTCATGTTAACCATATTTAAAAAGACAGTCTGCTAAGTGACAGCAGTTGCAGTTCTCAATTGCTTCAGAACCCCGGCAAGTAAAATAGAGCAGTGTAATACAGACTGTCATTACGAGGACTTGATGCTATCATACAATGTAAAGTTTTCTTATTAGTCCTGAATAGGGAAGCGACTAATGGGGTGGTTTTGTATCTAATTTTAAATTAATGCAGGTAATATGTATGTACCAGTATCAAATATTTTCTTTGTTGCATGAAACCGCTGATGTTAGGATTCATTTGAAGGGCTTTTTTTCTTCTAGTTGGGAGCATCTTACCTTCTTACCTGCAAAGCTGGTTGTCCAAAGTAAATTGTGTGACTAATTTGAATTAGCTTTCTGAAATGCAGAAAAAATAGTAAATGCAATTATTTATAGTTCTCAAAAAAATGACACTAAAATAGATGCCCTATGCCTATAAATGTAATAGTGTCTGGTATTCTAACATTCTTCTGCTTTGAAGCCCTGTATTCACTTCACTTTTATCCTGCCATAATCATTCTTTCATTGTCTTTCTTTCCTGCAAATGTTAGAAACTCACTGAAGTGATGGAGAGGGCAGACAAGATGATGGAATTTTCATTTTGAATTGCATGTATGTAATATAGGTCACCTCTTCCGAGAGGGGGTTTTATACTGAAATAACTGTTGTGGGTTTTTTTTTTTTTTTTACATATCTGTTATTTCAATGGAATCAATTTTATAAGCACTGGTGGAAAATTCTGTTTGTACTCTTTCTAAAGTAGGCAGATTAATAAGAAATATCTGTTACATAAATATGGAACTGTACATGGTAACGGTTTACAGCCACGAGGTGTGCTAAAGATGATGCTGACATTAAAATTTGTCCTTTGCCATAAGGAAGAACAATAAAATAGACACCTAAATAACTTCCGTAGTATAAGGGCTTCATTATTGTGCTTCTTAATTTGAACTTCAAAACCAGTTTTAGTTTTACAGTGTCATGGTAATGTTGTATAATTACATAGTTTTCCCATCTTACTCTGATGTATAAAATTAAATTGCATTATGTAGCATACTTATACATATGCAATTATACATAATTGAATTATATATAATTCTTCTCCTTCCTCCTCCTAAATATATCTTCCAGTAGCCAGATAGCATGTGGAGTAGTGGTAGATTGAAGCGATGCTGTGATGCAGTTGTCTCTGTGTCTCCTGGACAACCGAGTGTCTCCAGAATCCATTGGAAAGCAAGGCAGAACTTGCAAGTTAATGCACGTAGCTGGGAATGCCCTAAAAAGTCAGACATCCCTCATAAACTGGCACATCTAGTTATGCAAGGCTCTCCTGATATTTTGTGCTGTCGGGAAGGAAAATCTGTTCTATTTCTGTCAATGTTCCACAGCAAAGCAGACTATTTTACACAGTTACATTAACTCTGTTGCTAAAGAAATTAAGGTCATTTTTTTGTAATATATTTTTTTATTCTGAAGCACCTTATCATGTAGCAGGACTTAATTTAGACATGAAACGTTAAAGCATGCTACTTCTTACACAACTCATTAATCTGTTTGGAGTACTGTTATTTTGATTTGAAGCATTTGCCAAAGGCCAAGTTCTTGGTTGTGGGTCATGAATATATAAATCTCTTGCAGTTGTTTGCTGTGTTGTCCTTAATGAAGCATTTTAGGTAAGTTGTGGCACATCTATTTTGTCATACAAGTATTTCATTGTGATTTTAGAAGCTTGCTTTAGAAGGCCTATGAGAGCTTCATTTTCTTTGTCAGAAATAAATATATATTCAGATTTGTTAAGCCATTTCCTACAAGGAGTAATGGTTTTAGGCTAAAAGAGGGTAGATTCAGACCAGACATAAGGAAGAAATTTTTTATATGAGGGTCACGAAAACTGGCACGGTTTGCCCAGAGACATGGCAGATGCACCATTCCTGGAAACTTTCAAGGTCTGGTTGGACAGGGCTCTAAGAAACATAACCTAGCTGAAGATATGCCTGATTATTGCAGGGGTGTTGAAATAATGACCTTTAAAGGTCCCTTGCAACCGCAGTTATTCTATGATACGTGAAAATGCACTGCAAGGCTAACAAATGGGCAGGGTAGAAGTTTCTGAATTGGAGATCTGAATAAGAAGCAATTCTTAACGGTCTCATTTTGATTGTTTCTGCCCAAAGCACTGGGAAGTTTCAGTTCTAAAGATATAAAAAAATGCATAATTAGCCAACACCAAACACCACTGGAGAAGAGAAGACTGCGTGGAGACCTTATAGCAGCCTTCCAGTATCTGAAGGGGGCCTACAGAGATGCTGGGGACCTACTCTTCATTACGAACTGCAGTGACAGGACAAGGGGTAACGGGTTAAAACTTAAACAGGGGAAGTTTAGATTGGATATAAGGAGGAAATTCTTTCCTGTTAGGGTGGTGAGGCACTGGAATGGGTTGCTCAGGGAGGTTGTGAATGCTCCATCCCCGGCAGTGTTCAAGGCCAGGTTGGATGAAGCCTTGGGTGGGATGGTTTAGGGTGAGGTGTCCCTGCCCATGGCACAGGGGTTGGAATTTGATGATCTTGAGGTCCTTTCCAACCCTAACTATTCTATGATTCTATGATTTTATGATGATTCACTGAATATGCAGTATTAGTCCTCCTCTTATACTCTTCTATGTGTCCAACAGTAGCTAGCAATAACTGAAATGAAAGAAGAAAAAGATTTTGTTCATTTGACTGCATTATCCCACCTTAGCATTTTTCAAGTTTCTTGATTAATTGTCCAATGTCTTTACATCCTTTAAGACCTCTTCAGTTTTTGAAGAAATAAACTTCCTCTTGCAAAAAAACCTTCAGTCAGATACTCCATTTAATTCTTACCCTTCACTCTGTTGTAGATGTCTTTTCACACTGCCCGCGGGTCCTTGTAGTAGCTGCTCTGCCTTTCCTGCATTGTGTAACAGGAAGGTCTGTCACAGATAGAGAAAGGTTCCAGGGCTTTTTACTTCTACTAGGGTTGGATTGGATTATTATTCAAATAACTATTTTTTAAAAATAACCTGGCTATTCTTGGAAAACATAGTGTGACTTTGCAACCTGGTCGTGGTGTGCCTCCAACTCAGTAAAACGTAGCAATCAAAAGTGGTTCAGTGTCCGTGTAAATCACTGAGTGCTCTGAGATGCAGCAGGGTTTCAGTTTGTGTTCGTGGTTTATAAGGCTGACCATTGTTCACCAAGAGTGAAAAACAGGCTTTTCCATAAACGAATGAAATGGAATTAATTCTTCTGCCAGAAAGTGCGCCTTTCTTGGTCTAAAGATGATTCAAAGTAAATCACCTGTTCCAAATACGTGGTTTTTCTTTTTTCTCCAAATAAATCATTCTTGAAGTATTCTAATAGTTCAGTTAACTTCGGATAAATTGATAATCTACCTGCCTACCTACCTATCTACCTATCATCATAGTGTTTTACTGATAAATTTCTGAGCTGATTGGTCACCTTGCAGATGGACAGCCAGATCTAAAGTTGATATTTTCTAGAAATGCAGAAGGGTTGCTCTCTCTTAAATAGTGCTGCAGTTGAAATGAAATTTGGCTCTGTTTAAAAATAGCAAACCCCAAATGCTCTGAATTTGCTGTGAATTATTGGGGTTCTAGAATGACCTTTTTTTGTTATTTACAGGGAAAGTCACTACTGTAGAAGTCAATAGGAATGTTTTTAATGTCTTGATGGAGCCAGGAAATTAACGATTATACAAGTATGAACTGTATACTGTCCAAAGGCAGAAGCAGAACCTGAATAGAAAATAGCGTCTTCTGCAGTCTCTTCCTCCTATCCGGATCTGGTGTATCTGTAAGAATATTTTAAATTAAAATATAAAACTTTGTGAATCAAGTGTCTAGGTTTTAAATGTAATTTACTTTATGAATTCAGTTACTTTTTGTAATTACCAGTATGAATTTGTGGCAAAGTACACAGTATGTATACACAGTATGTGGCAAAGGACTGATTATTTTGCCTCCCCTTGGAACTTTTTAGTTAGGAAGCATTTATTTTTCTTTTTAAAGGATACATTTGATAAGGAAGAAAATCACTTGACAAAAATGCTCTATTGTAATTGTGCTTTTAAAGCCTATTACCATTTAAGTGTTTTATTTTTTACAGTCAAGATATTTCTCAGGAGTACTTAATTTTTTTACTTCTCTTGCACTTTAAAAGTATTAGTATGAATTATATTCTATTGGAATACTTATGAAGGCTTTTGAGGGTAGGAAGGTTGTAGGTTGCAGCAGTAGTCCACTCTGTGTCTCAACTTGTATGCTGCTCATTCAAGAATGAGTTAATAGAAAAGTGTGTGTTTTTGTAGTACTAAGGCATAGGCAGAATTTTACACTAGTGGTCTCGGTTTTTGAGAAGGTTAAGAAAGGCTGGAAGGACATGGTGTTGGTAATATTATGGTCAGTAAGTGCACCTTTCATATTGATGTACTAGTAGAAATGCCAGACTGCAGAACTGCTCATGATTCTCCTTGCCTGAGAGAATTGCTGTTTCCATTATATGTAATTGTCTTAATTTGTTTGGACAGAGGATGTTTGATGATAACGCAGGATGCTTCTCAGGATTTCTTCATATTAATTCACAGTTATGGGAAGCTGAAAAGGCCTTCCAAGTTACCCTGTTGTACATGAACTCTTTGATTACATAGTCAAATTGAAAGAAAACTTGGCAAGAGCAAAGCTGGAACACTACTGAAAATAATTAACTGCCATAAATCATCATCACTAATGTAAAAATTCATCCCAACACAGTTTGATTTTGTTGCTGTGTTAGGAAAGCCCATTGATCTACACTTCTTTGGAAACTTTTATTGTTTCCTTGAATGCTTTTAGCTTTTTTTAAACCTCCAGTTGTCTAATGCAAGTGTTCAGTACCAGGACAGGTTTTTTTTCAGAGCTGAGAATACTCTCCAGGTCTTCACAGAGTTTAAGAGAGATTTAGAAAAGCCTTTGTACTCATTAATATTCAGATGCATTTTCTGTAGTTTCCCCAGGAAGACCTAATATAATGAGAAATAATATCTTTCTAAGGTTGAAAAATAACAAATAAGAAGATGCTATACTGAGTCAAGCAAAGTAAAGTTGTCAGAAGTGACTAGAAACCCAGTGATTTACTTAGGGAAACAGGACATTATTTATCTATCCCTACCAATAGAACTGATTTCTATGCAGAAAACAACTATAAACCCATTTCTCAGTGACAGCAGCCATAACTCAACAACTCTAGATGTAGATGGTTACAGGAAAAATAAGAATAAATCTATGAGGTTAATGAAAAGAAGGTAACAGATAAAGTATTCTTATGCATTTAATAGAATCCCTTTTCATATCGTCCCAAGATAAAAACACAAGTATGCTATACACCATCAGGGTCAGTAATGCAAAATCTTAATTGAAAAATATCTGCTGCTATAAAGTGGAGCTTCTGAGGAGTTGTGGTACAAACGTTAGCAAGACACAACAGGAGGAACATAGTGGGTTGATATTTATGGTGGTACTATTAAATAAACAGCTAAAGATAATTAAAACTGAAGCCACCATGTTGGGGGCAGCCTGCCAATGGAGAAGCGGGCTGAAAATTGTCTCATTAACCAAAAGTACCAACACCTGTTCTGCCACTTTTGAGCCATTTTTTTTCTACAAAGAATTCACCTGATTGGTTGATCGCTGTGGCTCCTTAGCCTCCAGGCTATCCATCTTCCTAGTTAGGAAAATCCTTATGTTCAGCACAGCTGTCTGTCTCTCCCCCAGGCAAACCAATAAAGATATCCCCCTAAGCTCCTTTGTTAAAGGGACTCCTGTTGGAAATAGCGTGGAAATCCATGAAGCCAAGTACATCTTGAACTGAAGAACAGATAGTTGTTCTGTTGGTAAGATCCTTAGCAGTAAATAATTTATCAAGGTGCAGGATGGATCTACTGATGCTGTTTGTTTTTTTGAACCACTGATGCATTGCCTTCTGTTGTATCTCCAGAAGAATTTCAGTCTATATAACATTTTCTACATGGAGGGAATTTTTGTTTGTGCATTTATTTTATTTTTTTTTTTAATAAAGAAAATGGTTGTTTGGGTTTTTTTGCATTTGTTCTGTCTCTAAATGGGATGACAGTTTTCAGGGCTGGCAGCTGGAGAAAATAGGAGATAAAAATGTATGTTATGTGTACAAGGAGAGAAGAGAGGTAAAATTATTTTGGGAAAAAGGTTTCAGGTTTCATTACTGGCCTCTAGTGAAAGTGGAAGTTATAACATGCTCTCAAATACTACAACTTTAAAATTTCTATAGGAACTCAACATTTGTGGTTGGGATAGGTATGTATGTGTCCACAGATATATGTGCTTTTTGTGTTGAAGGCTGGGACTGTTATTTATATTTGCAGTGTATGAAGTGCAAGTGATCAAAGTATCAACTGTGTTGTTCTCTAGAGCAACTTGTGACCTGCATTATCCTTCAGTCATGCAATTCTAGTGCTCTAAATTGAACATCCTACACAGGAAAACACCTGCACAGTGACTGTAGATTATCACTTCAACTCTTGCAAATGAGGCAGTGTGTATATTCCCCTTGTTCAGGAAGAGGTTTATTTGCCTGAAATTCCTTTGAAAATGGAAGTCTTTTTTGCTTTGCCTTGCCTTGCTACTTAGTGATATTATGACTATTTTATGTCCTACTTACTCCCTTGTATATTGTGTCCTAACTCTCTCTTTGCAGCCAGCTGTATTGATTTGCAACACAGACATCAGACATAGTCTGAAATTTTGCTGGATGTGAGGATGAAAGCATAGTATGCTTTTTGAATCTGGATGAAACTAGTACTGTAGGGAATGTATGCTGGTGTGTTAACTCTCCTGGAAAGCTGCTAATGCTGTCTGTAAGCATGCTGGTTCTCACAGGGTTGCCCAAGAAGACCTCCTTCATTGCCTTTCTAACAGGTAGATGTCTTTGTTCCCTTGCCTTCTGCCTCTCCCATGCTTGTTCTTGGTAATGTCTCCAGCCCCACATTATCTTGCAAGCACCACTGCATGTTCAGGAGCTTTTTACACAGTGAAACATACAAGTCCTGTAAAATCAGTGTATCCAAAACTTTGGTGGCAACTTAGCAGAGATGCTGGATTTCTGTTCCTCTTCCAGGCCTATTTAATGTAAATGCAAATTGTGCATGAATAACAGTAGGTTAGGACATTTTTTTTTTATTTTAATTTTTTTTAAGTTTCCTTTAATTTTCAAGTGAATAATCCAAACCAAATTAGTGTTAGTCAAACTGCTTAAATGCTTAAGTTTATTCCTACCTGCTGTAAAGCATATGTACAAGTGCAATTGCATGGATGTCAGATGTGTGAAGCTGTTTTCAGTAGAAAGTGCTACCAGGCTTCTTCCTGGTCTTGTTAGGGAGTGAGGTCAAGAGCATTGTCAAGGGTGAATTCAATTTTGTTAGACTTTCGCTTTTGTCTTCTTGGTGTGGAATTATTGTCTGGTTGGCATGGACTGAGGACGCCATAGCCTGGTTGGTATGGGCTGTGCAACTTCCCTCTTTGCGCAAAAGATGATTTTTCTTGTGTGGATGATAACAAGGAAAACAGCCTGAACTGCCCTTCTTAAATATAGACTCCTATGTCTGGAAGTAGGCTTTTATATAAAGTAAGCATGCAGATAGTGGAACCTATAGACTACTTTCTAAATACAGATTTTCTGTGATTTGTATCAATTTAGTATGCTTTGAAGGGAAGAGAATGTGTCATAGTATGTCAATCAACCATTCTTTTATTAAATCTGAGAGTGCAACAAGACTTAAATAGTGTCACTGTACCAGGCAGAATGCATTTCAAGATCACAACCTTCTAAAATATCTTGAAATAGTTCTGTGAGGACTTTCTTTTTCCTGAAAGGTATCTATATGTGTCTAAGCCATGATGTAATACTCTATTTCATTAGCCTAACTGTTTTTTGTGTTCTATATGTATCATTTGAAATAGATTTTCTTCTAATACTGCTTTAAAGGAGTTGTGTGGTATTAGTTTACAGACAAAATTTAGCTAGCCAGTAGATGATGGTACAGGTATATAGAACTTTGAATATCTTTAATGGAGCATTGCTGAAACAATGGAAACTCTGGAACATGTGTCATTCATATGTAATTACCTCATCTTCTAGTTTGTTTCCTCTTGAAAATAGTTAAAAGCATATAGAGAGTTTTTCAACCATGTGTTACTGTAATATTAACATAAACTATATCAGTAGGAATATCACATGTAATATGAATATCAGCTATGTATTACTGTATTTGTGTTGTGTGAGCTGTGTCTTGTGGCTTCAAGTGTGTGCGTGTGTGGACATGTGCACATGCGATAAATCTTTATTCCATGTACTTGCTACTGCAACCAAATGAATGAAGTTCTTCCAAATCAAAGTGTATTGGTTGCCAGCTGAAATGGGGAAGAAAATGTAAACATGGAAACTAATTTCAGTGATTTGTAAGGCATAATTGCTAATGATAGTAAAACAATTATAAACACACACATTTTTTTTCATCAGTGTCTTTTTGAGGATTCATGCTTTTCGCATGGTAGTGTAAAAATGGTCTATGCAAAACCTGGTGTTTTTGTCTGAATGGCGATACGACCAATGGCAATTTTGCTGGCTCTAATTATTGAGGTATGTGAACTGGTACTCACCTGTTTCTGGTTTGTTTATTTTTTTCTTTTGTTCCGTCAGCTTTGGCAATGTGAGTTTTAAATCTTTTGGAATTCTCAGTAAGCTGAACAGCCATCATAAATGTCATGGAGTGAGAAAAATCATGCCATGCATTAGTTATGAGTTTTCCTAAGCTTTCATTAAGAAGTAGTTCCAGTGATGTTGAGGAAAAGCCCTCAAGATATGAGTGAAAAAAAGCGATGTGTATCAAACAGGACTTGTTTTTTCCTGCACCTTCAGATCTGCTGTATAAATTACTGTCAGATTGCTTTTTCTTTTTTGTGGCCTTTTTTTTTTTTCTTACGCACTTCAACATGACAACTTGACGTGATAATATAGGGTGAGGATTTTAACCAGTCTTTAGGTAATTATTTCATTCCTCTTCTTCCCAAACTGTTCTTTAATGTCCGTTATTAATGTTTGAAAGTAGAAATAGGCTTGTTCTCTATCCTTATCCAATGAAAAACCTGTATAAAGTCTTTGATTTGAAATAGGCAGAAAAAAATGGTATAGTAAGTTTTAAGTGATACTCACTTTTAATGGGAAATAATTATAACTTGATTAAAAAATCATATTTATAAGAGATGTTCAAAAAGAAAAAATAATATGGTCTGCTAATCTGTCATTCAATAACTTGTATATAATTAAAATAATCAGATTTAATATATAACCTTGATATGTTTTTGTAATGTTTAAGAAGTTGTATTATGTCATACTGCTTTTAATCTAACATAGCCTCTAGAGTCCTAGGCATCAGTAACCTGAGCCTGGGGTAAAACCGTGCTAATATGAGACACTTCCCACTTACTCTTGCATCTTTCAACTGCTTGCAGTTCTGTGGTTTTCTGTGCTGAATGAAGTTTCTTTGTATTTAGCAAGCATCACTGGATTATTTTTCCCTAGAAGTTTGTCTGTTCTCCCCTTCAATCCATTTAAATTTCTAGAGCAACAGGTCCTTTCAATTATTTTCATGACTTTGAGCCTGTTCCTTGAATAGCCATCTTCTGTTTTGTTTTCTGAATCTGCATTCTACTATATTCTTGTTCTAGAAAGAGTGACCAGTTAAGTCCTAGCCATCTTCTCCATTATATGAAATGAAAATCCTTTTTCGGACTGCCTCTTTTCTAAGCTGAGGAGCTATACACTCCGTTTTCCTTGCACAGGAGCTCTTCCATATTTTGCCTCTTTTTTTCCCCTCTCAATTACTTTGTTCTTACATTTATCCCAAGGCATCTGATGTTGGAATAGTACCCAGTTAGTGTCAGAGACAGTATGCTAGGCTCTATGATCTTGGTCTGAGGCAGTATGTTTGTGCTCAAGTTTTTCAACAGTCTGTGCTGTTGTCTAGTATTGCATATAAACAATACAGATGGTCAGTCTGTGAGTTATTTAGAAATATAAATGAAGAAGGAAGTCTGGTTCTCCCACCTAAAATATAAATCTTCGTAAACTTTATTGAACAAGAACTCTTCACATGTTCATTAAATGCTTATGTTTGGGCCAACAGTTTTATTGACCAGTCTGCTACTTATGTATTACACCGATTTGCTAGATTTTTTTAGTATCCTAACCTGAATTCAGTTGACTTATCTGTTATGACAGAGAAATTCTAGGGGTCTTACTTTTGTGATGACTCTCAGTGAACTTTGATAATTTCTTTCTATGCTTTCTGTTTGCAAGTAAATGCAAGTAATGCAATAAGACTTCTGGCAGGTTATATACAGACCACAAAGACAAGATGTTCATATCTGGAAAAAAAAAAGTTACCTTTTAATTATTTTCTTTTATTCCTCTTTCGTATATTTTTAGCTTTTTTCTTTCTAGTGATGATGTAATGTTTTGGAACATCCTCTGGAATTAGAGGAGATGGCACTCCACCTTCCAAATACAATGAAAGGTGTTCTTGGAGTTTAGAGTAAACAAGTAGTGATTGCACATGAGAATCTAGTTCTGTGCATGTAAATCCTGTTCTCCTCCCTCTGCAAACATGCTTATGACTTGCTTGTAGCAGTACTAAGTCGTATTTTATAAATATCAGCATCAAAATAGAAGGAATAATTTATCCTATTGCAGTACAACTGCCAGAGGATCTCATGGGATAGAGTGATGATGTACTTTCTGCTTCTTTCTGGATGAAATAGGACCAATATCAATCAGGTAAGCTTTTTCTTCCCAAATGTTACTGCAGGCTAAGTATTTAAAAATTGATGGTAGTTACGTGGCTAACTCAAACATATCCAGTAAAACTTAAGTTAATTAAAAAGAAATAAATACTTTCTCCTTTGTGTCTAATTATTCAGTGGTCTGAAATTGTCTTTGAACCCATCGTATTTGAAATACAGTAACATTTCATACTTGAAAATATTGCAATATAAAGTTCAATTGAATTTTGGCTTTTATACAACCACTGTTATGCTTTTGGCATAAGTTGCCATAGTTAAAGAATATTGTGAAGAATCCCAGAAGGATTTTAAAGATTTTAGGTGAATATTGGCTGTGTGATGCCAGGAGAAACTTAGTTCAGGTTTTCTCAAGGTGATGCGTGCGGAAATGAAGAACTGCAATGTCTGGTAGATTTTTAAATTATAATGGATACATGCAGCCTAGTGATCATCTTACTTAAATGCCTTTGGCAACGCTGAACCTGAAAGAACAAACCCAACACCCTGTCCTATGAGGTGACAGACACAGAGGGTGGTAATTTGTACTGTAACACCCTCACCACCACATACATGGGAATGCACACAGCATTAGTCCTCTATAAGTTTTCCCTCTATAAGGGAAACCTGTGCAAGAAAAAAGTTTGAAGTATGCATCTATTCATTTCAACCCCTTTAAGAACTTCTAAATATTAAAAATCCTATGTTTTCCCGGTTTAGAGAAAAGATGAGTAAGAACTGCCATGTTGGTAAATAAATAATTATCTTGGAGACTTTTATGTATATATATTTTATATATATATATATATAATATATATAATATATAAAATATATGTAAACTATTGCTGTGTAGGAAAGGACGAAGTATAAGCCTGCTGAATGACATCTAAGGGCTGCATCCCTTTTACATGGCTTCTTCAATATATTTTTATCAGCAACATGTGCATTTCTGCTGGTGCTTGCACTTTCCTTGACTTTATTGTTCCATTGGCCTTAATAAATATGGATACTTTGATGCAGTACCATGCTTATGTTAGTTCTCTTTTACTAGTGTATCTTTGCTGACTCAAGCAGCAGTCTATTTAATCTGAAAGTTTATTTACTTGGAGGTGTTTTACTTATTTACACAGTAAAAAAGGGATATAAAGCCAAGTGATTTATCAAATGTGGGAAAACCAAAGGAAACAAACAAACAAACAAACCTGAAACCAAAGAATTTCTCAGAACATTTTTGTTCAGCATTCAAGTTGCAGATAGTAATGCAATGCACTCTTTTCTTTTTAAAAGTTCATTATTTTATGCTTTATATTGAAAGTGGTGTTCCTTGTAAAGTCAAAAATATATAAATACTTCTGTCAGGAGAACAGATCGGCTCACAGCCTTACAGATAATTTTGTTTGAGATAAACCATCTTAATGGAATTGCAAATAAAAAAGCCCCATTTGGTACAATGTATTTGGAATTGCAAAGGATTTACTTGATATTTTCTCTCAAAATGTGAGAAGAATATTAATTTAAATGAACTTCTGATAGAGCAAATAAATTTAAAGCAAGTTTACATTTCTCAAGGTTTGCTCTTGATTTGCTCTCCCCTTCCCCTGTTTTTGATTTCCAAATTTAGTAGGGCAACAGCACATAAAAAAAAAGTAAATTAAAAAAAATATGTGAGAAAACGAAGGACCAAAATAAATGGGATGTTTCACTCCGCACAGGTGCGGAAATGAGAGAACAGCACTGAGCTACAGTTAGGGATGCTGAGCTTGAACTTTGTGAGCTGGCAAAATAAAAGAAGCCAAGTTATGTTACTGCTGACAGGCCAGCAAGAATTTTAAGCTCAGCATATGTCATGATGATGAGAGCTGTGAGGAATCCTTTACGGAAATGTTAGAAGTGGGTTTGTGTCTGTGCTCGGTGTCCATACTCATGTCTCTGTAAGGTGGGTGTTTTGCACATTTGCATGAACTGTTCTCTGAAATGGCAAAGGAAACCAAAGCAGGAAAACCCACCCTGCTCAGAGTATGTCCCCTATTCACTGTGCCCCCCTGGCTGGCTCATCTCCATGGCACCACTATGGAAGGGTGGCTGTTTTACTGGGATATTGCACATTCCAACTATTCTATGATCTTACAATTCTAAGTTCCCCCTGACCATGATGAATATCAATGTAATGCTTTGTTGGGGTCATTGTGTCTGGGGCTGAGACACCAGGAGGCTGGGCATACCAAAAATGAATGTTTTCTGCCAAATCTGTAGCCATTCCTGAACAGTATTTAATGACAGCATCCTGCTTTGGTCTATAGCATGTGTTGCTATGTGTAAGCTTATATGTGTGTGTATATATATATATATATATATATGTACGATAAAAATGTGTGAAGAGAGGAAGGTAAAGAGATTTCAGACACCATGCTTCAGGAGGTGTGTTTCTACTTTTAATTCATTTACTTAGTGAAACAAGACGAGTTTCTGTAACGTATCTTGAGAAGGCTGGGACAGCCGTATTTTTAGGACGCTCAGATTTTCACAGCTGATATTTCCAGCTCCTGCTAAGGAGGCTAGAAGCTGAACTTCATGATATGAAATTGAAGGCAAAGCACTCTTAAAATGTAACTCGGTGGATTCCTTCATTCTTTTCCTTAATGACCAGATCTTCTCCAACATATTTTCCTCTGTGTTTGTAGATATTTACTTCTCAAGAAAGGGCAGTGACTCTTTATACTGGCAAGGCAATGCTGCAGGTCGAGGTACTTCCCTAGCTTTTCTTAAATTGCCTGTGGAAGAGTTAGGCAGTCTTAGGCATGCAGTCTTCTGATCAGGTCTGAAACACAAGAAGCAATCTTCGTTGATCAGGTCTGAAACACAAGAAGCAATCTTCAGAGGCCAGCTTATGCTGAGCTAAGATTTGTTCAGACTTTAATTAGATGTGTATCAGCCAGAACATCTCCAGAAGAAAAGATACTGGCCAGAGAAGAGATTTAAAACAGTCCTGCGAAGAAGGACTTGCGGGTGCTGGTTGATGAGAAACTTAACGTGAGCTGGCAATGTGTGCTTGCAGCCCAGAAAGCCACACATATCCTGGGCCGCATCAAAAGGAGCGTGACCAGTGGGTCGAAGGAGGTGATCCTGCCCCTCTACTCTGCTCTTGGGAGACCTCACCTGGAGCATTGTGTGCAGTTCTGGTGTCCTCAACATAAAAAGGACATGGAACTGTTGGAACAAGTCCAGAGGAGGGCCACGAGGATGATCAGGGGACTGGAGCACCTCCTGTATGAAGACAGGCTGAGGAAGTTGGGGCTGTTCAGCCTGGAGAAGAGAAGGCTGCGTGGAGACCTCATAGCAGCCTTCCAGTATCTGAGTGGGGCCTATAGGGATGCTGGGGAGGGCCTCTTCATTAGGGACTGTAGTGACAGGACAAGGAGTAATGGATTAAAACTTAAACAGGGGAAGTTTAGATTGGATATAAGGAGGAAGTCCTTTACTGTAAGGGTGGTGAGGCACTGGAATGGGTTGCCCAAGGAAGTTGCGAATGCTCCATCCCTGGTGGTGTTCAAGGCCAGGCTGGACGAAGCCTTGAGTGACATGGTTTAGTGTAAGGCTCCCTGCCCATGGCAGGGTGGTGGTTAGAACTAGATGACCTTAAGGTCCTTTCCAACCCTAACTATTCTATGATTCTATATTTAGTACTCATGGCTTACAAAGCATATTGATGTGATGAAGAGGATGGAAAAAAATGTTTGTCTCCAACTGGGAAACAGTGTTTGTTGTCTGTTGAACATGTAGATGGGATGCAGAGGGAGAATATAATCCAGTATAATAAAACAAAACCAAACCAGTATTGAGTTTGTAGTTTTGGTATGCAGTAGTCTTAGGCTTTCTTTTATACGTGTGAGGTGTGGCTTTGGTGCTGCTATTGAATTAAAGAAGAACCAAAAATGTCAAAGCCTTTGCTCTTTCCATATGTAGCAGTAACTGAAATGGGGCTTGTAGTGTGCAGTCTTAGGGACTGAAAAAACTATGGTAGATAAGTTGCACTTATCAACATACATTGGTTGCCAATTTTAAGAAATATTGCTAAATGTTTGCATCTCTGGATATCTAAATATATTTTGAATGGTAGATGCATTTTCAGTAATAGCTGTAAAATTATATACTATCTGTTCTCAAGTGTGCCATTGTCAGATATGAAATCGTTATTATAGGGACATCTAAAGAATCCACTCTGCTAAATAACTGTACTGGAATTAACAGAGAACTAGAATTAACAGCCATCATGTTTACACATTATTGCATCTCTATTGCACTCCCTTACAGTCCTCTCTGAAATGGCTGGAGAGGGATATCACTCCATTGCTGGATAATGATTCCATAAAGGCAAGTACCTGAAGAGCATTTGGATTGACTTTTTATTCCCATCCCCCATTACTATGATTTTAATTGGAAGCAGCTCTTTGTTCATGTAAAACTAGCATGAGGTCCTTTACTGAAAGATAGAAGATAGTGATGTCTTTGTATCAAACAGTGCCCGTTTCAAACTGTTACACTTGTCTTTGTTTAATTGGGCTTGCTGAGGTTTCTGGGAGAATGAAACTTCAATCATCTCCTCCTGTGAATCACTTTAACATGCTGTCTCTGAGCAGAAAAATATCCCTTTTATGAGTAGGTGGAATAATATGCTAGCTGGATTCTGATATTTATTAAATGTTAAGTCTTTGTTAAGTTGAAATCTGGAAGAGAGTGCTGAGAAGCACAGAATTTGCAGATGAACATACATGTGTCATTTTTATGACCATTATGAGGACTTGATTGAGTGCACTGGATCTGTGCTCTCCATAGCTGCTATGTAACTCTGGGAAATGTAGATATTTACACCTTTGCTGTTAGAATTGAATCATTTACTAATAAGATACTACAAACCTAACATCATTTAAAGTTGCTCAATTTGTGTGTTAACAGAGCAAATTGATGCCATTAGGTACAGAATATGCAGGTTTTCTTCTGAGGCAGGGTAACTGCTGAGCTGCAATCCAAGCGCATACAGCTCTGCTGCCCGGAGTCCTTTTCACAAGTTGTTGCTGAGTCACTGGGTGACCTTGGGTAAACTTCTTCCCTTGGCATACACTCTCTGCAAAGGGGAACTGCTAACAATGACCTCTGTAGTTACCCTTGAATGACAAGTTCTGTGAAACCGCAGATTTGATGCTGTGAGCAACCTGATCTAGGGGAAGGTGTCCCTCATGGCAGAGGAGTTGGAAGCAGATGATCTTTAAGGTCCTTTCCAACTCAAACCATTCTATGAAATTATCTGTTTTGTTTCATGTCTTATTAGCCCTACAATAGGCACTGTGTGTTGGTAATGAGAAGGAAGATAAGACTGTATGCTTTGAGGGACAGAGAGGAGGGAACTGGGACCAAAGGCTGGTAAGTAGCTTGTAGATGGGCTGTTGAATGACTTTGTCTTTGGCTTCCTTGATTTCAGAGTGTATGGTAGTTGATCCTGCAGCACTAGTTCAAAGTTTTTGAAGGCTGTTTCAAAAAGCAAAAATAATAATAAAAGCTAGTGCTGAAATTAAAAATCCATTTTCCCTAAACTTGATTGGGAATTAACTTTAAATTTGACTAGGTATGGCTTTTTTGTATGCATATGTGTCTTTGACATCTTAACTACTCCCTCTTGACAGATGATTTTATCCTGTTCAGACAGAATGTATTTTTGCAGCACCTACAGCAAGGAATTTGTCTTAAATTAGTAGAAAAGTTTAAAGGAAATACTATGTGATCCTACAAGATCTTTGTAACATTGTGAAGCAGAAGCTTATACCTTTCCAGTTGTTCACGTGACACCAGCTTCTAGCTGGCAAAGATCCTCGGAAGAGCACTTGGCTCTCATTTTGGTGGCAATTTTTAACACATTAATTTTGCATTTTCAATTATTGTACAACATATTATAAGACTTCTTATACATGCAAGGATGTGGCTTTTAAAGGGAAGGACTGACATAGAGCTGTAAGAGAAGTTTTGTACATAGTTTGTCAAAACTTCTAAAAAATAAAGGCATGCCATGAAGTATCACTGTTGTGACACTGCACATTTCTTATGAATACTTAAGACAATTTAAAGCAAATGCTATTATTTGTAGAGATAGTCACGTAGCAGTTTCCAAACTCATGTTAAATGTTGATGTGAAAAATTCTTACTTTTTAATTAAGCTAAATGAATAAATTCTAGCCTTTGCTTAACAGGTTTTATATCAGAAACAGACTTCAGGTTGTTTGCACTTAGGAATCTAGTTGCTTCTGCGCAGGGCCACCCGTATGTGTTTGCTGGTACCCATATAAATGCTAAATGAATGTCATACATATTTATATACTGCATGAGCTGCTGAGGCAAAAGAGCAAATAAACAAGCCATGTGTGAGAGATGCTAAAAGGCCTTAGTAGCCTAATAAATCTTGCATTAGACTGAAGTTTAATAAATACAAGGCCCTGAGGAGCACCAATAGAAACAAGAGCTATTTCTTGAAGTGAAAACTTTTGCTTTTCCATTGTGTGAAAGACTTTGAACGTACAAATATGTGTAATTGCCTTTCAGTGACACATGTAATAAGAACCCTTTTTCAGGCTTTAAAACTGCAAAATCTCTAATATCTGAAGTAATGCGGAAGAGAGTGCATGAGTAAGCTTATATTCCCTTTGAAGGCCAGTCTAATTGATGATCTTTTATCAGCAATCTCAGTCACTTTGATAATGCAGTCCTGAACATAGTGTGTGGGAGTAGAGAGGAAAAATAATCCTGTAAACCTTCATTGCTCCAGACTATGTCTTTGAGCAAGACAAAATAGCTTCAATTGCTGAGTCAGTCCAGGGCACACAAAAATAAATACATTCAGCAGCTTGAAACTGATCTGGAAGCAAACTACTGCCAATAGAGAGCAATGGCGCATCACCCTTCATTCTTACCCTGTTCAAGAGGTGAACCCATGGAGTCTGTGTGGGCTGAACTCCCTACTGGTGCTGCACTGAGTAGTCAGAACAAGAGTCATCAAACCAAGGAATGAGAGTTGCATAGAACATTATTCTGAAGCCTGTGCATGGCTGGAAACTTCTCACTAGATCTGTTTATCAGGCAGAAAAGCTTATAGAAAGTGTGTTGAAGTGCATGAATTAGTTCTTTAAAGTTCTTGGGTAAAATTGCTGGTGTTTAAGACTGTATAAAAACCCAAGAATATTCCAGCAAGTTTCTTAATGCACTCAACACTGCTCCTACTGAAGTGCTAAACGTGCCAATTTTGTCCTCTGCTGTAGATTGATTTGGTATGAATGGTTGTATGATACTCCGACATTCCTGTCTCTCTTGCATTTACATAAATCCTACGGTAACATAAGCATTAATATTGTACACATAAAAGGATAGTCTGTTTTTCTAAGGTCTGAGAAGCCCAAGACCTGTTAGCTGTATGCAACCTACCTAGAAGCTAATTTGGTGTGAGGGAAGGGGTCTTGGAGGGGAGAGTCTACAGGAAGTAGGTTGGCTCCTTTGACAGTGTTGGGAACAAAAAGAGCTCACAAACTTGTGTAAACAGCCTGAGAGGTGTCACCAGTCTCAGCCTCCAGCAAGGAAATTGGAGTTGGGGAAAACACTTTATGTTGAATGTTTTATTATTTCTTTTTTCACGTATAAAACGACTGGCTCTTGGTGTGAATGGGGCTGTGTAGTCTCTGGCTGTGCTCACTGAAAGCTCATTGAATCTGTTTTTAAAAAAACACCACTAATATGCCTGATATTTAATGAATAGAGAATGTAATTCATAACTTTGTTAGTTAATCATTGGTACTCTTTAAGGAGGTTATTTCACATGGATATCTCTCCCCCACCCAATTACTACCACTCATCTTAACTATTGAGAAATTTTGTTATATCTTTGTTACACTTTAGCACGACGTAACGTGGAGATTATATGTTTGCCTATTTTAGCACACAAAAACAACTGTGTCCTGCAGTTCGCACACTGTATTTGTCACATAAAATCTAGTAAATATCGTAATTAACTTACTTTCCAAGTGTGTTGTTTGGTGTTAAATCAACTGTACAAGCAAGTCACGCTTTTATTCTTCTGAATCACCTCAAGAATTCCTGTTGCTTCCTACTTCGAAAAAGAGGAAGAATAGGATGATTTTTTTTTTTTTTTTTGCATTGACAAGCTAATTAAAGCAACAAGGTGGCAGGAATGATATCAATTCCTATGAAAGCCCTGCTGTTTGATGCATTGCCTATCAGCCATTTGTAGGCTCTCCATCTGGGAATTGTGGCATAGTAATCTATAGTAAGGCAATATAGAATAACACAGAAACGGACTTCAATTGTTGACCTATTTTTGGTAGTCCACTATTGCTGGCAGAAGCTTAAATGAATCTCAAGGAGTCATTTGTTATGGGGATGCCAAAACAGAAAGCTATAATACAGAGAAGTCAGGAAAGAGAGTAACTACTTTTATTCTGCTGTTGTTTCTAGTATCCAAATAAAAATTCTCTGTTTCATCCACCGAAGTCATATCTAGCATGTTGTTTCTACAACAGATTAAAACAGATCAGGAAAGTTTCCATCAGTATTTCTGGCAGTTATTGAAGAAATATTTGTAGTTAAGAACTTGCTACTTACTGTGTCTTTGATTTCTGCTATGTCAACTTCAAAGTTGATATTAAAAATAAGAAGTAGGAAAATGTTCCAAAAGTCATTCTGTTCACTACATAAAGGATGAAGATGGTGGTGCATTTTGATAAATGTATGCTGCTGAGGATACGTAGAATGGTCTATAAATGTTATGTCTCAGTGTTTTCTTGCTGGTAAGCCTTTGTTTTGAAAGGGGATGCCTCTGTGGCACGATTTGTGCTTTTCCTACCTTGGGCCATGATGCATTCACAATATTTTTATATTGAAGCTTTTGTTTAGATTGGTTTTGCTTTCTGGTGATCCTTTTAAATACCTTTCTCTTGTAATATGGTGTATTAGGTGAAAACAGAATGGGTAAAGGAGAGAGCAAATGATGTAAATAGGGTACAGTGTTGCTGAGGTGTTCTCGCTGTCAACAAGTCAAGTCCTATTCACGAAAGGCTGCATTTGTGTCACCTTTATTTATGTGTAAATAAATTCCTTGCTCTGCTGGAAATCACAGAGAATCTGATACCAAAGACAGTATCACATTCTCAGAAATAAAATCTGGAGGCAAGAATGGGAAGATGTGATGATCTTGCATGTAATTTGTATGCTTGACAAATAGATGTCTTACTGACAAATTATAAATCAAATGAAAGTTATGGGTATAGAGCTTTAGAGGAGAAAGCAAGGTACTGTACTAAAATGTCATGGGTTTTCTGAAAGAATTATGCGTTTTTAATACTTGAACATTTGGTTATAAGAAGGAGCTCCTTCCCTCCTTCCTCTAACTGTTGATTAGAATAACTTCTGATAAAAAGCCAGTGGTAATGTACATTCCCATTACAAAGCATTTGGCAAAATTTCTAGCGTCACAGTAAAATTACAGATGTGCTCATCGCTGTATTTCCAAAGGAATTGCCTTTTATTTGGGTCATTATTTGATTTATGCTTAGTTACTTAAAATTGAAAAATCCTTAGTTTCAAAAAGGCTTTAAAATTTGGATCAACAGCACAAGGATAGAGAGATGGGTTCTGAAATATTTGGGGAAACTATTTTGCTCTTACCTTGTTCTAAGGATGTGATTATTATTTATTATCTTACTTTTTTTTTCTCTGAAGATTATAATTGGACCCTGCCTTTTGCTGTTTGAGGTGTAAAGAACAGGAGGAAGGGCTGGTACCTCTCTCCTAAGGAAAAAGTATTTCTTTTGAGAATCTCCACCCTTGTAGGCTACAGACCTTGAATGTATGGATTGTACTTGACATTGCAACAACTGTCTAGAGCTGTTCTGCTTTCCAAGAAGAAATCTAAACTGTCTGTCCTCCTTAATTTTAATTTTAAACCTTCTGCAAGTAGTGCATTCTTTTTAAGAGTTAAAATGGACTAAGATGTCTCAGATGAACAGATCTGCCTAAAACACCTGAGAATCTGAGTGCTTTGACTATTCTGGGAATCTAAAAGAAAGGGTGGGAGTTGGCATCAGTGTTTACTCTCTTACCTTTGAATTTATGTAGCTCTCAAGATACGATGCTACGTAACATAATGTGTTTAAGTTTTTAATTAAAAAAACCAAGCAACAAACTTGAATACTTATTGGCCTTTCCTGATGATTTGTGAAGGGTTGACAAGTATTGCAAGTCATTATCCTGTAAACAGAAATAAAACCTCAATTTCTGTAACACTGAACTTGCATCTAGAGAGCCATTATATAATTAAGAACATAACTGAATCAACTTTCCTTATTTAGCCTGTACTGCCATAACTGCAGGATGTGAGTATGTTGGTGACTTTATTACATTGAGTGAAATTAGTAGTTTACTGAAGATTAGCTCATCTGCTAAATTATTTCTATAATAGCTTTGCTTCTTTGAGGAGCTTTTGGTGTGCATGATGTATTTTGAGTTCTGAATGAATTTGAACAAGTGTGGTTTATGCTCTATTTGTAGATGAACAGGTACGTTTCCACAGCAGTAGCTTCCCCTCTATATCCTCCCCCCCCGCCATTAGAAGCAGGTTTAGCTTAGCAGTTACTGGAAATGAGAAATTAAGAATCCAATTATTTTCAGTTATTTTTGTATTACTATATCTTTTAAGAAGCTATAGAAAGATTATTGAGGATTATTGGGTTGTAGGTTCCCACTGGTTGCTGGTAATTCAGTATGAATAGCATTATTACAACTTCTAGTGACTGGCACAATTGAATGTTTCAAATTTGCGATAGTTTCTGCAAGACTTATTGCCAATTAGTCTTCTCTTTTAATCTCATGGTTATGCTATGCCACTGAAACATCCACTTTTTAAAGTAGATATTGTCACATTCCTATACTATTTTTATCATATATGCTATTATTACTGCAACTTGAAATTGCAGGTTCATAGAATCATAGAATGGTTTGGGCTGGAAGGGACCTTAGAACTCATCTAGCTCCACTAGAGTAGGTTGCTCCAAGCCCTGTCCAACCTGGCCTTAAACAGTTCCAGGGATGGAGCATCCTCAGCTTTTGTGGGCAATCTGTGCCAGTGTCTGGTCGCCCTTAGAGTTAAGAGCTTCTTCCTTATGTCTAACCTAAATGTACCCTCTTTCAGTTTAGAGTCACTACACATTGTCCTATGACTACATCACCTTGCTGAGGGTACGCTCAATCCCACTGTCCCTGTTGCTAACAAAGATGTTAAACAGCACTGGTCCCAGTACTGATACCTGAGGAATGCCTCTTGTCATTAATTTCCAGTTGGACATCAAGCCATTGATTGTAACTCTTTGAGTGCAACCATTGTGCTTATACTCCTTATCCGCTGACTGATCCATCATCCATCCATCAAATTCATGCGTTTCTAGTTTAGAGACAAAGATGGCAGTGCTCAAGGCCAGGTTGGACGAAGCCTTGGGTGACATGGCTTAGTGTGAGGTGTCCCTGCCCATGGCAGGGGGGTTGGAACTAGATGATCTTAAGGTCCTTTCCAACCCTAACTATTCTATGATTCTATGAACCTGCAATTTGTCCTGTGGAACAGTGTCAAATGCTTTGCACAAGTCCAGGAAGATGATGTCAGTTGCTCTTTCCTTTTCCACCAATGCTATCACCCTGTCATAGAAGGCCAACAGATTTGTCAGGCATGATTTGCTCTTAGTGAAGCTATTTTGGCTGTCACCAATCACTTTCTTATTTTCCATGTGCCTTAGCACAGTTTCCAGGAGATCTGCTCTATGGTCTTGTTGGGCACAGAGGTGAGACTGACTGGCCTGTATTTCCACAGGTGTTACCTGGATAACTTTGGAATATGAAGTTTTTTGGTTTTTCTCGTTTTTCTTTTGACTCTTGTGAGCACTCTTCTGTTTCGTTGGCATCTTCCTGTCCTGATTCCAGTCATTACTTGTCTTTGACAAGTAAATTCGTGCTTTGTCTGAGATGTTTCTATGCTTACATATTAACATGGGAAAACATTCTCTTTCCCTTCTATTCAAATGTATTCATATTGCATCCCGAAGGCCAGAAGAAAGTGACAACATTTTGGTTTATGTGGAATACCAATACTGGAATATTAAAAAACAGGGCAACTGAAAAATGGGGATGCAAATAGGGTGAAGTCAGATGTATCTGACATCATAAACGTTGGGGCTCTTGGCCTCCCTCTCTTCCTGAGGTTTGTTACTATATAAATAAATTGAATTCTTCTTTTTCAGACCTTTGTGCTACTTAAAGATGCTGACTAAGCTGTTTCAGCACTTTGATCTCCTACCATGATCTGACCCTAGCTGTACTTTCATCCTCTTCAAAAGTATTCTCTCACAGCAGTGGATTTGGCCCTAAGGAAACGATTATGCTGATTTTTTTTTATTTTTTTTTTTTTATTTTTTTTCCTTTCATCATTAAATACTGCCGAGATGGCTGTCTTTGTTGAACGAATAAGCTGGTAAACTATTCCCTGAGGATTTAGTTTTTAAGCCGGTAGCAACCAAATTGACTCTGTAACCTTAAACAGACTACTAGAAATCAGTGTGATACTTCCCAGCAAAGGAAATAATTAAGGACTTACATTTTTGGGACTGGTACCATTGGATGCAGGCCTTGTGTTTTATAAGAAATACAGCTTTTTGTGAAGACTTGAACCATGTACATGATAACAGATGTATCCATCTTGTTACAGCACTCTTCAGGTGCAGTATCCTCGCTAGCTTCCAGCTCTCCCCAAAAGGCAGGGAGTGGAGCTAGACATTGCTGAAATTTGTTTACCTTGTCTGAATCACATTTGCCTAATAACTGACTTTAACACAGAGAGCGTATGATGAAAAGGTTTATTGCTGAGGAGACTTTATTCTCTTTTCCATACTCCACATACCATCCATAAGGATGCTACTCTAGGTGTTTAGAGACCCTAGGGAAACAGAGGTAGATGATACTTATTAAGGAACTTGTGTGTCTTCTAGTTAAGCTTTCAGAGTGCTATTTTCCATAAAGATATCTCCATAAAGGGAATTTTATTTTTGCAAATAGATTTTTCTATGCATGAAAAATATATATAGAGTATATATCAACAAAAATTTGACCGCGTCTGTTGTTTCCCCTTGTGATCAAAACATGTTGAAATGCTATCAAGAAGTGGGACATGAAAAAAAATCAAGGCTATATGCATCTCTTGATTAGTGGGGTTGGTGTTTTGGGTGATTTTTGTATTTATAAAGAATCATGGCAATGGCCAGTCTACATGTGAAAACTTGCAGATGGCCGCTGTGGCAATTTTAGACTCTAGCTCAAAACCAAGCAACTTGTGTTGAAATGGAATATAAATTTAGTGTTAGTTAATACAGAGTTAAGAGTCTTTATTGACCTGATCTAATTATCATCCTGTTTTCATCAACCATCTAGTAAAACTAGACTCTGCATAGGTGTTCTTAATAGAAACAAGATGCCACATTTGTAATTTTGCATGATGTCTTATTCTGCTGTGCTTTATTACATTGTGTAAATATTTTCTTCGTTGCTTTGCTACCATCAAAACTGTTAATGAAATCTGAATTGGACTAAATCTCTTTTCTTTTGTTTAACAGATGATGCCACCAATATTGTTCAGAAATCCCTCCTTGCTGATGAAAAAGAGAATGTGCCAAGAAGACTAGGAGTTGTGGAGTGGAAAGTCTCAGTACAAACATACCTAGTGACTTAGCTGCTCGTGCTGCTCAGTCTTCACCTCTTTCAGTTAAAGTCAAACACAGCTGCCTCAGAAACTTGTGGACAAGAGTACAAAGGTACTGTGTGTTGCCACCACATTGGCTGGGTAGGAAGAAAATACATCTACAATAATGATGTTATCAATTTATTAGATACAGTTTGAAGCTTCAAGTTTAACTTTTTTCTCTTTGTGTACAGAGATAGACTTGAATCCCAACCAGATTTTGCAGGCACTAAAATAAACTATATTTGTACTAAGTTTTTGTCTTTGCTTGAATATATTTCTCTTTACACAGAGATTTTTGTGTTCGGTAAATAAATTTCTTGATTACATGAACACTTTCCAACTCTTATTTCTTTACTAATCTTGTAAGGCATTTCTCCCTTGCCCATTGCATCTAAAATGTGCAGTCCAAATTGTTGCTCCATGTCATATTTATCATATGCTTGCTAAATTGACCACTGCCTTTAGTTGTACCTGTCACCATTAATAAAGAAGAAAGGCTTTAATTGCTTTGGTCACAGTTGGATACTAAGCTGCTTTGACAGACTTTCCCAACCTTCTGTTGAATTTTGAGTTTATAGTATGCATATGTCTGGGTACTTAGAAGACACCTATACATACAACGCATAAAACCCTACCACAATGTTTTGGTTGCTTCAAGGGCCATCTTTCATATGGGGAAAAGTAGCAATTTCCTCCTATTAAAGAAGTATGGTAAGGATGACTGTTTAACATGGTGCCTAATTCCTGGCTTTTTCATCTTGTGGTAGTCCTGCAGTGGAACTGCAGTGATGATACAGGATTAGAAACACTTGGAGAACTGGGCAACCCACACTGTGTAACTGTCCTTACTGCAGCAAAATGCCATTGGACCCTAAAAATGATCTTTTTATCTGGAAAGATGTGAATATAATTGAGGTTTGAAAGAAAACTGTAATGCAGAAAGACAAGGAACTGCAGTAACCCAGGAAATACCCTTTCCTGGTGGATATTTTTCAGTTCACATATTGAAATTGTTGCCTCTGCTGCTCACAAACTTTGCTGTTATATTTGGTACAGTGCAGACTAGCACTTACTTTTTCACTTCTGAATGGAAGCGTAAAGTATGATGCTAAATAAGACAGGTGCTATGGGAAATGACAGCTGTAGAGTGTCATTACTGAAAGCAATCACTAAAAAGGAAAGAGCAAAGTAAAAGCTGTAGGATACAGAGCATGCATTACAGCTCATCTGGATGGTATTTGCTTGTCTTCTATGACACTCAAATACATCTAAGTTTATTAGTATCTTTGATTTCAATGGTTTAGAGAATTTCATTGTAGTAAAGTCAATATAAAGCAACAGAGTGGAAAAATATGTCTGAAATGATTTGGTGTTCATGAATTAACTTTTACTATAGAGAATAATTATGGTAGCTAAATTTGTTTTGGGAACAGCAGATAAACTAATGTGATCCTAAATTCTCTCTTTTGTGATTGGGAGGGCAGTTCCAACATTTACTTCTGACTGGGTTTAACTCTTTCTGGTAAATGCATGAGGACTTTCAGTCATAGATGTATCTAAAAAAATAATCTTTGTATCTACTTAATAATAAAAATGTAAGTGATGCTGATGTTGAAAAGAATTTAAAAAAAACCATAAAAGCAGCTGTTGACTGTTATAACTTGGCTTTCTGCTAAGGGGAAGGCGTTTTGATTTTTAAATCTCAAAGGAATGCTATTTAAAGATTTATTTTTTTCCCTCCAGTTGTCCTTTAGTCTGCCCCATTCCTGGACATCCAAAAAGTTGAACATAGATTAACAAATTGTTGTGGACTTAATATTTTATTTATCTGACTCTACATGATGAAAATGAAATGCTCAAAACATGAGTCTTCAACAAACAGTGTATTTTGGCGCATAATAAAATCACTTCAATTATCTGTAAGGAGGCTTTCTATTTCTTGGAACTACCTTACAAAAATTTGAGCAGAGGAATTTCATCCTCTGTATTGCTTATGCACATTAACCCGATGCTGCAGGTCATATCTGATCCCTATTTACCTATTTGGCTAGACTATTTCTGATATCGCCAAACTATCTTCTCAGAATGGTGGTGTAAACACAAGCATTTGTGTGGAAGCATTATTTTTGCACTGTGAAGCATTGTGTGGGCCCTTTGCTTTACAGAGAGACTGTCCTTTTCTGTGAAAAATCAGGGTTGCTGCAATGTGTTTGGTTTAGGGCTGGGCACATTTTTTAAAATGTATCTTTCTTTGTTTTGCTGACTGATGGTGAAATTTCCAAAAATTATATTTTTCCTCTCTTTAAATTGATGGAAATGAAATTTAGATAAACTTTGGTATTACTCTCATATTTCTATTTTCTTCTTAACTTCCTTTGAACAATCCATCTGTACTGACTAAGCCTCTGTATAAATATTACTTATGGTCCCTGCTATGTGATTACAGATCCATTATTCTTCAGACATGCAAAACAAGTATTATAACGTACTTGTGTCCAAATTGTTTCTCTACTTGCAAATATAACAAGCTAGTACGTTTGGGTAGCTGATAGCTATATAGCTGCTGGCACAATTCCCACACATTTTACCATTAGATAAGTCTGTGGCTGGTAATGGTTGTGTTGAGATAAGATAGGTAATGTTTCACTTAGTCATCTAGAAGTACTCCTCTGTGTTGAATGTTTGGAAGAGGTGTTAAAACTAAGCAAACTTTTATGGTACCTCTCATATATGACTTACTGACCAATATTAAGCATAACGGATCTTCAGTCTATTATGAAGCTGCATGTATGTTCATAAATGAATATGAATGGAAAAAGAAGGCATGAACCTTGAAAGCTATAACCTACATGGTATGCATTCAATAAGCAGTTGTGACAGACTGAAGTTGGCAGTTTTGACAATTCTTTAGGATTGTAATACTTTGGAATTCCTAGTGCTTTTTCCTGATAAATAGTCTCAATCAGGGTTATCATTGTCTTTCTAGCTTTTTGTTTGTTTTTCTCTGCTCTTCCATTCAATTAATTTGTAACTTTAACAGCTCTGAACGATGTGTTGTGAATATTGAATAGCTCTGATAACGTAATTTGATTATGGCAATAATATACTGGGGGGATAAGGCATGTTTTATGCATAGCATTGTGTAAATGTTGATTTCCAGGGAAATATTATGGAAGGACACTGATTATCTCAACACCGGAAAATATTTCTTTCTGAAGGGAACTCATCCTGTGCACATACACACATACTATATTTATACATATTTATATTCAGTATATTATGAAGTTCTTTGTATTAGAAGTAGTCTTAAGGAAAAATATATTTAATGCTTTTATGTGTTTCAGTATCATAACCAGCTTGCAGGAAAATAAGCTATTTCTGGTTGATGGTCAGTACTGCAGTTCTGCAGTCAAGCACCCTAGGATGGCATAAAGTATTATTTTGAGGAAACTGCTTTCTATCAGACTTTAGTTTAATTCATGGAGACCTTTTTGGTCCTTTTCTGCCTTGTGTGATCTTTTTGCACATCCTACATTTTACATAACATTTGGAGTCGGTGTGCCTGAAAAATGTTACATACTGAAACACTTCCATGTCCCAGCTGAAATCACTTTTTGTTTGGTGTGGACAGTGTTCCGTGTTTGTGTCAAAACCCAAACTTTAAGCAAATTAGAAACTCTTCTTTAAGTTTGTTTGAAAAGTTACTTAGGATGTGAATATCTTCAGTAGAATCACATTTATTGACATCACCTAGCTCTTGTGTGTGTTGGTGATAGCGGGAAGCAGCAATGAGGAAAATAAATCATAAGAACTAATGTCTCATAGGACCATATGTTTGAGTGTAGAAATTGAATTGAACAAAACAGAGCATTTTCTAGTTAGCGAATATAACACACTGCAATGAAAGGAAAAAAAAAAACCCTTTGCAGTGAGTGTTCTCTTTTGGTTTTAGGTGGAGCTGAGTAACATAAATATAATTTATGACTGCAGAATTGACCAACAGAGTTCTGATTTGTGTTGGAAAATTACTTGTTCATCGGAGACAGTATTAGCACAGGGTACCAGATGGTGTCAATTTCAGGTATTCTCCTAAATCCTGTTTTACTCATTTTCTGTGAGAATATTGAACCTGAAGAAATACATTTTGTCAGTTCTGAACCCTGAAACTTATTTCATGGGTTGAATTTTTGTGATTGTCTCTACCTGAATTAGTTTTAGATATTGAGCAACTGTTTAGAGCCTGTATACAAACTAACAAACAGATGTATTAAGCATTTATTGTCTAATCAAACCCAGAAGTTTCATTGGCTATTGAAAATGTATCATGTTTATCATTATAGTGCCCTGTCCTGGGAACAGTACAAGTGTTCATGATCCAGGAAGAATTCTCTCTATTTACACTTTGGGAAAAGGGCATAAGAGAAGCTGAAAATGCAGTTTTGTTAAAGAGTGTGACAGACTAGTATGTCTGAAAGGGATTCCTGTGTAGACAGGATGATGGGTTTTGCATGTGTGTTCTAAAGTCAGGACCATCAGGGATGCAAATCTGTATTTAGTCCTGAAGGTGGAAAATGTTGAAGGGTGGAGGGGATCAGAAGTAATTAAATTATTTGACTAGGAGAAAAGTTTAAATTTGATTAGTTGGCAACTCCTGAACACAGTGCTGTGCAAGCTTGATAAGCATGTTTGCCACAACCCTGCTAGCCTGTGCGCTACTACTTGCTATTAAAACCAAAGTAAAAGGTAAGGAAGGAGGGAGAGGGAAATAAATTTTGATTGACTTGTATGAAATCTAGATTAAAAATAAGAAATGCAAAGGGGAACTAGGTGAGAGAACATACTGACAAGTATCCAATCTGTAGCAAAGACATTTCTATTGCTTCATTGAGGAGCATGCATTTCTGTATTGACAAAATACTTTATTGTCTTCTGGTTGTTTCAGAAAAGAGGTGGGAAGGGATTCATAAGAGTTATCATACTTTCTGTGCTTCTGAGACTTAACATTGGTTTGCCTTTGGCATCAGTTACGATTTATTCTGTCTATTCAACAGTGGTGATTTAATATGTCTGTGCTTTTCAGGAAACTGGAAAGCTGACTTCAAATCTTTCTCAAATAAGAGAACCTGTGTTAAGCCGCTTGCAAGAATGTAGTGGCAACAATTTCCTGCACAGGTTTGCTGGATGTTATTGCAACCCAACTACAAAGAGAAATTTGGTAGTAGAAGGGAGCTGGAGGGTATTTGGCCATTTTAATTAACTTTTCAACAATCAAAGATTAGAAGTAGATCCTCTATTTGGGACAAGAGAAAGGAAACCCATTATTTGGCTGTTTACTGATGAAGACCTGTATATCTCAAATAAAACATTTGGTAATTCCCTATCCTCAGTCCCTTAAAACATTTGTGAAGTGCTAGTGAAGATCTTTATGATTTGGTGTTTACAGATTTGTACTGCTAAAAAAATAATAAATATTGTATGTTTGTAGCAGAGCCATTTGAACTGCTATTCCCTGGGAGGGGACAGAATATGGCCACACTTAAGAGTACACACTTTTCATATTGCTCACTGGAACAGGCAGCATTTCAGCATTTTCCTTTTCTTGTACAGGGGCAGCACATTCAAGTAATGACTAAGTCTTGATCTGTGTACAACTTTTAGGTTTCATCTCACCTATATTTATCCTTTTTCCTCTTCTGATATGCACTTCCTTTCCTTTCTTTGTGTATTTGAGAACTAGTGGTTGTGAGGGAAGAACACAAAACAGCAGATATCTCTTATTTAAGCTACTGATAAGAAGCGGGCTACATTACTGAGAAGATTAGCCCTCTTTCTTCCTTTATTAGAGTCTTCTTAAGCATGCTTCATTCTGGTAGTTCATTTTTGAGGGTATATGCCTTCCACCCACCTCACCCCTTTTTTACCCCTCCTCCTTCCTTTTTCTTTTCCCTTCCTGTTTTAGAAAAAGCTAGTTCAGGTTTTGCTGGTATAGGTTTGCTATATAAGAGATGAAAAATCGCACTGTTACTGTGGTAGGAGTGCTAACCTTAGCCTTAAACCAAAATCTTATTCAGAGATTCACATGAAGTTGAGGAAGATGAAGGGTGATGTGGAAAGAATAGCTCTTTTAGCAATACCTATTTCCATATTTTTCCACACTAAGACCAAGTGTGCCTGTAAGGTCACTGCCAGCACACTAATTTTTCTGAGGCTTCCCTATGCCACTTTTGGGAATGAGATGTAGAGCTGGACAGAACTGAATATGAAGATCAGTTCATAACAGAAATTATATAAATATGAATGTAATTTTTTACAGAACTGGACGCAAAGTTAGAATTCCAACTGTATCCTGTTTATATGATAATGCAACTTGATTTTCATCCATGGTAAAAGATGATGTGCAAAGCCAGTTGGACCTTGCGGGGAACAGCCTTCTTTGCAGGCACTGTGGGAAGAAAGAGCTTGTGTTCGTAAGAAATGAAGCATAAACATCTTTTATTTCAACTACAGGGACTCCTGTAACCTCTAGGTGACATACCTTGGTGCCAACTTTGTGTTGTCTTCATGGTCTGAAACTGTACTGTCTCTTTGAAACAGTATACTGAAATGACAACTTGATTTCCCAATGAAGGAAACAGTGTGTAGGTAAAAGGGGTAGGGATGTTTTGCTCGGAGTGAATAATAAATTATATTTTTAATCTTCCTAAATGACAAAACCAGCCTGACTATGAAAGAGTTCAACAGTTTGAGACACACTATTAGCAGTGCTGTACCCCCCCTCCCCGAGTTGGGTACTCCTGTAAGTTTGACTCACAGCTTGCTTACTAGAAAGGTCAAAATTGCATATACAAGTAATCTCTGTTCTGTGCCTAACCATTCTTTCAAATTCAGGAAGCTTTATTTCCATATATGTGTATGTATATATGTGTGTGTGTGTATATATTTTTTTGTGTGCATTGATTAATTTCTGAGCCTCAAAATACTTTGGATAATTAATCTGGGCAGCAGTCAGTCTATAGCAATTTGTCACAGAGCAGTTCTGGATTTTTGTATTTATATCTAACTGCATATTTCTCTTTTTAAGCTGAGTTTGTTTTTCAACATTCTGAGGAATGTTATCCTTAAAATCGTGGTTTTAATACATGTATCTGGATAAAAGTATTTTTTGCAAGTCTTCAGCACGTATCAGCTCTAAGCATCTTCAGAAAGCACATTTGTATTTCTGGTGGCCAACTTGCCAACAACCTTTCCTTACAAGACTGGCGCAGTTAGAATCAAATTTGCTGGCAGTTACCAGAAGGGTATTTTATTGGTAGCCTTCTCACGGTGGTGAAGCATTTTCGGTTTGTGGATACTGGAGAATGGTTGCACAAAGAAAGTCTTTAGTTCACAAGGGTTCTTCTCTGTGCTTTTCTGGTGCTTTGTTGTGCTTGTCTCTGTGCTGTTTAAGCTGAGAAATAAATGAAAGCTTGTCTCCAGGCTCTTGCTGTGTGAGTATCTAGCTGTGCATTTTACTGGCTGCCGTTTCAAGCTGCTGCACTGCTGCCTTTTAGGATGTTGAGAGAAGAAAGATGCTATTTTCTGGCTGAAATATCCAGTTCAAATATTTTATCCCAGTTGTATCAGCCAGTCACCAGAGTGACTTAAACTCTGTTCACTCCAATGACCACTCAAATATCAATGCTTGAAATACCAACGTTAGCTGGCTGATTATCAGAGCACTGAGGAAAGTTAACAGATCTTGTGACGCAATTGTGCTTTTGTGGGTGCTGATTTTGATGATTCCTGCCAACTAACAATTGTAAACTCTTGCTGGGTTCTTGTAAACCTCATTTCTCATAACCCTATTCAGTCTCTTGTATTTTAAAGTTGTCCTCAGAATGTCTTTGAGGTAAGCAAGTGTAATATCTGTTTTACTGAGAGGTTAAGCGATTTGTTCATGTTTGTACAAGGAATCTGTGACAGAAGTGTAGATGGAACCAAAATCCATGAAGCCTTAGCCCATGTGTTGTCCATAAAAGGCAGTGATTTATGATGGGATATTAAAATGTGTACTCATTCCTGGGTAATGGGAATTTCCTGAAAGACTGTGGAGTCATGGAACATCAGCAGATCACCTTTCCTGAGGTGCCATTGAAAAAAGAACAGAAACCATTACTCCCCTTGACAGAAGGGCTAACTGCCTTATAAACACTGCTCATCCGCAGGGTATCACCTGCTATAGAAACTTCTGAGTGAGGTGTTATAGAAGCTTAATTTATGCTACACTGGAATCTATCTCTACAAGCAAAGAAGTTACCTGTGCTCATCATGGCTTAGCAGGTTGTTATGACGAGATCTTTTGGCAAAGCAACAATGAAAAATGCTTAGAGATTCTTGGTGATTGCTTTCCAAACAATTTGAACCTCTATGTACATTGTTATTAAAGCAAGAATGGCTCAGGACTGTGAATCTGCAAAAATGACCGTGGGTTAACAACAAAGATTTTTTGTTTGCTTGTTTTTATCAAAAAATAAACAAAAAAAATTTATAAGTGGCACTTACAAAAGTGTTCCACTGTAAGGAAACTCTGTATCCTAAGTAGGATAGGATTTAAAATAACCCTCAAAAGCTCTGTTGTTTTAGGAATAGATCTGTGCCTGTAGGTATCTTATGAATAGATATCTAAAATGTGACTAGTCTACAATATATTTAGAAAATGATTCTGCTAACTAGTTGTATGTTGGTTTGTTTGGTTTTGGTTTGGTTTGTGTTTATAATTGCTGGGAACAGTATTATTTTACATCCTGTAGAGATGCTTTTGCTTTTATCTGTTCAGTCATGTTTTATTATACAGAATTGAGAATTGAAGCAGGAAATGTAGGTCATCTGAACCTTGTGAGAAATGTGCCTTGGACATCGGGAGCTGTGAACATTGTCATTCCCAGACTGTCGTTGTTTTTTTGAGCCATAACATAGGTGAATTATCAGTTACTTCTGAAGTTAACCTTATAGAGTTGTCCACTGCGTTTACTATTGTTAGGTGTTAGGATAATAAAATTTATTTTAAACTTCTTGAATAGTCAGAATTTTGTTGTGACGTCAGTATATTCTTAGCACATGTTCACAAGTATAATAACAGTTATGGGGTAGCACATAGTAGTCTCTGCAGTGTTATAAGAGAAAGGTTGAAAATAAAATGACACTACTGATGTGGAAGTGAAATGTTTAGAACAATGTTTTGAGATTTAAATGTGTTTTTTTTTTTTTTAATTCTAGAGAGTACTTCAAAGAGTGGTGTTGAAGTCTTTCATTTTAAGGCTAACTTAAGTGTTAAATGTAATTTAAACAGCTTTAAATGATGCATATTTAGAACCTGATTTTGAAGATGGACAACAGCATGATTCTACTACTTGATTGTTGGACCCTTATTGAAGGCGTTGAGTGATGGTGACCTTGTGATAGCATATGAACCCTATAGTCACTGAGAGTTAATGCATGACCAGGAGTTCAGTACATATTTATGAAGTGCATAATATAAGTTTAGATATTCACATGGAATGGTATACTGTCTTCATGATATGTTTAAGAACATGGTGCGGTCAGGAGAGATTATTGTTACCATGAAAAATATACATGGTAATTTCAAAACACTCCAAATATAACATCTCTTTTTATGTTATCTTAATGTTGTGTATCCACATAAAACAGTTACCTCTCTCTCTCATTTTATTGATGTAGAAACAAAATGTTCTTTATTCAAAACTGTAATTGAGATGGGGGCAGAAGGGGATCTAATGAGGTCAAAATTCATGTAGCCAGGCCAGTAAGGGATGGCTTTTAGTTTCTGTAATTAAGTTAACCACCCACTGAATTAAATCGTATATAATCTGACTGCATCTGGAATTTTGTTTTAGCAAGGGTTTCAGGAATAATTCCTCCGTAGTATCTGAATAACCCAGATGGCCTTTGAGATAAGGAACAGTTCATTTCCCCTTCCGAGACTGTAAATGCTGTGGAATTATTATAGATTTGCACATCTATATTATTTTAGTTTTTCTTTAGACATTGCCAGCAATTTGAATTAGCAACTGATTTTGAATTGAAATTTTCTGTGCAGTTATGGATTTTGGATGAAATTAAGTAGTTATTAGTTTTAGTCTTTAGCATCAGAGAAACTCCACAGATTAATAGCATACAATCCCTTTATTAAGAGCAATAATTCCTGAAGTTTCTTCTGCTCACTGAAGGGTGCTTTTTTCAGTTTACTGTAAGAATATTGCTGATTTATTTTTCTTGAATCAACAACCAAACAATCGTGTAAAATCATAAAACCAAAACCATTGTTTAATTGTTTTGTAATTAAAATCTAACTTTCCTGTTTATTCACAAGTTAAGTATTAAAAATACTCAATATAATGAATTTAAGGAGCAGATTAGATTTTATTGGGATGAAAGACATGTTATAAAGGGAAACAATTATTTAAATTAAGTTTTTCTAGCAACTAATTGGCATAGCTTGTCTTTTTTCATTTGCTTTTTATGAATGAAAAATCTCAATGGGAATGTTTTCGGAGACTTATTTAGTGTCCTGAGTTCTGTTCACTTTTTGTCCTTTTTGACTTGTCATTTTAAGCAAGATATTTAACTCCTTGGTTTCTGTTTACTAGTCCTCAAATAGGAGAAAAAAGCTGTATTAATATATATAAAAGTATTTATACACTCTCTTCATATATACTCTATATGATGCATGGAGAATGTATTTAGTTGAATTCGTAAAATGGTGCTTGTCTGTGCACCTGTGAGATATTAGTCATTAACCCTTTAGAAAGTATGTGCTAAGAATGCCTGTGATTTTCATTCTAATACTATTTCTAAAGTAACTCCCAGGTAGGAGTATGTTTTAAAGAACAACCTTTTGATAGCAATTTGGTAGCAATTTTCTTGGAAATATAATTCTCCAGGAAGGTATTTCAGTATTAAAGTAGGAACCCACCTGCTTTGTAGGCAATTTAATGATGAAAATTATGTAGAATTAAAATACCATGGATATCTAAAATGAGTAGAGGGTTTGGAAACTAATTCAGCATTGATTGAATGCGTTGCTTAGTTTATTCTTGTGGAGCACCAGGTTGTTCTTAAAGAGAGGAAAAAACCCCAAATATTAATCTTTCATAACTACCCATGAAGCAAACTAATCGTGGGATTTCCCAATTATTCCAATTAGGGTTCTTTGTCTGCTTTTGATATTCTCCTTGAATATAACATAAAGCTGATTTAAATAATTGAATACTTTCTAAGCTTAGAGGCATGCTGGGGAATGAAAATGAAGTTAAATCACCTTCGTGTTTTGATTAGGGCATTTCAAACAGCATCAACCATGACCATAAGAAGTTTTTATATATGATTATTTAAGAAGTAATTTTAGAATGTTTTTCCAGATTTGTGATTCCTTTTCCATATATGCTGATGCTGTAAGACTCAGTGATAATTATGAATAATACAATTATGAAATATAAGTGATACAGTAATGTGAGAAGTGTTTCCTTATTACTACAGGAAATAAGCCATTCCCACTGAAATATCACGAGCCTCAGCTAATTTATGGTTGTCCCTGTGCCTTTTGGAAATCCTGAGCGTGGTCCAGACAGGTCTTGAACAAGATACCATTTCTGTTTATGTGCTATATTCATCATAACTTTAAAGAGTTTTATTTCTGTGGACACCGAATTATGGTTGATAGGGTTTAGAGTAGATGGTGAAATATTGCATAGTTTATTTTCTGATCTGTTTCTTTCAAAGTCTAGTACACTACGCAATATAGTATATACTACAATGAAGTTCAGTGTGCTTTAAAACTGGATGTTAAGTCTGATGTTTGATTCTGTTCTATGCGGTAGCCTAATTCGGTTCCCACTACTTTGTTTCTTCCAGGACATGAGAGACTGCTCCTATGATGGCAGAGATTTGTGTGAATGACTGTTGAGCATTACATGGCTCTTCAATGCTGAAAGCAGGAGGCAGTAGCTGGTAGCTCAGTGTGGAGCAAAAGAAATATTTTAAACTTCAAAAACAATTATGTCAAAGAAAAGTCGTGCCAAGGGAGAGAAGTCCGACATGGATATCGAAGCACTTCAGGCTGCTAATGAGGAGCTACGAACTAAACTAACCAACATCCAGATAGAATTCCAGCAAGAAAAAAGCAAGGTATTTGTCTGTATTTTCTGATCATTCTTCCTAACAGTAGTACTGTTACAAACCAGCAGAGCTTGAATCTCAAACTAATTCGCTACTAAAATGCATTAGCCTTAAAAGAAAACCGTGACAAATGAAATCAGAAGAACCACTGATGAACTGAAATTGGTGCCAAGCATTTTGAATAGCGCAAAAGGAAGTAAATATCCCCAAACACCCAGTCACCAAAATTTGCAGTCGCAGCAATACAAATGGCATTATCTCAATGTGACTTAGAGGAAACGGGGGAGTTTTGTATTTGATTTTAGCACCAAAAACTATATGTTGTAAGCAAAAATGTCTTCAAAGTCAAAAATCAGCACCATATTCAAAGCTTGTCACTTTAAATTCTTATGGAAAATGTAAATTAACTGGAGATGATCTGTGTAGGTGTCTTGATTTGATTTGCTGAGGTTATATGTGCCGTTGCTCTGAGCTGTTCAATGATGTATCATATTTTTAATGAAATGTATCCATCAATATTTGTCTACCTAGCACGTTCAGTAGATTTTTTTTTTTTAGTTACTTTAATTTTTTTCTCTGTCACTTTTTATGTAGAAATACAGATGCAATTTTATTATGATCTTAATTTTATATGCTCTTTAATGCAATTATAATTACCTTACCTTGGACAGAAGAATGAATTTTGAGTGTTTAAATTAATCAGATTCTTAAAAAATCTCCAAAAAGATTCCACAAACCCTAAGAAGAGTTTAGCCCTTGTATGCTTCCAAGTTTAATGCTTTCCTTGTAATATGTCAAGTTTAAGTCTGATTCAAGTAAGAATAAAGTGTAGCTACAAGACCATAACAGCTGTAGGAACATTTTCTGTAACTAGCCTGCTTATTTACCTATAGCCAGTCTGGTGAAAGTTGCTTCCATCTGGTTACCTGTTTATCTATTTACAGTTTGAGGATTGCATCTTTTCTTGTGTGTTGTGGCTGTTTATAGGAGATGCATTTGTGTGTTGTGTATATATATGTGCAGAGAAATGAGTGAGCTCACGTATGTAATGTGTAGGTGAATATGGAAGAGGAAATTACAGCCAGAGAGCTCTACTAAGTACACAGTGCAAACTGTAGTAAATTCTGTAGCGTGTTGGATGCCTTTCTGGAAGGGTGAGGGCGGAAGAAGTTTTCATCCTCTTTCACACAGCTTTGCTGTGTTTGCTTTAAATCACTTAACTGAATCGAACTCTGTATTTGATTTCCCACCATCAGGACAACAGCCTGCTTTTTGTGTGCAGTAGCTGCATAGATGCCTTGACTGACAAGCTGAGTAATTCAAAGCCACAGAGATTTCCCTTTTTGGACTGTAGGTTAAAAATCAGTAACAAAACCAACTGAAATCATGACCTGGTATCAGAAAAGTAAAAACACTGTGCCTGGAGAAATCTAAATAAATTAGATGGCTTTATTGGAACAGAGGTAAGAGAGGATGTATTAAAGCTGCTAAATGGACAGCTTTTTGGCCCATGGGACATAACTGCATTAGGAAAGGTAACAAACCCTTGTGGGGTGAATTAATTTAATTTAATTCTCCTCAACTATTTTGTCCCTCATGTAAATGTCTGTATTAATGATTTATCTGAGGAAGAACCTTCTAATTGATGAGAGACATCACTAATGGAAATTAACATACTTCTGCCTGCAAAATACCTGTTTCCCCGAAATAAAATGTTTACCCGTGAGACATCCAAAACTCTGTGTATATTTTCCCAGTTAATTTTGTTTCTTTTGTTGTTGAGCCATGTAAAGAAACTCCTCCTGTAAATTTGTTCTTTTCCAAGTTTATGAAGTACCTGATGCAAAACTGATGTTTGCAGTTCTCTGAATATGCATCGTTGTGGATCTTGCTAGTGGTGTTTTGTGCCTTTGACTTACTAGCTAGTGGATTTGTTTCTGTTGCCTAAAGGTTGAAGCAAAAGTTATGGCCCTGTCTTAGATCTGTTGTACTGTCTCTTGTTTCAAGAGCACTTGTTTGACAGGCTTGTGCAGTCTGTTGATAGCATGTCCTCCTGGGATTGTAGGTTTGCTGCCACCTATGCAGAGTCTGGAGAAGGAAGTGCATGAACTGAACACAGGCTCACGCACTGCCCTCTCTGCTACTGGAAATATTTGGAACACATCCAACATTTGGGTATCACGTAACAAAAAAAGCTGATTGAAGCACAAAAATTATACTTATTTTAACATGAATGGAGGCAAGAATCACTCTAACTGAACTCTCAAGTCCAGTGCTGCAAGCACAAGAAGTGCAGTGAATGAGCATGGTTTTGGCAGTCAGTCAAGAAAACGTTTATTAATCAGCTCAGTGGTTTTATAAATGCCTAAGCTGAGATCCGTCAATGTTTTGGAGGAAATACCTATTGCTACTGAGGTCATTAGCAAATATTGGGTAATATTTTGTTCTTGATAGCAAGGTGTTTATAGTGTTTGCTGTAACTATTGCTCCATCTTTACCATGTTCTGCTGTTGCTTTTAAATATCCATATTCTGCTTGTGACTATACATTTATAGAGTTGAGATCAGAACACATCTAGGAGTTAGGATAAATGGGATGCTTTAGCTCAGTTGCCATTGTATCACCTCACGATTTTATATTGGTTTTCTAAGTCCTCATGTTTTTCCTAGACTTCTTTGGGGTTTTTGACCTTTGATGTCAGTCATTGAATCTGTGTGTAAGAGTGATTTCTTGTAGGTTGAAAAAATAAAGTATCTGTTTTCAATACATGAAATTAAAGTGGGACAGCATGTTGTATTGTCAAAACAGCTTTATTTACTGGGGATTAAAAAGTCATATGGAAAAGAGTTATGGGCAGTATGTATGGAAGAACTCTAGGTACAGCTGTTGATTTGAGAATCCAGACATACTGAATATATATATATATATACACATATATATATATATATATATAAATGAACGTTATTCCCGTCTGCTATGTATGGAGTAAGAAAGGAGCTGGTTAACTTACTGAACTATAAGGAGTGTACTGAATAGCAAGGAGGCACTAGGGTTTTGCATTTTGGAATGAAATGCAATAGTTCTCTTGAAGCAGGGAAATGGATGAAGTATTGGTAAAGCCATGTATAATTACTCCTTCCACTACTGACTGGAATCACAAATAAGTACATGCCCTTGAATAGGTGCTTTCCTGAGAACAGTTGAAAGGCATTTGAATTCAGCTCTTCTCTGTGCTTGACATATATATTTTAAACTCTCAACACTTGAAAAAAAAAAAATCACTAAAACAAGAGAATTTTAGACATCTGTCAAACATTGAACAGTAAGTAACAAAGTTATTAAGAACGTGGTGCTGTTACTTCAGTCAGAATTCAAAATTGAATATGCTAGACGATAAGGCAATTTCTAACCCTGTACAACAGATACTGGGGAGGTGTGAGACATCAATATACAGATATTAAGCAATGATTATCATTAATTTGGAAGAGTCAACAAGAAAGTATTAGGAATAGTGCTGGCGCAGGTAGAGGGAGGTGATCCTTCCTCTTTTCTCAGCACCAGTGAAGCCACATCTGGAGTGCAAGTATCCAATGATATTGTAATTGTATTGCTCTAAAGAAAATGCTTCTATCAGGTGCTGTTCAGACATAGGAAAGAGAAGAAGCAATGACTTTTGACATTATTTTCCCAAGAATCTACCTTCTGCTTTGTCAGCAGTTTTGTGTCAGTGTGTAGAGATCATTAAAGATTTCATTTAGAAAGACAGAAAATACTTGTTTTATTGGTGCCTTGATATCCTGCTTGACTTTGTTTCCCTATTGACTTCATTTTTTGATTATGCTCCGTGTTCTGCCTAGGAACAGAACTGTTTTCTTCATTAAAATAAAATAAAAATAAAATAGTGTTAAAAACTTAAAGAGACAAATTGCTTTAAAGTTTAAATTAATTTTGAAACTTGGACTTAAGCATATGGGAGAATGCCACACTACTATTTTCATTCAGTGAATTCCTCTGAAAGCCAGACGTGCAGATCTGCACAGTGTGCAGGAGAAAGGGATGGAGGGAATGCGGGAAGGGCAGCTTATCGCTTTCAGGAAAGATCCAAGAGACAGATTTAACTTCCCACCTTCTCTGACAAGACCCAATAACAAGAAAAGATTTCAAAGACCTTGGGAATTAGTATGCTTCTCTTTTACTGCGTCATGAGGAGTGAGAGGCACTTAAGATGCAGTGTGAAAATCCAGAGGTTTTAGAAGGGTTCTTATTCTTCTTGTTTACCTTGCTGAAACTTTTAAGTAAAATGACTAGTGATGTATGATAATATTCAATTACTTAGAGTAGTTTAATATGTGCTCTCACAGAAAGAATTCATATAGATGTTGTCTTCCCTCAATTTGGTGAAAAATGAAAATGAGCAAGTACCCCTCCAATATTTCAGAATCCGTTTCTTGAATATTAAAAGTCCTTTTAGAAAGTCACATTCATTAATGTGTTGTATTCAAAACTGACTTTCTGTTGAATGCTTTATGTACAATATTACTAATTTTAAATTATTGTAGCTCTGCAGCTGTATTAACCTTGGTTATGTATGCAATTATACAGTGTGTTGTCCTGTCTATAGAATCATAGAATCATAGAATCATAGAATAGTTAGGGTTGGAAAGGACCTTGAGATCATCAAGTTCCAACCCCCCTGCCATGGGCAGGGACACCTCACCCTAAACCATGTCACCCAAGGCTCTCTCCCACCTTGCCTTGAATACCACCAGGGATGGAGCATTTACAACTTCCTTGGCCAATCCATTCCAGTGTCTCAACACCCTAACAGGAAATAATTTCCTCCTTATATCCAATCTAAACTTCCCATTGCTTAAGTTTTAACCCATTACCCCTTATCCTATTACTACAGTCCCTAGTGAAGAGGACCTCTCCACTATCCTTGCAGGCGCCCTTCAGATACTGGAAGGCTGCTATGAGGTCTCCATGCAGCCTTCTCTTCTCCAGGCCGAACAGCCCCAACTTCCTCAGCCTGTCTTCATACAGTTACTAGGTTTCATTGCTCAGTTTTATTTTGATTTTCTTCTCTCATAAATAAGGAAATAATTAATACATTTAAGCAGATAATGAGTGTTGTTTCATTTGCAAATCCACTCATCCACTGGTGATAATAAATAAGCAAGTGGCTTAGATTCTTTATAGCATCAAAGGAGGGTTTGGGTTTGAAGGGACCTTTACAGATCTAGTCCAACCCCCATGCTACAGGTAGGGGTGGGAGAATCTTAGGTTCTCCTACAGAATTGAGAACCCTAATGCAAGCAGTGTAAATTAGTGCTATCCATAATAGGCTTGGAACTAAATGTCATCCAACAGAAGAAATAATACACAGATAATGCCTGCAGATAATTTCCAGTATCCAGACCTAAAATTTTGAGAGAAAAATAAACAAATCTATCTTTCTTCATAAAGATCTGCTATCTGAATCATCCTGGAATAAAGCAACAGTACCTGTGTAATAAAATCTGCTCCTGATGGTGTTGGAAAGGACTGGAGAGCCTTTACCTTTTTAACTTTTTCAGAGGATTTAGAGCTGTCACTTTTTCCACAGCTGTAATTATAGTGCTCTCTCAGCTGGTGTTTGGTTCACAGAAGATTACTTTCGTATAAATACAGATACCTTTCCTCCCTCTCCTGCTCCAGCCTCTTTCCTTTTTGTTTTCATTGTCTGTTGATTTTTAAAACCTAGGGGAAGTTTGAGTTGGTTAATTTGCAAAGTTACTGTTGAAAATAGTAGGGTTATAACACATTCTGCACAGGGAACGTCTGCTGTCCCAGCTATCTGAAGATTTCAGGTAAAGTTCAGACTCTGGAAATCCTCTTGTCAGTGCTGTGGGTTTGATGAGCAACATGTTGGCCTCATTATGTAATCACTCTTTATTTAAGCAGTAATCTTGGATTCATTGCATGAGTTATATCTGAGGCTTTAGAGTTAAAAAGTCTCATTCTTCCTAAGTCACATCCTTCTAAGCACACACAAGTGGCTGCTTAGATCAATCTTGCTTTAAAAAAAAAAACAATGATTTCTAGGCCTTTCTTGAACTGGTATTATTGCTTTGACTTAACACTTTTGTTTTGACAGTAGAATTTGGGACCATGCAAAAATACTTTGTTTTCACTATACTTTCATAGTAAATGATAGTCTGAATATTAACAAAGATCTCCCTTCCTTTCTGCACCAATCTGAGGCAAGTTGCAAATCTAGCTTAGTTTAACATAAATTAAATGCACTGTATGACTACAGATCCAACTTTGTATAGCATAGATGCAAGCAGTCTAAGAATATTGTGACAGTGACTAACATCCAGCTGCTTGGTAGCCTCCTTTTACTATGAAGAACTGTTTGGTATGTATATTTGTATGGCCACTCAAGGTAAAAACACATCTTTGAAATCTCTGCCTCTGACTTTGCTTTAGATGAGAAGTACATGTATACTACCTATGTTTTGGCAGTCATTGTGACAGGGATAGTAGAAAGATGTTAGGCTATGCACGATTAAATACATTATAGCCTTCCTGGCATACTCTAATAGGGAAGCAAGCCCTTCTTATTCTTTCTTTTTCTCTCCCTCTTCCAGTTGTTTACTGGAGAGAGAGGTGTCTGGTATCTGCCTTTGGCTTTGAGTACTCAGGATGAATTTTCATGTTTTAAGAAAAGCTCCCTTGGTGACTTTTAGAAGTGTGGTAGCACTTGCTAATCAATATTTTACACTGATGTTCCAGGTAGGTAAGCTGAGAGAGAAAATCCAAGAGGTCAAGCAAGAAAGGGAGCAGGAGCAGCACAAACATACTGCCTATGTTTCTGAACTGAAAGCCAAGCTCCATGAGGAGAAGATGAAGGAACTTCAGAGCGTCCGAGAGCTACTGATCCGGCAACACGAGCAGGAGGTAGCGAGGATGGTGAAAATCAAAGATGGCGAAATTCAGCGTTTGCAGTCGACAGTCAATGTCCTGCGGGACGGGGCAGCTGACAAAGTGAAGACAGCGCTGCTGAGTGAAGCAAAGGAGGAGGCCCGCAAGGCGTTCGATGGTGAACGTCTGAAGTTGCAACAGGAGATCTTGGAGCTGAAATCTGGCAAAAAGCAGCTTGAAGAAGCTTTGAACAACATCATGCAGGCAGATAAAATGAAGGCTGCTGACCTGCGCATGGCTTACCAGTCCCATCAGGATGAGATTAATAGAATAAAGAGGGAATGTGAGAGAGAGATCCGCAGGCTGGTAAGTTCATTAAGTAATGTGTGCTTATTTCAGTTTATGGCAGATATATGTATATATTGCTGTATGTGCCTGTTAATATAAAACCACACTTTTGCAGTGGCATGTTTCGTCAGTACTGATTGCTACTATAGGCCACTATTTGTGCTACTTTCTTCTCCTTACAGCAAAGATGAGCCTTGACTCCATGTGTAGAGCAGCCCAATCCAGAGCTTTATGTCCCACCATGTGGAATATGAGTAACCAATACTTTCCAGGACGAATTTTCTCAGCAGATAAAAAAAACAGACATTCCCTTTCCCACTTGCTCAACTACATTTCTTTACAAAGTTTCATTGGCCAAAACAGTCAGGCACTGCTCAATTGGCAATGCAAGAACACCTTTGTGAGATGGCAAAATTAACTTTACAGAGAGCATTTATATTTGTATTGGAGGAACCAAGAGTGCTGAAACAAGACAATGTCTTTTTCTGCATAATTATTCAGGTCATTCAATTTTAAGCATTGTTGCCCTTTTTTATTTTCTAAATTTTCTGTGGTTTTTATATTGCAGCAGAAAAGTCAGGGCATGGGGCAGGAGGCCTTTTTCATGCTTCGTAAACCCTAGGACTTCAGCGCAGATAGCAGACTATGCTGTTTGTGTAAACTCAAAAACCAGGCAATATTTCCCAACAGTGCATCCCCCAAATATTTCAAGTTACTCAACTCTGTAAAATGTAGAGAATCAAAGATAGGCAGTATATATAGTATATAGACAGTAGTATATTTAGAGAGTTCATCATCGAACAGAAGTCATGTTTGGTACCCTGATATTTTCCATATATATTTATATATATATATATATGATTGTTAATCTGCCAAAACTAACAGTACAATAACTATGTAAATAAATTCTAAAATTATAATAAGCATAATATTTATTAGGTATTAGGAAGTACAGACATTAAATGGAATGAAACATCAGTTTTCTTTAAAAAAAATTATCAGCTTGTGTCTACACAGGTATGTCCTCTTTCTTGTATTCCTTAGGAAGAATGATGGTAAGGGCAAGCTACAGACACATAGTATCTGTTTGATGGTGGTGATTTTCCTGCCTGAGACAGTGAAAGCTATTAGTGCAGTTAATATTTAGACTTTAAATAAATTGGACATTGATCAAGTCTCAGGGGTATAATTCCCTTGATTAAAGACCAGTGTAATTGGTTGCAACTGATTGACCTTCAAAGAAGGTTACCTCACCATTAAACAATGAGGTGAGGCACCCCAAATTCTGCCATCCCGGACTGCCCCAGAAAACACACCTATGACATGTCATTGAGCAGTATAATAAAAAAAACACTTAACTCTTCTCTGTCAAAAGTGTAAGCTTCCAGCCTGCTGTGGTGTGAAGCGATGACGGAAAGCACTCAGCGTTTTCTGTCTGCACGACAAAATCCTGTCAAGTCATTCAGAATTTCAGTTGGAGCCTTACTGGGCCTCTGTGACTCAGGATATCTAAAATGGTGACTGTATTAGGAGTGTGTGTAGATGACTTGTTTCCTATTTCAAGCACCAGAGGAGGCCTGCTGTCAGTCTCATGGGCTTTCACTGGAAATGCTCATATCTGATGAAGTACGGGGGAAAATATCAGGAGCCTGGTATTGCCCTGTAGTGCCTCAACTCCTTTTGTATGAGTTTCAATTTTTTCATTAAATTTTGTGGCTTCTTCTTATGAGGGAGAAGTGTTTCTTCTAGGAATTCAAAGCAATTTAGGCAGTTGCTATTGAATAGGGCATTCTTTAAATCTGGGGTGAGGTAAAAAATGCTGCACGGTTCCTAGATGCTGCTCTCTTCCTCTGGGAGAGCAAGTGGGATTATAGAACCAGATCATCAGGATATTTCCCTCCCTCTTCTCCCCCCATTTTAATAAGTGCAAGGGATGCTTGCCTTGAATTTCAGATTAACCGTATCAGCTGCGGATTTGGGGTCCTTAGTTTATTCCTAACCTTGCGGGATAAAATGGCATGGGTGTGGCAGGCAGTGTTATTAATATGAGTGCAGTTCTGTAACTGAGCTTCAATTAATGTGCTTTTTTGTATGTGTGTTGTCTTTTATAGTGCTATTAAGAAATCGACATCTTTAGTATCAAAAGGCTAAATGGGTTGGCCGTATTGTGATTCAAATTCAGATACTGTAATTCAGGATGCAGTATCTTGATTGTCTTCTTGGACTTTGCTGATTAATTTTGCATTTTAGACAACAGGTTAATTTTGCAAAAGTATTTCATATGGACATTGCAGCTAAAATCCTCCAAAATCCATGTTTTTACCATTGATGGTAATACCCATGACTAATTTAAGTAAAAACTTGCATTCTTTTTTTTTATTTGCCATCCAAAAAAAAATAAACACAAAACATGTAGTGAGAAAGAGGGGGGAAAAAAGCAAAGCCACATTGTCAATGAATATATGGATACAATTGCATTGAGTATATAAGCAGCCATGCTTGCATTGTCCACATATCAGTATTTTGGAAATATGATTAATCAATTTTGAGTTTGTCTTCACAATTATGCATAGAACCATGAAAAATACCCAATAAGCCTCAATACAAATGAGACTGAATGGGGGAAATCCTAGTGCCTAATAAGGGAAAGCAAAAGAACTGTTTGGCAGGAAATATAACACGCTTTCTCTGTGCAGTTTAAAATTATAACAGAATTTGGCAGTTCCCATAATTGATTTAATATAACAGTGATATAAATGTTTTAATTAATTTAATAAATACTTGTTGAAATGGATCCTCCATTAATTTTTTCAGCCAATGTTCTCTGAGCACTTGAGTCTCAAAAGTTGTATTGTTCGGTGGATGTAGTATGAAAATGATGCTGGTAAAGGTTCGGATATTTAAAACCAGAAGTAACATTAAGACCCAGCAAATAGAAAAAAAGAGAAATAAACAAAATAAACTAACCAAAACCACAACCAGCCAGCCCCCCCCCCCAAAACAGCAAACTGAAAAATAATCTGCATGAAGGAGTAATGTTAAAGTTTGGTTTTATGGCTTTTTTTTTTTTTTTTCCTATTATGAGAGCTTCAGTATAAAGCTCCCCAAAGCACACATTCAGCTGAGGGCTGCACAGACAAGCATGTATCCACCTGAATAACTGTGTCAACAGGCTTCTGTTTTAACAACATCCCTGTAAGCTGCGCGTCTGGTTTCATTCTGAGGTCTAGGCTGGTACAAAATACATTTAATACAGACCTGATTAATGATGAAGAGAAGTTGAGTTTATTAAGTTGTGTTTCTAAAGTAGCTTGAAGAGCAGAACTGCACCACAAGGGTGTTTAATGTTTAATCTAAATATAAAAATGTCTACAAAAACCCCAGCCTGTTTCAGTCAGTTTTTCTCAGGCTTCAAGCTTGCCATTTAACTGATTATTTGGTTTTAAAACCATGTTTAAAGGTAGCTACCAGGTTAAGTAAAACTTCTCTTTTGCCTGAAACTGCTGACATAGCATGTTCAAATCGGCTGTGAGTTTTAGGAAGAGATCAACCTTATTCTGTTATCAGCATAGCTGTGAAGGAAGGCATGAATATTAAGTGTATTGTATTAGTCAGTGGTCACATTCATTCTGAGACTACCTGCACGCTGTTTTTAAGAAGGCCTTATTTTGTAAGACGTGTTTCTCAAGATACTGCTTTTGCAGAGATAAAAACAATGAACACTTCCCAGTGCTTGTCTTAGATACATACAAAAAACAATCATTAAAGGTATATTGAATTATGTTATCATTGATTTATTCATAGTATTTATTTTTAATAAGAAGGGAACTGTTTATTTTATCAGAAACTGTTCTTAGAAAAATATTTAAATATTCCTAAACAGCATGGATGGAATTTAACTGAGAAACATTATTTCATTTTAATTTAAAATAGTCCCAGTTTTCTGAAAAACAAAATCAGTGCAAAAAATTCCACTGATTTTACAAGGTACACAGCAAGATCCATATTTAAGAGAGCACACAGTATATCAGATGAATTAAATTTGCTTATTTCAATTGTATTCTCAACCTCATAAAAAATGTCTGAAGAGCAATGAGACATTACTGGGAAAAAAAATCTGTTTGCTGTCAATAGAATCAAAGCAAAAGAAATTGGTTTTAGGAGTGATTTTTCAGAAGTTCTTGATCAGCCATGACCAAGAATGAAGATAGATGCACTATTGAACTGTCCTCAGTCTCCTTAGTCCAGATTGTCCAGTTTCATAATGTAGAGACTCCTTCCAGCATGGCCCATTCTTCTGTTTGGTGTTTGCCAAATAAATGTAATGCAGTTACTGGGAAGACTACAATTCCAGCTAATATGATTAAGTGCTGTTTATAGGTAAATATCAAGGCAGTTTCACTGTGAAAAATCCTCTTGCAGAATATGTTTATGTACACATTTATACAGTGATTCTTTAAAAATATGACTTCAGTTCTGTATCCGTGTGTAACACTGTATCTCATGACTAAAGTAAAGGTTCTTAAAGGCTGAGGATAACAAATTTTAAGAATTAAGAATTAGCTTGCTCCAGTTCAGGACAAATCTGAATTTCTACTCTGGTCCTTCACAATTTAGTATTTTTTAACCTTACACAGCTCTTAAATGTGTTTGTCTTCCCGTAAGTCCGTAGTGTATTGCTTAGCATTGGCATTCCATATGTGAACTGCAGGGTCCTCTCAAGGTCATCTGGTCAAATACCCTGCTTGAAGCAGGGTTGCATTGAAAATTGGATCAGGTTGTTCTGGGTCTTCTCTATTGCAACTTGAAAAATCTCCAGAGATCCACGGTCTCTGGGACAACCTGCCCCAGTGCCCAGGCACTGTCGACTTCCTCTTTTGTTTAATCGGTACCCCTGTGCTTTTTCTACACGTCTCTATGAGAATCGTCTGCCTTATTCATCCCCATATTTAGACAGTTGAATTGATATCTGCAATTGTAATGCATCCTGCAGTCTTTCACTGGCTGAGCAAGCCTGGCTCCCTCACTTATTCCTTGAATGCCCTATGCTGCAGCCCCATAGTGGTCTTACTGACCTTCCTCCAGTTTTATGGCACTTGTGCCAGTTTGTCAATACCTTTTTTTTGTGCTGGGGAGTCACAAAGTGGATGTGCTGCTCCTGGTGTGGCTTCACAAGTGCTTAATGAAAGGCTAAATCACTTCTGTCTTCTGGCTACTGTCTTCACAATTTGGCTCAGTATCGGGTTATCTTCAGTCACTGCAAGCTCTCATCACTGACCCATATCCGTCTTGTCATCCAGGACACCAGTGTCTTTCCTTTCTTTTTTCTTTTCTTTTTTCATTCTGTGCCTTGAAGAGCTGCCAACTTCAACTGGTGTCCTTTTCTGCTGCCTTTTCTGCTGCAGGAATATAAATCCTCCGGGGGCAGGATGTTGTATCTGTTTTAGGCAAACTTCATGATGGATTTTTGGATCATTTCTCCAACACATCAGAGTCCCTATGAATGGTGTTCCTGTCCTCTAGAGTAGTAACAGCTCCCCCAGATTTTGTATCATTCACACACTTGGAGATGGTGCATTCTATTTCTTCACCAGGCTAGTTGGTGAAGTTGTTAAAATGTGTTATTCCCTTCAGTTTGTAAGGGATAAAATTTAGATGATCAAATAAGATACTTCTACCTTCCAAGAGATTCAGCAATTATTTTTCAATAAAACATGAAAAATAATAGGAGCTTAAGGAAACCCCAAATTACATGCTTTGCAGTGATGGCAATTATTTTCTAATAGCATGTACGTTCTGCATATTCATTACTAGGATTTTGCCATTTTAGGGCAGTGAAATTCATATCTTTAGGTTACATTCAGCAGCTGGGGTAATGCAGAGACCTTTTGTCCCTCTGAATATTCTGCTGCAGAGGGACAGTTGGGGCACTCTGTGATCCTCTGCTTCCCTGAGAAGTATGGACCCTGGCTTTTCTCACTTCACTTCTGCGGCAGCACATATGAGTTTTGCTTCCTAACCAAATCTTTAATTTTGACACTGGAAAGTTGAATTTTGAATCATCCAAGTGCGTGCGGTCATGCATGGTTGTGTGAAGCCTGCTGTAGCATGCTTCCTATCAGCCACTTAAACCCGCGTGTATTTCACGCACAGCTGTTGATATCAAATTGTAGGCTGCTTCCCTGGATTTTACCATCTGTTTGAGACACGTGTTTCAGCTACATTCCAAGGCCGAGCTGATCTGCAAAGATCCATCCACCACCTCCAGCATTTTAGGACTGCAAATAATACTTTCCATCCTCTGAAGGTTTATGCTTGTCCTCTCAGGAGCTAACAGGGCAGCATTCCACCCAAGCCTTCTTTTTTCCTGAATTAAGCTTATCTAATGAAATTTTCTTGCAGTGCAGGCTCAGCATTTTGTGTTTATTCTTAGTATTTTCTAAGGACTCTGCTATGGTAGGTCACAAATCTGACTTTCATATCTCTTTACAAAATATGGAACAGTATCAAATGCCACAGAAGAGTATGGCACCTGGACAAAAATCCCGTTAAGTTTGTATTATTTACTCCTTTTACATTTTTCATCGTTTTTGACTACTTGCTTATTATAGCTCTGTCAATGGACACTTGTAGTAGGTAACAGGAGAGATCCAGTAGTCGGGACTGTAGTCAGCTACAGCTTTGAGATAGGTGTGAGAAACCTCCTATCAGTAAGCTCTGGAATTGTCTGCCCCTGTGGTGTTTCTTGTATAATTTATCAAAACTTTTAAAATATGCCTTACTATGAGATTTACATACTTAAATATGTGGGAAAAGCTATTGGAATAAAATATTGATGGCCGGTTTGGAAAAATTACGTATGAAGTCCCAGCTACCTGTGTCTAGACTCTTACTTCTCCACTGGTTGGCTGGCATCTTTTCTCCCTCTTCACCTAAGGTTCCTAAATAAACAGCAAACATTTATTTAAATAGATGGCCATGTCTGGTGCACATAATGCTATGCACAATACAGGAATACTTTAATTCCTTCCTTCAGGTGGGCTTTCAGCTTGGGATAGCGTTGTTAGGTCTTAGTGTCCCTTTATAAATATAAAAGGTGTAGTTCCATTTAGTTCTATCTGCAACTGAATTGTTTTCCTTTGTTGTTTTTTTTTTGTGTTGGCTTTTCTTTTCCTACTAACTAACAATCCTCCTGTCAAGGTATTCCTATTGTCGGTGTAAAGCATTTAGTATAAAGGTTAATCACATTTCTTCCGGAGAAGAGCACTGTAGAATTTTCTTTTGCAGTTGGCTAGGAGATCACTTTGGTAAGGATGAGTAAAGAGGAAGGTCTGACACTTGGCAGTGCAGCAGCTGGCTTTTTCCACTTTGAAAACCGAGTATGTGACTGCCTTGATAGATCTAGCTTTTAATTCCCTGGGAATTTCACTTTCAACTTTGTGAGAGACTAAAGTTTCCCCCAAAGGTCTCTGACTTGCTTCCACTGTAGCTATTGAAGTGTGGGATAATTGGCAGGGGATACTTTTTTTTCCCCAATGGCTGGCTTGGTGGTATTTCATGTTTGATAAATATTGTTAAAACATTTCTGCTCATTTCTCTTAACTGTTAGGAGGCAATTAGATACCTGTTCTTAGAAAACACTGTAATTTTGACATAGGCTATAAGTGCTAGCTCCTTATTGATAGAGTGCAGGCAATTGCTGTGTTCAGCACCTGACATTTGGGCAACACAAACCCCATTAATTATGAAACAATACTTTAGAAACCTGTGACTTTAACTAAGAACTTCAGAGTTACTTGTGCCATCCAAGATGATTTCTCAGTAATTCTGCTCCACAGCTGCTTGTGGATGATCTTACTTTCTTTAAAATCCTCTTTAAGGGGGTATATCTGCTACTTTTCTTGTCACAGTATGTAATAGAAAATGTTCTAACCTCATGTTGCTCCACTGTCTTCCTATCACAGATGTTTTGTTCTGAATTGTACTGTGCATAAAAAGTGTGGCTATTCTAAAATGTTTTTAAATCCATGCAAAACAGAATGTAAAAGATTTCATGTGGCCGTGTTGTGTAGCTGTAAAAAGTGGGGAAACTTGTTCTAAACTTGGAATAAATTTTAAACCAAGGCAGCCAGGAAGAAGGACTTTCTGGGATAACGTATTTGATTTAACATAATACCTATTATTTGATATAATATAATATCAATAGCCCAGTGCATGGGTAGGGATGTCATTGTGCTGAACATGTAGGAAGAAAAGATGATCTCTTCCCTTTGTACCCTAGTGAGATGTCTCAAATAAATAGTAGTACAGGGAGGAATACACAAAAGCAGTATTTAGTTTTGTCATAGTTTCCTTTGTACTTTAAAGGTGTCATGGAAAATGTGAGATATAGGAAGAATTTAAGGAAGGTCAGTCAGTAACTAAATGGATATTTTTGGAATGTCCCTTCAAGTAGGAACGGTAGCATGGGTGAAAACATGAAAATGCATGACCGCATATATGACAAATGGGCACTAGGGAGGGGACATAGCTCCTTAAGATTAGGTAAGGGATGAATGGACCCCAATCAGGCTGTGAACAGCTTTGACAGAGGGAGTAGTTTTTTGTTGATGTACTAAAAAGAAAATCAGCCTAGAGAATCAAGAGATGAGAGTTTTGTGGAAAGAGCATCATTAACAGCAGCGTTCACATTGGATGGTGAGCAGGCAGGACTGCATTTGAAGTCAGAAAAGAGAATGTGGCAATGACTATGGCATGACATACAAACTTAGGTAAAATTCTGTATGTATGGATTTTAGATCTGATAGGCAAAAAGAGTCTTTAAATGTAATCAAGTTACATCTGGCAGAGAACAGAATTAATGATAACTCCTTTATCTATGTAAGTGATAAATAGTTTGGGGATAGCTCAGTACTGATATAAAACAGACATTAAAAAGCATGAAAAAGAAAGAAATGCTCTGCATGGGGAAGTAACAAATTCTGGATGTTGTTTGGTGAAGGAATACTGTAGTCATATAGAATAGAGGGTTAGACATTTATACCTGAGAGATCATGAGAGAACCACTAATTATTTTACTTACTATCATAAAATACCATGATGTTCAGCTTGTCCACACTTTTAATAAATGATAATTGGAAGATATCTCAAAATGTGCATGTGTATATAGATGCGTACATGTATATGTACACTGCATGTGTTTGTGTATGTACATATATGCACGTGTCAGAGGGAGAAAGTGACCAAAGATTTGTGGGAAAATCAAACTTATAGAGATGGAAAAGTTGAGAAGCTTTTAAGCATAGAGTTTCTCAACTGCTGGAGGGCGAGTGTACCTGAAAGCTTTCTTTCCAGCTCTGTCACTTGGTCTAATAAAAAAGATTCCTTCTCTTGTAGACCATGTGGATTTCTAGACAATCTTGGCACGGCTGTGTTGTTTCTACAACAACAATAAAATAAAAGCAAGCAGCAGGGAACCCAGTTTAATCCATTTTGATTCTCATTTACCTAATGGAAGATACTCCTCTCCCCACTAAAATAAAGACCTTAATACATGATCTAATTGCATAAAGATGTTTTCCTTTATGCTGCCAACTTCCTTTTCTTTGTGTAACTGAATGTGGCAAGAATTTGAGGACAGAGTAGTTCTCCAGTGACACGGAGACTTTGAGCTTTTACAACTATTAAAAAATATAAAACTAGGCTAAGCTAAAGTCTTTCGGGAGTGCTTGACCTATCTTCTCTTGTCAGATTATGCTCAGTTTAAACCTAAACAATAACTCTCCTTTTCCTAGCCTTGTACCTCCTTTTTCTTTGCCTGCCTGCCCCTTGACCTGTTATGGCTCCCATGTGGAACTCAGGGATGTTGCATTCCTCTAAAATATTTCTCTTCCTGTTTTTTCCCCTCTCTGGAGTAATTTGTACTCTCTGTTAAGAAAGCAGATAAGGAAGATGAACAAGTTTGCTCTGTAGAGTGCAAGTCTGAAGAAAGATGTTAAATCTTTGGGTCAGGCGTTGGGGTAAATTTAAAAAAATTGAGACTTTGGCTGGGTTGCTGCAGTTACATTGGAGAAATCAAAGGTGTAACTGTCTCCTTGAGTAAAGGATAATCGTATTGTGCCCCAGACTTCTGAATCAGAAGGCAGAGGTGTTACTGCTGCAGTTCTATTCACCTTTATGAGTATGTGAAAAGTTAGTTGCTTAGAAATTCTACTTCCTGCTAGCTTGTGCTTATGAAAAGCTATGCACTATTGCAGAGCTGTATGTATTTTTGTGTGTGTGTGCATGGGCACCTGTTTACATGAGTCAGCGATTCTCTAGTGCCTACCTGTAACTTTAAATGTAAGCCCCAAATGAAAAAAACTATGTGCAGTCATTGCTATTATGTTGTTAACTATAATTAATTTCAGTGTCTGGATTTTTTTATTTTAATTGACTGAAATATAGGATATTTGTTTTTTCCGAAAGTTCCACCATGTCTAGATTGTAGATTTAATGTTAGAAAAAAACACTAGTAGGAAAATCAGAGGGGAATCCTGCCTTCATTCGTGCCTTTCCCTGACCCCCACCCCAAAGCCACGGTCTTTCGTGGAATTGCTTTTTAATGTGTGTGAGCTTGCATGCTTTGATCTGTGGAAGTGTGTGAAGGGTGAAAGGTGTGGTAGGCGTGATTTCACTGGCCGCATCAGTTTCAAACAATCTGTTCTGTGTGGTTCAGCAAGCAGCAGTCTGAACTGAGACTGTTGCTTTCTTTTTTTGTTCCAGCTTAAAAGCTATGTCATTCCATTTGCCATTTATGTTGTGAGAATATGGAGACTATAAAATGTGCTGCTTGTTGGGTAACTAAAATCAAGGCTGCCTATGTAACCTTGGTTCTTCTTTGTTAAATGTATGCCTTGCATGGACAAATTCCTATCTCTGTAACATAAATGTTCAGTGTCAACACCTGTGTAATTGAAAGTGAAACTGTCCATAGTATTTAGTTACATGACATTTTTTCCTCCCAGAGGGTCCCTGATATATCAGTGTGCATGACAGATAGCATTCGGTAAATGAGGCAGCTGCTTAATTTTTGTCATTGCTGTTCACTGCACAGTCCCTCTGAAACCCTGCGTGTTGCAAATTCTTCCATTAATAAAAAGTGCATTCTTCTCCTGGAAGTCCTTTTTGGCATGCTCGAAAGTCTCACAAATCTGAATTAAGTATTATACTGAAGGAGGAACTGAGACCCGGCAACCTTCCCAAATCAGAAAAGAAAGCTCCATCAGAACCAATCTGCATCAGTTTCATTTGGAACTTAAAATTAGTCCAGACAAGTTTATGCACTTCATATCTGACCTTTTTGTATTTTACATAGATAATGACTTGGCTTGGTTCAGCCGGGCCATCTCCTCCCACTCAGGGTCTATCCATCAACTAATTTCACATGCTTTGTAGACTGTGAAAGGAGTAAGGCAAGAATCCTGAAGAAGCAAATTGTGTCTGATCATGTGATCTGATTGTGTTAATCTTGTACATCACTCAGACTCAACTATAAGTTACTTCTAATGCGTTTTGGTGGGGTTTTTGTGTACCTGACATAAAGGATTTCTGTGGATGTAAGACTCACAACAAATATTTGATTTAACAAGTTCATGATTTATTTTTCCTCATATAATGTTATAATATGATGGGTTTCTGTTGGCCAAGGAAATACACTAGTAAACTGAAGGCAATACAGCATAATTCCAATAAATATCTTGTTAATAGTTAACATTCTTATTAAGAAATTTGTTTCTATAGTAACTGCTGCGGATTATCACTTCCTCTAGCATTTGGAATAGTACCAAAGTGAATTTAACACTGATGCTGAGAGGGACAAATCCTATGAGAGCTGCAATAGATCACTGCTACCAGTATTCTTTATTTGGTATGGAGGTGTATGAACAGCACAGTTCAGTAACCGTAGAGGGTCTTCATGAACTATTTATTCCTATCCTTTATTCTAATGCCATGTGCATTTGCATTTTTCCTTCTCTACACAGACTAATTCTCACTTGAATCTTATAACAAGGGCACATGAAATACTTAGGTATGCTAAAGGTTTTAAGTTTAAAAGTGTGTGCCTGTATATGCTACTAATTATTAAATGCCTGCAAAGAGATTTACCACGTGTGATTTTCACTAATAAAGAGGGAGTCACAAAATGGCAAATGTGTATGGCTCGAGCTTTCAAATAAAACCTAGGTAAGTTTTAAAGGGTGTGTTTGTCTTACCTTGTACTAGTCCTGTTTCCTCTCTGAAACAGAATGAAGTGAGATTTTTTTCTGCTTATAGATGTGTGTGTCCTTAGATGAAGTGGATGATTTCAGTGGCTATGAATTATGTTTCAGTGTATGTTTGCATTTGTTTCTGTTTGTCTCTTGAGCTGAGACTGTACCAAGCAAACTCATGATCGAGTGAAGGCTGAAACATTTATAACGGGAGGGGAAAAGGGTTCAGAGGAGATACATTTTTCTTTTTATTCTGAGAGAAACAGAATGTTGGTTTTGCAAATTTGTGGGTATGCATGCGGTGAACACCTGGAGATGTTACAAAACTTCCTTCTTAGAATAGTTAGGGTTGGAAAGGACCTTAAGATCATCTAGTTCCAACCCCCCTTCTTTCATTTCTTTCCAGATGGATGAAATAAAAGGCAAAGACAGAGTGATTCTGGCTTTGGAGAAAGATATTGGTGTCCAGGCAGGCCATACTCAGAAACTGCTCCTTCAGAAAGAAGCTTTGGATGAACAGCTTGTCCAAGTGAAGGAGGCAGAACGATACCACAGTAGTCCGAAGAGAGAGCTGCCTGCAGGAGTGGGGGATATCACCGAACTGATGGGAAGTCTGGTAAGAAAATTGGGTTTTCTTCAGAAGTTCAACCCAGGGTAATTGCTGCATGTGTGTTCACATTGGTTTTGTGGTTACTTTTAAAATACTGGAAGGAGCAATTAACGGTAAATGACCCTGCAGTGCACTGTGCTGTTTCACTGATGATTTGGAAACAACTTGGACCTCTTGAATTTCACAGAATGATGAACTATTTGGATATAGAACTTTGAGAATTTACATTGTGAGCTTCAGCTGAGAACCCTGTCATTTTCTTAGCTATTAATTTTATAACTTTTTGCCATTGGTTGAAATAATTCATATAGGTAATACTTCTGAAAAACCAAGCCATGTGATTTTAATCTGTGTCATATGCTCTGGACATGTTACAGCTGATAGTAAGAAATCTGGTGAGTAGCAACTAGTAATACATAAAAAAATATTTTGCTAGTTTTTCTTGACTGTTAAACATTTACATAGATTGCACAAGTAGACACTTTTAATGTGATATATCATGTATGATTCTATGTAGCAATTCCACAGAATGATAGTTTCAGTGAATTAAAGTAAGTTTTCCAGACATTGACTATGAGTCTATTTTAAATTTACACAATTTAATTGCTAAACCATGCTGTCAAATTATGGACAATAAAATATTTTTGAAAGGTAATTTTATATATCTATATGTTTTTGACGTAAAGGAGCAGCATTTGGATGAACGAGATGTGCGGAGATTTCAGTTAAAAATCGCTGAACTGAATGCTGTAATAAGGAAGCTGGAAGACAGAAACACTCTCTTAGCAGATGAAAGAAACGAACTGGTAAATTAATTAGTAATAACACAGATGGTGACTGGGAGGGCATCTTTATGGTAAAAGATTTAATGTTGGAAAGTCTGTCTTATAAATAATTTACAAATTAGCTGTGGTTCGCCTCAATTATAACCAGATATAACAGTGATTTGGAATCTATCTTGCTCCAGAAAAATAAAAATATTATAACTTTGCTTTGGTGTTATTGTATTCAAATGGAGTGGTAGATTGCCTGTGTAATGATGTTGTGTAAAACATGCGTAGTCTGTGCACTTAGATCACTGTATTAATCTTTTTGAAACTCCGCATTGGTTTTGTGACATGCTTATACTAGCTGGGTGTTAAAAAAAGCTTTCTTGTGTTACTGATGAAAAATCTGCCATTTCTCAAGGGAAATCTCTTAAGGGAAATTCTCCTAAGAGAGTGGTAGTAACTTGAAAAGAAAGAATATGACAGGAATTTTAAGAATGAATTTTATTAACCTGCGTAACTATATAATTGCTTGTACTGAGATTAGCAGTAAAACTCATTGACTGCAGTGGGAGGTGTGTTTTTAACAATAGGAATTTTTACACATCCTCTTGTAATGCCCTAATTCTAGTGGCAGAAGAAAAGATTTTTTCATACTAATCAGATGAAATATTTCTATCATGCAACCTATGTATCTGATTCTAAAATAATGCTACTATGTATGATGAGGGCAGAAGGGGAGGGCACTCTTGCCATGTGTTAGTCCTATAGGTAAGTGAAGCATTGACATCCTTCTCCTTGCTTTGTCATAGCTCTTCATGTTGAGATAAGAAGAATTTGCTTTATGATGAAAGGGCTTAATTCAGTTAATGATTATCAGAAGAACTAATAATTTAATTTCTCTTATGCAGCATCTTGTCTGATTCTACATTAGTGAAGTCAACTGAACAATGCTAGACTAAAATTGGATGCATTGAGAACGTACTCATGCCTTTTTCTTTGAACTTTTTCTTCAAATAGCTGTGTAGTGTAAACTGCCGTTTCATATGACAAAAATTAATTCCTTATTAACAATTTAAGTTTCATGGGGTAAGAAGAGCATGTGGTTAAGCCTGCGTATAGCTTGTCTTTTTCCTTACCTTGCATAGGTGCTGAGTGGGTTATTTTTTACTTTCTTTTCCCCAGTTTTACTGGTACAGTTGCTTTTCTCTGCTCTGTATTCTCAAGAACATCTTGTCTTTTTTAAAGATTGTGTTCTATAAAAACAAGATAATTCAGCCTCCTAATTCTTTCTCTGGACAAAAGTAATTTGAAAAATCCCTGAAGAATGCTGAAGTACTGCAGCATCTTCAGGGTCCCTCTAGATGGAAGGTGTGAATGACTCAGTCAAATTAACTTCTTGATGCTTGACTTAGAAAAATATTTTGGAAAAGATGTGGAGAAGGTTTTATCATATTGTGAGATGATATTAGATAAAAACAATAATATCAGTAAGGTTGTGTGATTAAGCACTGTGAAAAATAGTTTTTCTTAGAATGAAACAGAAAACTAAACACTCAGTGAAATTATCCCGGGATAAAGATTCTTTTTTCTCATTTCCAGCTAAATTTAAGTCTTTTCATTGGAGAAGATAGGTGTTGTTTTTTGTTTTTGGGTTTTTTTTTTTTTTGTTTGTTTTTTTTTGCTGTTGTTTGGGGTTTTTGTTTGTTTTTTGTTTTTTTGTTTTTAACAAACAAAGCAACTCAAGCATTAATGAAATAAAAAGAATGAATTATTGAATACACACAAGTTGAAGGAAGGGCAGTAATTTGCTTCATGTAATTGTCTAACATCATAAAACCACAGGAACAAAATTAAGCAGACTGAAAATGTCAGCAGAATGTTGAGATTGAATATGTGCCCTCTGGCTGACTTTCTCATTGCTGTAATTACACATTAGGTACAAGGTTTTTTTAAAGTAGAGGAAGAAGAGTTTACTCCTACTAAGGGATAGCTAAATTGGTGAAAAAAATCTACCATAGGAACCTAGTTGATCACAAGAAGCTTATAAATAATGAGATAAGTTTTTCAAGAAAACACATCATTCTTTTCCAAGAGCAAAATCCAGTGACCAGATCTACTGTTTCTGCAGACTGTACAAAAATGCTATGTCTTATTTGGGATCCTGTAGTTCTTAGTTCAGCAGTAGTCTGTAATAAATGACACTTTACAAAGGAGCTAAACTTTATGCATGAAGAAAGAAGTCAAGTGAAAGTACTAATATTCTTCTTTACTATAACTATAAATTAAAGCACAGCTAACTTTGTTCCTTTGCCCTTTGCAGCTGAAACGTTGTCGGGAGACAGAAAGTCAGCTGAAGCCTTTGGTAGAAAAAAATAAGAGGATGAGCAAAAAGAATGATGATATGCTGCAATGTATCCAGAGAATGGAAGAGAAAATAAAAAATCTATCAAGGGAAAATGTAGAACTGGTAAGTAATTATCTAAGACATCATGTTATAAGAACACATTGCACACAGTTACTTTGAGGTAAAAGTGCTGTAGAGCCTTTTACTTTAACACAGACTTTTCAGAGACCCGGCAGTAGGATGGTATAGCTGTCAAATTCAGTCAATGCAGCTGAATATTCATATTCTGAGTTCAGTGTGGCATGGGCTTTGTGTTATATCAGTTCACACTGATTAAAGGAAAGGATCAAAGATGGATAGAATTTGTTTGGATGTGTTTAAAGAATATGACTAAAAATCAGCTTTAATAAATGCTGGCTTTATGATTAGAATTCAGAACTGAATTTAAGTGCTTGTGCCAAAGTCTCTACTATGCTAGATCATTGAGTTCATTTGTTCGTTAATTTTGTCTCAGACTATGGTCTTTGATTCTGTTTTAAGATATCTTATGCAAGAGATTCTCCTCCCCATCCCACCCAGGATGCAAATGGATCCCCAGTGGGGTCCAGCCATGGTACAAACGGCTGCAGGGTACAGAGTTACCGGCTTGGTCAAAACCATGACATTGATTAGCACTGAGACATACAGAATGTGTAATATGTTTTGTTGTTGTTGTTGAAAGAGGTTTTATCTTTTAGTGGAGTACACACTTTATGTTTGCTTTCTGTAGAAAGAAAAGTTATCTACACAACCGGTGCTGAAGAGGCACACGTCTTTGAATGATCTCAGCAGCACACGAGAGGAACAAGAAATTGAATTCCTTAGACTGCAAGTCAAAGAACAGCAGCATGTTATTGATGATCTCACAGTGGTAATGCTCATGACTGGTATACACACGTGCATGCACACACATCTATAGGCAAGCTAAAGAGTTGAGAGTAATATTTTAACGTCAGTTGTAGCAGTGATACAGAAATAATTCTTTGGTTTTGAAGGGGTTTTGTTATTTCTCAGGTAGTGAATGAAGTTCTTTGGAATGTCTATGAATCTGTGTTATTATTTACCTGTTACAAGCTGCTTGTGAAAAGAAGCGCATCAGTCCATCCACTTTACAGAACTGGCTGTCAACAACTGAAGAACTTGAGGAAAGGACATGTCCCAAAACTCAGCAGTAAAAGTGTGTTAGATGTAGACCGTGGTGCAAACCCAACTACTCCCCTGATCTAGAAGCTCTCCTAAAAGAAAGGAACATGCAGGATGGCATTAATTTCACCTAATTAAGCATCTCTCCTGAGCTGAATGCACAAGCTGTCTTTATAACAAATGGAGAGAAATATGCACGCCTCATTTAACCAAAGGTAGCAGCATAGTTTAAGATTAGAATTGCGCAGCTGCTACCCTCTGAAGGCTACTTAAGATGGTGCTCATAAATGTTTACATTTTTTGATCAAGACACTTTAGAGTTGTGTTAGAGGTGCTATTTAGTGCAACTTATGATACACGCTTCTGGTGCTGGTATCTAGAACCCAGGAAGACTCAGAGCATCTCAACTAGAGCTACTGACTGCTACAAAAGTAATAAAACAAATTTAAGATCATTCTGTCTAAATAGAAAATTAAAGGATTGGGAACAACTTTGAAAATTAAAATAGAACATCGAAAGGGATAAGACAGCAAGATCTGCATTGCTCTTTCTGGAACATTGTCTCTATTCTTGGCAGTTCCTCTGAGATTTTGACCCAGGATTTGTCTCTGTAATCAGTGCCAAAGATTGCTGTCTGCGTTCATTCTTCAGTGTCATAGTAGGATGTTACTCAGACTATGATGTAGGGTCTGATTCATAGACTTCTGCGTCTTACCTTCCAAATACAACTGTACAGACAGAAACTGACGTGATACTAAGTTCCCATTATATGATAGATATAAGGTCACATATTTCAGTGTAAAATGGATATGAAAGGACTCTCTTGCTGTCTCAGCCAGTAATCTGAGGAAATATATTGTATCCTGACTTTGGTAAAATAGTTTAAACTTGTGTTTAGTGTAAAAGTAAAATAAATAAATATTTAAAAATATGGCTTCATTTTTGCTTTGTTTCCTATTTACAGATGCTATTTCACTTGCAGCGCTAAGTCAAATTAATCAGAGTACTTTGGTTGGCAGTACAAAATAATTGATGCTTTGGTTTTGATATGAATGCAGTGGAACTGTGCACTTCCATTATGCTTTTTAGCTATTTTTTCTGGCTTCAACTGCACCTCTACAGAATACAAATTTATCATAATTATCAAGAATGACCCACATGTCATATACCTGATTAATACAAAAGTCATCTGCTTAACTCCAGCTGAGACCAAACCGATACACAGAAATAAAAGCAATAGTCTTGGGCAATAGGGTTGTCTGAACTGATTGACAACGTCATTTGTAGGATATCTTTGGTGTTGATGAAGCCATATCAACTTGAGTTCTTCTGCAACAGTGATGTTCTGGTCAGTTCTTAAAAGGAAAGCTGTCAGATGATTGCAAGTGATGCTGGTGTTTCAGCAAATGGTGTCTTTTAATTGGAGTTATTATTATTCTCGTAG